>NW_006921357.1:0-333860 GCF_000392275.1 Phaeoacremonium minimum UCRPA7
AGTTGAATAGACTATCTATCTGGCCTGTTATAGTATATATATATATTATAGGCTAAGGAGAAATCTATCAGTATCTAAAGTCAATCTAATATACTATCTAAATTTATTATCTTAATTTCTTTTAAAAGCTTATTTTTTTAATTAAAGTCTTAATAAGAAGGTATAATAAAAGCTAAAGATTCTAAAGAGTCTAATATTAAAGAAAATATAAATATATATATTAAGTATATTTTTGATAATAATATTATGAAAGCTATTATATGACTATTATAGCCTAAGCAATAGTATAGAAATTAGTATATTAGTTACTAAGCTTCTAAAAAAGAAGCTATTACTTAAGTTAGTCATAAGTTATATACTATAGTATATAACCTTATATATAGTCTATAGTCTTTAGTATAACTTTATATATAGGAGAGAATCTTCTATCTTAAGAGATTTTCATCTATATAAACATATATTCTAACTTCTATCTATAGATATACTAAAATACTATTATACCTTACTTTTACTTCACTTACTTTTATATATATATGAAATAACTACTACTATACTTATACTAGGTTCCTTATATTCTTTAAGTCGAACTTTCGCTTAGTTTATCTACCTTAGCTAATATAAATAGATAATATTTTAATTTTATACTAATGAATACTAAGTATATTTTATAAACATAATCATAAGGATTATTCTTTTAAAGTTATCTTTTAAGATATATATAATTCTCAAAAGTTAAATAATTCTTTAGTTATATTTTCTTATATAATCTATCCTTTTCTTTTATTTTTATATTAATATTTTTATATTATATTAGAAAGATTGTTAAGACCTTATATATCTAAATAAGGCTAGTAGTAATACTCATACTATTATCTGGCTACTATAGCCTAAACAATAGTATATAAATTAGTATATTGGTTATTAAGCTTCTAGAAGAAAAGCTATTACTTAGGTTAGTCATAAGTCATATACTTTAGCATATGACCTCATATATATCCTCGGATTCAGTAGCATAAGCCTACATATAGGAGAGAATCTCCTACCTCAGGAAATTCTCACCTTTATACCTTTCTATATCCTTACATCTATATACCTACGAACATACCAAAATACTACTATATTTTACTCTTACTTTACTTACTTTCGCATACGTAAAATAACTATTGCTACGCTTATACTAAAGGTTTTTCATAAAGATATACTTTATAAGATGAATATATATTTTAGAACTTATATTGATAATCGAATAACTAAGGTTATAAAAGATCTAATATCTTAGATTTTATAAATTTTATATAAACTTTAGTATATAAAAGTAGTTTTATATATTATTTATATTAGACTTTTCTTTGATTTTATCTAAGATAGAATTTACCAAAAGTTTAATAAAAAGCTTAAGATTTTATAAAGATTAAGGACTTTTATCTTTTTTTATTTATATAAAACTAAGTATAAATATATATTAATAATTTATTTAAAAAAAAAGTAATTTTTAAAGTAATTTATTTAAACTAAAGGTCTAATAAAATTTAACCTTTTTTATTAATATATTCTTTCATTCGTTAGAAGATAGAATCATTATTTATAATATAGATATTGTCAATATAATCATTTTATTCTATATTCTTTATCTTCTTTACTATCGATCTTATCTTAAGTATCTTTGATTTTAGTTCTTTTAATAAAGAAGAAGAGAAAATTATAAAGATAGAATAAAAAAGCTTTAAAAGTTGAAATTAGAATTTAATTATATAAGTAGGATAGATAGAAGAGTAAGATCTAAAAAAAGTGACGATTTATTGAAGAAAATATAAGCGAAAAAACTATATAAGTAAAGAATATAGAAAATAATATATTTTATATATTATATAAGATCCTTATTATATTATATAGTAGTAGAAAAGAGCCTCTTTGTATTTACTTATAGGTTATAGTTATTTAAAACAATTATCTTCGTAAAGAGTTGACAATTCTTCTTAGTGGGCCTTATAGTTGTAGAGTATTGTCGACTAAACTAAATTATAGTCGTGAGGCATCTGGTGCTGCCCCTGTGCTAGTCCTGCTTGGCGTCGGTTTTAGCCGGCGAGGGTTCTGCCGGTCCCGAGGGCAAGAGTCGGGAGGTAGTATAGGAACAGCTTAATCACTAATTAATATATCAAAAGTACAGGAGTTGGGAAACGGGCTAGAGGGCAATAGGATATAACATAAAAAGTCAGAATGTTTCTAATGGATTAGTATTGAACAGATGCGCCGATTGCTGTTAATTAGAAAGCCGCTTCACTGAAGATCCCCCTAGCATACGTGGCGGTACAAACGTCCAGAACACAGCCGACTTCGGCAGTGCTGTACCGTCAATCCCCGCTGTGTCCTCGTAGTAAGAAGCAATTACTCACCTTTCATCTTGAAATCAACGAGACTGGATTTCGAGCACACGTCACAATGTCAATGTTCAAACGGATAGTCGCCTTTCTACTGCTCCTCAACCTTGTGCAAGCCAATGATTGTATCCCGTACTTGTACTCAACGGCCGTGGTTTCAGAGCCAGATGGCGTAGCGCGTATTGAATGCTGGAAGTTTACAGCGCCGCTCAAGACGTATCCGACGGTGGGAGCAGCATTGACGCTGGCGGACATATCCAATGTCACTTATGTTGTCCTCCCGCCACGATCCGGGGAGGGCATTCACAAGCCGCCTCACCCTATGTGCGTTGAACCTGCTATCGCTACCCCGTTCCTGTCCACCAGTGATGGAATAACTAAGCGGAAACTGTCCTAGGCTCTTTATCCTTCTGGCAGGATTAGCTCATGTGACTCTCCCTTTTGGCGATGACGATGTTTGGATCATGGAAGGTGTAAATGGCCTGCTGGTCGCAAACGACGTTACTGGCATTGGACACTACACCGACTATCCGTCTGACAAGGAAACCGTCGCTTTGCAACTTCCTTTTCGTGATGGGAAGCTTCCAGACCATGTTGTTGTGCGCAATGGGTCTTGCAAAGTTGCAAACCAGGTCCAAGAGCAGTGCGTCGGCGCCTCGTCTCATGGCAGGCTAGAATCAACATTGGAGCTCTGAGGCGATTCCAGTCTGTTACCGGAATATGTCATCCATCATGTAGCAAGGCAAATTGAAGGCGTCCGAACGCTTTGAGTCATACTTGGTCAATATGCACTGTTAATTCGTCGCATATGCGGTTCGTTCTGGATTTCAAGGTACCTGCAGCGACAGCATCTTCAATGTCTTGGCACTGTCCTAGCAATCCTAGCTCTGCACTGCGCCAAAACAAAACACATCATGTAGCCAATTTTCCCATTCACACTGTCATCAAAAAGACGAAGCAAGTACAAGATCTTTGATCGTGTCATTACTGTGCTTATTTAAGTACTCCGTGATTGCACACGGGTTTTCGGCTCTGATTCGCTGGTCATAGCGACGTCATATACGTCATTGTTGGTCCACAACGTAACAGGCAAGTTGGACACACTTTAACAGCACTGTCCGTGGCCACGTTTAGAGCACCAAACAGACTTCTATGGTCGCGCCACACTTCGAATTCCCAACACTTCTCGAAATTGGAGTTCCATCGCTACCCTAGCCCACGATGCCTGGAGAGATCATTGACCGGCCTAATCCGCCGCCGTTGCCATCACATCTTCCCGACGATGTGCTGAAGTTAGCGGTGCAGATTGATAAGGCGCCACTCCCGGACGATGTCCGCCGGGGCTTGCAAGACTTCCAACGCGCGGCTTGCTATATCGCTGCCGGTGAGCTTTGCTTATCGCCTCGTCGCGAGAGACATCATCATTGATGGAAGGCTAACATAGTCCAGCTATGATATTCCTGCGGGACAACGTCTTGCTCGATTCAGAGCTGTCACTGGATCATGTCAAGCCTAGGCTGCTAGGTGAGCAATATCTTCCGCTGTGTCGCTTCGAGTGTCGACTAATTTGAACCACCAGGTCACTGGGGAACATGTCCCGGCATCATTTTGGTTTGGTCGCACTTGAATCTCTTGATTCGGGATCAGGGGCTGGAGATGATGTTTGTCATTGGTCCAGGCCACGGCGCTCCGGCTGCGTTGGCTGCTCTCTGGCTGGAAGGATCGCTTGAGAAGTTCTACCCCGGTCAATATGATCGCAATGAAGCTGGACTCAGAAACCTGATTACCAGGTTCTCCGTTCCAGGTGGCTTTCCTAGGTAATGCACGACCCGAGTCCATCATTGCGACTTTTGCTAACAGTGCGCAGCCACATCAACTCCGAGACCCCAGGTGCCATTCATGAGGGAGGAGAGCTTGGCTATGCATTGGCTGTGTCTTTTGGAGCCGCCATGGACAACCCCGACATGATCGTTACCTGTCTTGTTGGTGATGG
This sequence comes from Phaeoacremonium minimum UCRPA7, assembly GCF_000392275.1. Lineage (NCBI taxonomy): Eukaryota > Fungi > Ascomycota > Sordariomycetes > Togniniales > Togniniaceae > Phaeoacremonium > Phaeoacremonium minimum. The sequence goes on from NW_006921357.1 coordinate 4,372, forward strand.
TGAGGCAGAGAGTGGGCCAACGGCAGCGTGAGTGTTGTCTTCTTCTTCTCCTTTTTATTTTGGTACGTAACTAGAGGACATCATAGCTGACATGAACAGCGCGTGGCACGCCATCAAGTACCTGGATCCCAAAGAGTCAGGTGCCGTGTTGCCGATATTGCACGTAAACGGCTTCAAGATCAGTGAACGGACAATCTTCGGATGCATGGACAACAAGGAGATCACGTCTCTATTCACGGGCTATGGCTACCAAGTTCGAATAGTCGAGGATCTTGAGCACATTGAAGAAGATCTTGCTGCCTCTCTAGCGTGGGCGGTGGCCGAAATTAGGAAAATTCAGGCCGCTGCACGCTCGGACAATCCCATCATAAAGCCGCGGTGGCCGGTGTTGATACTGCGAACCCCAAAGGTGCGTTACGAGCAAGCCAACAATTGGCGCTAAATGCTAATACACTCACAGGGATGGTCGGGTCCAAAGAAAGTTGACGGCGAGTTTATCGAGGGGTCATTTCATTCACACCAAGTCCCACTGCCCAAGGCGAACAAAGACAAGGGCCAGCTTGAAGCTTTGCAAGAGTGGCTATCGAGTTATGATATAGGCAGTCTCGTACCTAAAGGAAACCCTTCGGATCAAATTCTGAACACCTTACCCAAAGAGGACTCCAAGAAGTTGGGGCAGATCAAAGCGAGCTACAACCCATCCATCGGCCTGGAGGAGGTGGAGTGGAAGCCATTTGGAGTAGAAAAGGGTCAAGATGCCAGCTGCATGCAGACGATCGGAAGCTTTCTCGACAAGGTCTTCCAGGCGAATCCCAAGCGTATTCGCCTTTTCTCTCCCGACGAGCTGGAGAGTAACAAGCTGGCTGCAGTCCTCGATAATACAGGCCGAAACTTTCAGTGGGATGAATACTCACGAGCTCAAGGAGGTCGAGTGATTGAGATCCTTTCTGAGCATTGCTGTCAGGGGTTCCTCCAGGGCTACACCTTAACAGGACGGGTTGGCATATTCCCAAGCTACGAATCGTTCCTGGGTATCATACATACTATGATGGTTCAGTACTCGAAGTTTGTCAAGATCGCTCGGGAAGTCAAGTGGCGAGGCGATCTAAGTTCTATCAACTACATCGAGACGAGTACATGGGCCAGGCAGGAACACAACGGGTTCTCTCATCAAAATCCGTCTTTCATCGGCGCCGTCCTGAATCTGAAGGCGACCGCAGCTCGTGTAAGTAGGCCTTGCATCTTCTTCAATGAATCTGTTGCTAACGACGTGTTAAGGTTTACCTACCCCCTGATGCAAATTGCTTTTTGAGCACTGTGGATCACTGCATCAAATCCAAGAACTATGTCAATCTCATGATCGGCTCCAAGCAGCCTACCGCAGTCTATCTTACGCCAGAAGAAGCAGCAGAACATTGTCGCATAGGAGCAAGCATCTGGAACTTTGCTTCAACTCCACTTTCGGAGGGTACAGATCCAGATGTTGTACTTGTTGGCATCGGCGTCGAGGTCACATTCGAAGTCATCAAAGCTGCCGAGCTTCTCAAGACTCTGTGTCCCGCTCTCAAACTGCGCGTCGTAAATGTTACGGACCTCTTTGTCGTAGCACCAGATGAGCGGCATCCACATGGTCTAACTCGGGAGCGGTTCATCGAACTATTCACGAAGGACAAGCCTGTCATGTTCAACTATCACGGGTATCCAGCTGAGTTGCAAGGTCTTCTCTTCGGGCGACTGGGTATGCATCGTATGCAAGTCAATGGATATCAGGAAGAAGGCAGCACGACAACTCCATTCGACATGATGCTTCTGAATGCCGTCAGCCGCTTCGACGTTGCAAAGAGAGCCTTGACGGCAGGCGCAGAGTCCAACGAAGAGGTGAAGGCAAAGCTCAATGATTATCTTGGGGACATCGACAAGCGTGTCCAGGGGATCAGGAATTTCATTAGCGACAATGGCAAGGGTAAGTTGCATGTCCTGACATTGCACAATAAAGATACTGACACTGACTTCCGTAGATCCGGACGATATGTACGAGATTGCCAAATTTGAGTAGAGCCTACCTGGTCAAGGCGTGAGAGTAGCTACAGCAATATTGCTAGATTAGGGGGAACCGGGAGTCTGTGACGTAATGAATATTATTTTAGTGACCTTCCACCTCGAGCTTGGTATCTATTCCACGGTGCGCCGGAGGTGTTGTAAGCATTTGGTGAGAGAAAGACGTAGTAACCCCGCATGTCACAGGCTGCGTGAGAAACAGACCCTATCACCTTATCTCTCATTACCTCGCCAATAAGATGACACCAGCGTTATCTGTATCTGGTTCCGGAGGCCTGGTCGTGCCAACGTCCACTGTAGACATATAATAGTTTGTTGTGCAGTATCAAGAGTCATCTATAGTTCTTGTATTGAGATTCTTCAGGACGTCTATCACATTCACCACTCGGCATTTCTCAAGATGGGCGATATCATCATCGACAAGACAGTTACTCGTCCACATCCGTTACTCCCCCTCTCAGCAGAGGAGTGCTGTCGTGCGCGGGATGTCGTTACGAGACAGCACCGCACGGAAACAATTCTCTCGTACCGCTCAATTTACCTGCAAGAGCCAAAGCGAGCAGAACTCACTCCGTTTCTGGCGGCTGAACATGACGGAAGAGTTACGGATGCTACAGAGCGGCCACCGAGGCTTGCCAAAGTAGAGTACTTTGTAAAATGTGGGAAACAGTCACAGTACTGTGAGGCCATAGTGGATATTCAGACCGAGAAGCAGATTACTGTCAAGAAGTTTGATCCCAGCTTCCCTATTTCACTCAACCTGTAAGCTCAATGAAGGAGATGACTACATGATCCGCAGAAATTGACAGAAACAGACCGGACATGATGGCTTTTCTCGATGCAGTAAAGGCCTCAGCTTTAGTTAAGAGGGCTTTGGAGGAATTCAGAATACCGGATCACTTCACACTGTCTATAGATCCCTGGCCATATGGGGGACCTGATCTGGACTCCGATGACACTCGGTATGTTCAGGCACTGCTCTACGCTAGGGATACCTCCAGTGGCAACCCAGACACCAATCACTACCCCTTTCCAATTCCTCTTGTGCCAGTATTTGACATCACCAAAAACGAGATCGTTCGCGTAGAGCGCTGTGCGACGGGCGGTATTGGCGACTCTCTGTACCCCGATCCACCATCCAAAGAGCCAAGAGAACTGTTTACGCATTCTAAACCATCAGAATACATCCCGGAACTTCTTGATGCGCCTATTCGAACGGATTTGAAGCCATTAAATGTGACCCAACCAGATGGCCCTTCCTTCACAGTCACCGACGGCAATCTTGTCACATGGCAGAAATGGCGATTCCGGCTGGTCTTCACGCCGCGAGAGGGAGCTGTACTGCATGACTTGACTTACGACCACCGACCGATTCTCTATCGGATGTCTCTTTCGGAAATGACGGTGCCGTATGCCGATCCCCGCCCTCCATTTCATCACAAGCAAGCTTTTGATTTTGGGGACGGCGATGTTGGCTACGCAGCCAACAACTTGCAAGTTGGGTGTGATTGTTTAGGGCACATTCATTATTTCCATGCGGTATTGGTCATGCCAGATGGAGAGCCCGCACTAGCTCGTAATCGCGTTTGCATGCATGAGCAGGACAATGGTATTCTGTGGAAGCACACGATTGCCAAAACAGAACGTGCCGTCGTGGCGCGTATGCGTGAGCTAGTCGTGCAGTTCGTTGTTACACTCGGTAATTATGAGTACGTGTTTGCATACAAGCTGGACCAGGCCGGTGGTATCACGCTCGAAACCCGCGCCACTGGCATTGTCAGTGTAGTCGCCATCGATTATGGGAAGAAGAGCCAGTACGGTACTGTGGTGCAGGACGGTGTCCTGGCACAGAATCACCAGCATCTTATTGCTGTACGCATCGATCCTGCCATCGACTCATACGCGGAGGGCGACACTGGAGTCGTGGTGGAGGAGAGCAAAGCCATGGAGATGAACGAGAAGACTAATCCATTCGGGAATGCGTATGAAGTTGTGCGTACGCCAGTGGAGAAAGCAGGATGGTTTGATGCGGAGCCGAAGCTGAACAGGAAAATCACGATGGTCAACTGGAACAAGACAAATAAGCACAGCGGCAGGTATATTGGCTATAAATTCATGCCAGAGCCAACACAGCTTATCCTTGCAGACCCTAGATCAAGGGTTGCGAAGCGCGCTTTGTTCGCACAACACCATGTTTGGGTGACGGGACACCGTGATGATGAACTTTGGGCTGCCGGGGAGTTCACAAATTTGAGCAAACACGAGGTAGGCGGTGTAGCAGACATGGTTAACAGAGGAGACTGGTTTCTCGACTCCCTTGAAATCGGCGTCAACAAGGACAACGATGCTAAAGCTCGGAAGAGCAGTCCTGTCATATGGAATGTATTTGGTCTTACACATAACCCACGCGTGGAGGATTGGCCAGTAATGTAAGTGCCTATTTGATTTTCGGCGACTATTTTCATCATTGCTCACAGTTGCAGGCCGTCTGAAATTCACACCCTTCATATCAAGCCAGCAGACTTCTTTGACAGAAATCCGGCACTCGACGTCCCGATCACAAAGAATAAGACGAGTTTAGTGTGTACAACTCATAAATGTGAACAAGGAGTTACGGGTATTCAAGACTGGCCGCAACGTGCAGTGCTACATTGGCAAGGGGAGAGAGATGTGGACGCCGATGCAATCGGATCTGCTTCAAGGCCACTTTCCATAGTCACAGACTCATCAGATTCAGAGTCTACTAGATCCCAGGGGTAACAAAAGATCAAACTTTACTACACTGAGCAGACTACAGCGTCTGGGTTATATAGTCCGATCCCATCCACATATCCCACAGGAGTAGAAGTATATGCATTTTCTACACCGACGAATATCCTTGCCAATGGGCTAGCAGACGCAGCAATGACATAACTATCGCCCGAGGACGCTTCGACCCAAACACCATTAGAATCCGCCTCTGTCTGGGCGCATACCGTCGAGCCAACATAGACAGTGATTTGACCAATATTTCCGCCCGTGATTTTGAGGAACGCCGAACATGCAACTTTGTCGCCTTGGGCCACGCTGCTCAATGTCTGACTAAGGGTGAATCCAAACGAGTCCTGATTTGCACTGCCAATCGAATAGGCAAAGTAGTCACCCTCGGCTGGCTCACCATACCCAGCACTACCGTCTACCACATGTATGCTACTATCAACACTCCAGCCGGAGAGACTGCCGCTCTCAAATCCACCGTTTGAAACAAGGTTGGTACGGCAAGGCTGTGAAGCAGATGAAGTGGCTGATGTCGAGATGGTCGTTTCGGACGAAGTAGTTGAGCTTTCAGAGACAACGAAGCTGGTCGTGGTGCTGATCTCCACCGTTGTGGACGAAGTGGTAATTCCTGATGCCGAGGTGGTCGTGGCAGAAAAACTGCTTGATGAAGAAGATGTAGGTGAGGATGTGGATGCTTCAGAGGTTGTGGATAATCCAGACGAAGTCGGGCGATGAACGCACAACCCAGCCAGGGCCGCCGTCGCGAAGGAGAGGATAACGAGAGAATCAGTTCTCATTTTAACTGATAATTAATAATCAATGCCTAATAGCACAGTAACGAATGGACAGAAAAGTACAGGTAAGTCCAAGACAAACAAATCACTTGTAACCGCAGAATATCTGAAAGCAGACGTACTCTTGATATACCCCCTTTACTGAGTGGATCTCCTCAAATGGGCCTTGTAGCTGGGCGGTTCTTTTCCATTAGTTTCCAGTCCTCATTGATAGACGCGTAAACACTAAGCTTTGAAAGGCATTGCAGCCAGCTTCAGCTTGCCACTAGGCAAGTAGTCATTACTAGACTAATTGGAGACTACACAGCAAGAAGCAGAAGTGATGTGATTGACAGGCCGTACGGATCTAGCAAGCCAATAGTCACTTATAGACTGGGGAAAAAAAAACTCGGACCATTATGGAGTCAATCAACTACCGAAGTCCATGGCAAGCTAGACCCTGAAAAAGTGCTGCGTGATTGCACTTCGGTACTTCAACAACAAGGCATCCCGGAGCAATACAATAATACAATAAATATGAGGGTAGTGACGCTTGTCATGGTTATGACAACATCTAATGTTTGTAAGCTACAGCACTAGAAGCCTGCAGGCAATGTTGGATCTGGCCCGAGCCAGCCGGCCAAGCAAGTGCGGGATTAGCGCAACTGACTAAGTCCGCCTAGTTGCTGTCATTAGGACTTGTATTGACGCGATCAATGATCCTCATTGTGACTACCAACTATCCTTTCAAGCCAGTCCCGAGTATGATCCTCCCCCGGTCGACAAGCTGTTAACGCCACGCGCCGTAACTCCAAATTCAATTCCGAGAACATATTCTCCAGCTCCCTCTAAGTCAAAGGCCGTGAGCCACCAATGTCCCGAATGGGTGCATGGTCTCCAACACAGTCTCTTCGTCGAGATCCGGCTTGTCCGCATACATCGCCGCCAGCAGCCTGAAATAGTTGATGTAATATGAAGGGTTGAACGTGTTGACAAACCTGGCCTCCTCCTGACCAATGTTGGAAAACGTGTGAGGCGCGCCAATGGGAACCACGACGCAGTCGCCGGGTCTCGCGTCGACGATGCCGTTCGCACCTCGAAATTGAACAGTGCCCGTCGTGACCAGGAAGATCTCGTCGTGCATCTGATGCCAGTGCGGCGGGTGGCCCGTCGTGTTTGGAGGAACAATAAACTCGGCGGTACCGATGCGGTGATCTGCTCGGGAGGTCAGCCTTGTGTTGCGCAATCAGCCGAGCTGTGCTATGCTGAGATGTCATACCTGTATTGGAGCCGTCTTCTATTATACGGCAAGTGATCGGCCCCAGCTTCAGCGTCTCTCCTGTTCCAGGCTTGATCAGAATGATGGGTGTCTTGGGCGTAGCCAGGTTCTGGGCGGCTACGTCTTGACTCATCGTGCGTAATAGGAAAGCGACCTGCGGGCAATGCTGCTCGAGATAGAATCGTATTTGATGATAGCACAATTTGAATCTCTTTGGACAAATAGATTTGGCTACAAAATTGAGTTGTCCTAATCATGAGCGAGGAGGGGCCGTGCCAAGGCATCTTCTTATATCACAGCCACTGCTTTGATAAGCCGACGAATTGTAATGGGAGGTGCAAGTTTATGTGAGGCTTTGCCAAAACGGACGTTTCCCATTGCCAACTGCGTCCGCCAAGAACTCCAAGGATGGTCAGGTCCTGCCTACTACACCGACAATGGATAAGGCTCTGTGGAAGCCTGTTGAGAACGGGGCGTAGGGCTGCAGCGTGAATCCTTCGGAGCCGCGCTCATACCCGACAGACTCGCGCATACTGGCGCCCTGAGTGCCGTAGCCGCATATGCAGACGTCGGATCATCGCCTATTATGTGAAGACACACAATGGGTGTCTCGTCCAAAGAAAGGTATTTGAGCTCGGACAATCGGGTGTGTGCTCGGAAAACTGGCGGGCATTTCACAAAAGAGTGCAGACCGTCTCATTCGCCCGATGCAGATATCTCGCGAATCCTTCTAAGCACAGTGGCCAATAGAACATATCCGTTTACGCTTCCCCATTGGGATATCAATTTCAATCCCGATCAACTTGTCGGGCTGTCACAAACGCCGCGTCTGGTGGCGTGTGACAGCGCTGATTCTTGTGTTACACGGCGTTTGAGCCAACCTTTCGACGCCCTGAGATGGCCTCTAAAGACGGGAATAACACCGAACTGAACAATAACGTGTTATTTCTGAGACCGGTGTCAGCGGCTGACATTGATGTGGCACAGCATAATCACACGTTCTTCTTGCAGCGGCGGGCTTGCGGAGCATGATGCAGAGCCTCCGATGGAGTGGAGAGTTGCCTATCTGGGAACTCACAACTAATCAGATAATGCCATCACTTCCCCAAGCTATTGGAGGAAACGCCTGTCAACGGTGTAGTGTAGTAAGCTACTCGTGTCAATTGACTCCCACTTGCTACTCCGCACCTCGACCTTGATGTAGTCACTTATCAGAAAGTCGACAGATCTCCATGCATATCTCAACCTTAGATGTACAGGCAGCAGGATAAGAACCAATACCAGCCCGTTGCTGTTCACCGCAAAATGCACCAGATCACCCAAAGGTATCGCCCCCATTTTCCAAATACTCCTTTTCCTCCGGCGTTGGCGTCCGTCCAAGCGCCTCATTCCGATGCGGATATCTTCCGAACCTCTCAATAATGACCTGGTGCTTCTTCTCAAACTCTAATTGTCCCTCGCAGCGCTTCGCCGCCGCCTCCTTGTCATCCGCGAGTACCTTCCTGCACGCAAGCTCGTCGCCGTCGGCATTACTGAAGCCCGGCTCCGCCCCAGCACCTCGGACATCGTCTGCCATGGCTTCTATCTGCTCTACGGCCAGCTTATGCAAAGCGATGTCCTCGCTGTGCATCAGCGGCAGGCAGAACCACATGCGGTAGCCGATACGGTACCGGATCTGGGCGTGGAGCGGAATGCCGGCGTCTATAGCCCGCGTGGCGATGGCCCTCGCTATGGGGTCGAACACATTGAAGACGATGGCAGACTCTGGGCCGCGGTACGCGTTCCGGGGTATCTGGTCAAAGAGCAGGACCAGGCTCAGCCAGTCCAGTGGCGACGACGGCTGCACCGCGTCCAGGAGGGCATCCCCGTCCACCCCGGAAGCCTTGAGCTCCTCGAGGGCAGGGCTAAACCGGGAGCTAAGCGTTGATCAGCCGGTGCCTGCATGGCATGGCATGGGAGGGATAAGTAAGAGACAGAGGAGACCGAGGGTCGCAACGCCCGGGGTCTCGGGGGCAGGGGTAATCGGGAGTGTCGCTTAGCTTACACACAGATCCTATCAAACTCCTCGTTCCGGCGGAACCACTGCATCATGGTGTCCTGGCTGGGCAGAATCACGAGCTCGTCGCTGTCACATTGCTCGAACCACGTCGTCCTGACATCTTGCAGCAGCGTGGGCGTGATGATCTCGCGTATCGAAGAGGCCATCTTGGCAGTTGCATCTGGGGCCATGTGCCGCGAGGACCGGTGGAAGAACGCCGCCGGGTACAAGTCGCTCAATCTGTGACCACCAACAAGCTGGTTACCTCGAGGTGCTTGGACTAGTGATCCTGTCTGGATACGATGCCTACAAGGTGATGGCCGGGCACGACTCAGCCGGGATGCACAGGCCTGGCGGCTGCCAGAATGGTGTGAAGGGGTCAGTGATGGTGGTGGCGGCGGCAGTGAGGCATTGCGAGACGCCACCAACCGCTTCGAAGCGCGCGACGTCAGCATTTGGAGATCAATTGAGCGTGTTCGCCCAGTCGTGAAGAAGCTAATGAGAAACTAACTCAACGCCAATAGCGCGCCGTCCACCCAATTCAAGGGAATGTGGGGAACTGAAAGAAGCATGGAATACTGCTCCTCAAGCTGTATAGATGGGTGCGTGGGTGTGTATGGCCTGCGAGGCTGCGTGTAGAATGTCTTTCCCAAGTGAAAAGCCACGATTTAGGATTGAAACAGTGGTCTATCTGAGGAATAACGCTGAAATGACGTCGGAGACCCCAAGGCACGGACCGCGTGTAGTTTAGTGTAGGTGAAAACCGCGCTCCAAGGTCTAGAAAGCACTAAGCTAGCGCTGACGAGGGCTCGAGAAGATGCATACAGTCGCTGTCTAGGCACTGATTCGGCGAGATATATTGCAAAAGCACGGGAGGTTCACTTGCGAGCGAAGGAGTGCATCATGCATGGGACTTTTTCTACCACACGGAGGATTATCTACTGTATCTTATCATGGACGCTCGGCTCTATTGCCTTCTTGGTCTTACAAACGGTCGCGCCTGATAGGACCAACTAACATCGCATACGACGCCGTTGTTTAGTTCCCAGCGATGATCTTCTCCATCTCCGCGACGTCCTTCACAGCAGGTGTTAGGTTCTTGCTTCCGTCGTGCGTGATCAGGATGTTGTCCTCAATCCGCACGCCGCCGACGTCCCAGTACTTATCCAATACTGCCGCGTCAATGTACTTGGAGTGGACGGGGTCCTTCAGGAAGGGCTCGATAATGAAGCTGCAGAAGTAGATCTGAGAAGCGTTAGCAGTGCCCTGGCCAATACTCCCGATGATGACTTACACCAGGCTCAACCGTAATCACGCTACCTGCTGGGAGAGTACCCCTGACTCTCAGATACCTAAACATCGGATCCTTGTCTGCGTAGTTCGCATTGCCGCCAGTATCGTGAGTGTCCATTCCTAGATAATGGCCCAGGCCGTGCGGTAGGAACGCAACGCTCGTCCTGCTCTTGAAGATCTCGTCTTTGTCGCCCTGCAGAATGCCAAGCTCTAGAAGACCGTCAATGGCAATCTTGTGGGCGAGCTCATGGACGTCGTCCCACTTGACGCCCTCCTTGAGCGCAGCAATGCAGTCCAGCTGCATCTTCAACACGATATCGTAAATAGCGCGCGACTCCTTGGAAAACTTGCCCGAGATGGGGAATGTTCGCGTCTGGAGATTATATCAGCTTGGTCCTGTCTCTAGTATGTTACCTCAACTCACGATATCAGCCGCATAGCAGTTCCATTCCGCACCAGCATCCAAAAGTAGGTTGAGCTTGCCCTCCACCGGCTGGTCATTCTTCACATAATGCAGGGTCGCAGCAGCGCGCCCACTAGCTACAATGCTGTGATACGCCTGCTCCTTTGCGCCCCGTGACACGCAATTGGCGAGAAAGACCGCCTCCAGCTCCTGCTCGTTCTTCACATGTGCCACCTTCTCCAGCACCGCACGATGCGCTGCGCTGCTGATCTCGTTGGCCTTCTCGATGAGCGCAATCTCGTAGTCGGACTTGATGACGCGGGAGACCTCAATGGCCTCCTTTAGGATCGAGAGGTTTTTATTGTCGTATTCGAGGAAGGTGATATGGTCGGAGACTTGCTCCGGGATAGCAAAGACCGTCGACTTAGGTACCTTGGAGCCGAGGTGTGTGAGGGTCGCGTTGACATCGTTCGTGTACTTGACCTCGTCGACGTCGTACAGCTCGAGCGCCTCCTCGGCTGTCGTAGGCAAGCCGGACCATATGACGGACTCGGGATCGATCGGCGGGATGAAGAGAGTGGACTTTGATGTCGATATATCGTAGATGTAGTGGCAATCAGCAAGCGGGCAGCCGGTGACATAGTAGAAGTAGCGCCGTTGTCTGAGAGGCACAATGATTAGCACCAGTGCACGCAAAAGCTCCCAGGGCAATAGATTACCTGAAGTGTTCTGCCTCGTCATTGTCCTCAATCATCTTGGTCATTCGACCCTCGAGGTACAGCACTCCGGAGGCATCGGGCACCTTGGATCGGATGTAGTCCACCACGCGCTTCACGTGGAGCTTGGCCGGATATTTGCCCTTCAATACCTCCTCGTATGTCGCCATTGTGCCTGACGTTTGATTCCCCTGGTCGCTGAGCTTAGTGATATGCTGAGAGTGCGTCGCAAAGCAGCGGAGCTCAGGGTGCCGGCGGTCAACTTCTCGTGGGAATGAACCGGTCTGATGTGAAGGCGTTATCAGTCGCTTCGGTGCTCGGCTTGCGGCGGTCGCAATGCACCGGGAGCTCGCAGGGGTTATCGTGAAGTGCTTGAGGCGCCGTGTGATAAGCCGCGTGTATTGATGGCTACGCGGAAGCATCAATCGAGAGGACTGGAGTTGGGAGGAAGAAAGACGGAGGTCAGGTGAGGCAATGTGGAAGATGCTATCTCTCTTCAGTATCCGTCGCACAAGGAAAGCAGCGGCCCGATGCGGGGCGGCGTTGAAGGGCTGTTCGCCGTACGAGTGACGATGGCGGGGCAACAGCTCGCTCAAACAAGGTACCTTCCACAGCGGGGTTAGTCTCGCCAGTGCCAGTGGAGAAAACAACGATGGCTGACAAAAGACAAGAGCACATCAACTGTTCGTAACTGAGAGCGCACAAAGAATGCATGCGCTCTTCATTGCGGAGTCTGTCTGCTGAAAAGATGCAAATAATCTAAAGTTCCTCATCAAAGAGCTTTAATAAAGTTACAGATTACAATTCTAGCTATGAATGTGACAATAAAATATAATTAGCGATAGTTATGAGTTGAGTCAAGCTTTGACTCTTTGACTCTTTGACTCTTTGACTCTTGGCTCTCTGAGGGGCTACCACTCGAATAAAATATGGGCGCTTTGAAGTAGAATGTACGTAACATACTATCGCCTGAAGAACTCCTCACTTCCTTACTGTGCTCACTCCATATAAAAGAATTAGTACAAGAGTTTCGCCAATATTCGCCATTCGCTCAACCGGCCGCTGGACAGTATGATTAAGAAAGTCCTGTTGCTGATAGCTACATTCAGGTCATTATCATATACCATTCGGATTGAGGTAGAGTCAATGAGTCTAATTTCACTTGTATTGACGGTCTTCCATTTACGATACTTTCTTAACAATGTTCGAAGTGCTGACGGTGACAAGTTGGACAATTTTAGGTTAACGGTTCAAATACAACATAAAAAGACAAGGACAACCATAAGAGTGGCTAGTGGCCAGAGGCGTCGAGCATCTCGGTTAGACCACCACACAGGATTTTCTGTTTCTTCGCTTTTTTGACAGCAACAGATATTCTTCCTGTCACTTCAACATGTCGCGTTTCAACGTGTCATCACCTTTCCGTACTTGCTTGGTGACACCCACCCAGGGGGCTCAAGCGGACGTGCTGGAAGTAGGAAACTATTCCTGGTTCTGCATGAAGAAGTTACGAAGTGGTCATTTTCGACGACAGAGCACGTTTGTTGACCATGCCCGTTTTGGAATTCATCAATAAGGCTATTCGGGAGAAGAAGGCGGCTATTGCGTCTCCAGAGACTCAATTGGCTGTGATGGATACCAACTCGATCAGGCGCACTTGGCTGAGTTTTCTCGACAGCCCGCCGTTAGTCAAAAGCCAATGTCATATCCGTGATACGTTTCAGGAATTATATCAGGGCCAGGTGTTGTCAGCCTCAGCGGCGAATCAAGGGCTTCCCTTTGTCAGCCCGAGATGAACTTTGCTAATATCCAGGTCTTGGCACTAACGCGGCAGATGCACCCCAGATTCCCACCCACCAACACGAGATGAAAGTATATAAGCTTAATATTCGTTTACGAAAAGTCGGTAGTTGTCAGTTCTGGAATCAGATACATGGTAATGAAAGAGAGGCCGGCGGCAACTCTGCTGCTAAGCGGGCCGAAGCCGTGGGATTGACGGACGTCTTGGCACTCTTCAACCTGGTTGTAATATAGACGCGATGTTGTGGCGTTTTGGTCATGGATGCCGTTGATCCGGGCTTGTGGACTTCAAATAGAAGGGGAGCCAAGGCTCCTAGAAGGCAAGGCTTGCGAAAAAGTTTGCTTCACTTACGCCAAAGAAGCTTTCTAGAGCCAAGTCAACCATGATGCGTCTTTCTTCTACTTTGGGCCTCATCTTATTCACCAGCCTTGCCGCGGCTGGAGTTTATCCTCCCGATGTTGTAGACCAGCTTCAAGAAACTGGGATTGCCAAACTCAAGGACTACCTAGCAAAGAATCCCGCCAAGAATGGGTGCACATTTGAAAAGGCTGTTAAGCGAAAGGAATGGTTAGTGCATATAAGACACCCCTTCTGATTTCTATGAGAGTCTAATCTTTAATAGGAGCGATCTCACAATAGATGAAAGGAAGGAATACACCAAAGCGGTCTTGTGCTTACAATCGAAGCCCCCGAAGACCTCGGCACCAGGTGCCAAGAGCCGCTTCGATGACTATGTCGCTGTACACATCCAAATGACACCTCAAGTTCATGGATCTGTAAGCTGCCAATACTCAATTTTCTAGAGAAGCCACATCACTCACACATTCAGACGAGCTTCTTACCCTGGCATCGGTACTATGTGTGGCATTACGAGAATGCTCTCCGGGAAGAGTGTGGATATACAGGATATCAGCCCGTAAGCCTCAATCCAACAATAAGGTGACTACTCATGCTAAATTGTTGACCAGTATTGGAACTGGGATCGATATGCTAAGGATCCCGTTAACTCACCTCTGTTCAATGGAAATGACTCCAGTATGGGAGGCAATGGAGAGAAAGTAGCACATCAAGGAATCCCTATCCCTGGTGCTCCAGCACCATACAACGTCATTCCTCCTGCTGATGGTGGCGGATGTGTGACGAGTGGCCCATTTAAGAAGTAAGATCCAACATGATGATGAACAGAGTTAAACTCCATTACTTATCTAAATATCTACAGCATGTCTGTGAACCTGGGACCCATGGCTGCGACTATTCCGAACTTGAAGAGCAACCCGCGATCAGACGGACTTGGTTACAATCCGCGATGCCTACGTCGAGACGTGAATAAGAATTCTGCTGCTGTCACCACGGCAAACTATACCTACGACCTCATCACCAAGAACAATAATGTTTACTGGTTCCAAACCGTCATGGAGGGGCAGTTCAATCTGGGTCAGTGGGGAGTCCACAGTGGAGGTCACTACACTGTGGGCGGTGACCCGGCAGGAGACTTCTTCGTGTCCCCCGGCGATCCAGTCTTCTGGCTCCATCACGGCATGATTGACAGGGTGTGGTGGATCTGGCAGCTTCAAGATTTGGCGACTCGGCTTACACAGGTTTCGAAGACCATGACCATGAATAACATGCCTCCAAGTCGCAACGGCACGTTAGATGATAAGTACGGTTTAGGGGTTCTGGCACCGGAGGTCGCTACGAGAGACATGATGGACACAATGGGTGGACTTGATGGCAAGTTATGCTACATCTATGTTTGAGCATGGGCATTTACGTGGGCGGAATCAAAATCACATTTATATGCATTCCCGAAAACAAATCAGAAACTGTACTACTCTCCGTATCATCTCAATTTGACACAATAACTCTTCTGTTGCTAAATTCGTCATCCATTGTCCCTGCTGCCACATCGACCATCCATCTCGCGCAGCTTTCACGGGTAATATATAAGCTAGCACCTCTCTCCGTGTGTCCATACGTCTTCACAGGTTCAGTGCCGGCATCTTTGAGCCCGACAGGTAATACAAGAGTCCACAGTATGTCGTCACCACAGTTCCCTTCAATCTCCGCATCGACAGCATTGTGGTCCTCGTATGTCTTTCCCACATTCGTGTAGTCAATGACTAGTCGTATAATAAGCGGTGTCACCTTCCGGCTCTCCCCAGAGCCAAGAGCATTCATGACAACCAGACGTGGCTTCTGCTCTCGCGATTGTTCACGACATGCCTGGCGCAGCAAACGTGCTGCATTGGCCGTCGCATCTGCCATCAGACGGGGCGGGCCAATAAAGCGAGAGAAGCGACGATTTGAAGCGCGGCGTGGATTTAGGAATACAAGCACTGCATTCACAGGGATGTCTGCGGCGGAAAAGGCACGCTTCATATCAGTTTCTGACAGGACCGAGCCTTCAACAACCGTAAGGTCAGGATGCGGAGCCACGGCCAAAGCGTTTCGGACGATGGCTGTAACGTGATGGCCTAGTACATGTTACCATGCAACTTCATATCTTGAAAATGATCTGCTTACCTTGCTCCAGGGCATACTTGTAGGCGTAGCCGCCGGTTTTCCCCGTCGCTCCTAAGATGAGCAGATGCATTTTCGCAGATTCTGTCTTGGCATCCATCTCCCAGGTAACAACACTAAAGTATCAACCAAATGAGGATAGAATATACAGTGTCGACAGCTCAGATCTGCATAGGACTACACGTGAGTGAGATTTGGTATGGCATCACGTCGGAGGAACGCTATTGTGTCAATATTCCGGGTATGTTGATCATAGTCTCGGAGGCAATAAAATCCGACGGACCCGGATTCGTGTTAGAGCAGCCGGACCCGGCTGGTTGAGACTATAAGGATGATTGTGCGGCGAATTTGGGCGACTAGCAATTCAATAGTGACACTCTGGTTGGCTATTGGCTTCTTCTTGACCAGAATTCTGCTTCATATAATCGGGTAGATGTGTAGAAGTATGAGGTATGATTGTACATTGAAAAGGCTGGACATATTGCTACAGACGCCTGACACGTTACTTTCTGTCCAGAGATAACAATATAAAGAGAGCTTTGATATCACCAAAAGCAAATGACCTTGTCTGTCTAGTGTCAATGCTTTGACTCTTGTTATTGGAGTAATGAATATCCGAATTGATCAGTGGTAGTAGAGTTGGACTGTATTGATTCAGCATTAGCTCGATGCTCTGTTTGCAATAATCTACCCCTGGTAGTAGCAACCGAGCTGTGTAGCTCTTGAATAATGAGACAATCGTCTAAACAGAATGACATTTGCTCAAATTGCAATGTAACTTGCTTCATGATCCGCAAGCGGCCGCCATAACGCGCCCATCATGGAAGCGAACAGCTTAGCACCAAACAAGGATGGCTAAATATAGCTTCACCAGAAATTTTACATAAATGACTTGATCTTTGCTATGATTTAAAGCGTGTGTGAGATTTAGGATTCAAAGAATTGAGGCCGAAATCGCAGATAAAATCAAAATGAAATTATTCATAGCATCAGTGTTTCTGTCTTGCGTCGTGGCTCTGCCGACTACTAAGCAGATTCAGAAACGCGGGACACCCAGCGTTCACCTGGTCAATTGCCTTCTGAAAGACGAGTCGACTGGTTTTGGACCAGTTGAAGCCGGGTTGGCGTTTGTAAGTCAACCACCGGAAGCTCGTACTTGGACCGACTACAATGTGCTTATCCCAGCAACAGTACTACGACGATGACGACAAGGTCGGCCGGCAAGAAAAGTATACAGATTTTGGATGGATACAGGCCTACTCGTATCCCGACTGGAAGTCCCAGCGGCTCTGGACAAACTTCGTAGGGAATCCTGACGTGCGAGGTTGGCTCGAGATCGTGCCGTCCGAAACAACCGAGACTCCTGTGTGGACAGAGGTCGGGTGAGTCTGCTCAGTCCCTCTCTCTACCCGCAAGAAAGCATAGCTGACATCCCCATCCCCGATCGAAGCACCTTTGAGAGTTCTCGGGGGAAGTTTACATGTAGACAGGACGACGGTCATTTCATTTACGCCAACAGCAATCTGGACTCCTGCAAGACCATACTTTACTGTCTGTAGTCAATACATCGCTGGATCAAGGAACCTCCTTTGTGGATTGCTGAAACGAAAGAGGACACAGAGAAATTTACTTCATTTTCTCTGCCTACAAAATAAGTGGAGGCAGATATATATAGAGTCCCGAATAAGCAAGCAAACCGCCCCATGCAAACAACCCCGGGTATCAAGAATCAGATATGGTTTGAAATGAATTCCAGGAATAAATAAATGAAAACATGCCGCCAATGCTATGCCCGTCCCCCCTATGCCCATTTGAACCCGGACTTGATGCTGCCCTCGCCTGCCGGCCTGCCGCCCGCCATAAGCAAAATGCAATTTGTTGTCCCATGATGATGATATGCTGCCTCCCTAGATGCGAAAATGCAACTGATGCTCAATATTGAAGCCCTGATTATACCCCCTGATCCCAACAGCGTTGGGACCTCCTAGTAACCAGCAAAGTATTGATCGCTTATAGCCTTGACTGCACCAGCAATGTCCCGACAGCAATCCAGTCATATCCCGGTATTGTTACCAAATAAGTAGAGATATCGCTTCTCGGTCTGCCCACATAATTCGATCCTCATCCTTCCTCCCTCGAAGGCGTCCTCCCTCTCCTTATGGTAAGATTCGGCAACGGCATCGCCCCGTCCATCTGGCCAATCGTATTCAGGCTCCGCCCGCTCCTCATCGTCATCCAGTGGTCCGTGAGGGCCTTCTTCCCCACGACCAGCTCAAAGCTGCACAGGAAACAAAAGCTGATCTCTAGCCTCGCTAGCTCGAGCTCGCTCACGCCGCCCACCTTGGCGACCTTGCCGTGGGGGTAGCTCAGGTCCTCGAGCGCCTTCATGGCCACCCTTAAGCCGGCGAGCAGCAGGCGGTGGGCGTTGCGCTTCGTGACGGCGATGGCGCGCTCGTTGACGGCGAGGCGGTGGATGTACAGCGAGGTGGCAAGGTAGACGGCCGTGGACATGGGGCAAAAGCGGTGGATGCGCAGCAGGTAGTCGGTGATGCCGATGGGCGGCGGCTTCTTGCTGTAGAACTTGCGCGTGATGGCGCTGTGCTGCATGTTGAGCGGCTGGCTGTCGTCGCCGATGATGATGTACGGCTCGGGCGTCGAGGGCGGCGCGAGGTCCGGCGTGGGTGCGGGCGTGGGCGTCCGGAGGCGCACCCCGTCGATGGGCGCTACGGGTGTCTGCTGGCCGGGCATGGGGACGGACTTGCTCGAGGAGGTGCGCGTGGCGGGAGTGGGCCGCAGAGGTGAGCCTGGGATGGGCTGCCGTGCTCCTTTGCTAGGGGAGCCTGCTGCTCGCGCAGTGTCTCTAATTGCTTGTTCCCTAAGCCGGGCGAGGCTCCTTTCGGACAGATTGCGTTGTATACTTTCTTTCTCTGCCTGCATGCCTCTCATGTTCGGCATATGCGGTGTCGAGGGCGGCGGGGTAGGAGGGATGTCGCCTGTGATGCGCACCAGTGCCTCGACGCCGGCGCTGAGCAGCTTGAGGGCCGCGAGAGGCGGGACATCGAAGATATTGTCCGGTTGGGCATTGAGCTCGGGTGATGTAATAGGCTCGAGGGTTGAGTCGGGTGTCTCGATGGTTAGAGTGCGGTCGTGGGAGGGGTTTGGTGGCGGAGGGGGCGTTTTGGGGAGGTCAGCCTCTTCAGTCGACTCGTTCGGTGGAGGTATCGCTTCCTCGGTCTGTGCAGGGTTCGGCGACATTCCGCCGTCGTTATCGGAGGGGGTTAGCGATTCTGTCGAGAGCCGAGCGTTCCAAGCAGTGCAGTGTCAGAAGAGGGTATAGTGTTCTTGGTGTTTTTTGAACCGGCGGCGTCGACGTTTTTGTTCAAGTGCTCGAGTCAGGTACCGTTTCTAGGTCCAGGTGGATGATGCTTGTTTGTTTCTCTTCTCCAAGCCCCACCACTTCCCGCCGCCGAGTGTGTATTTAGAGATATACCACAGACGGAGGATGAGCCCAGGCGGGTTGGAACGGCGTCTATGTATCCGTTTGGAGGGTCACCGAGGCTGTTGTATGGATGGACGTGCTCGAATCGGTGCCACACGGCTTCATATCTGGTGATCTGGTGATCTCGTGCGTGTTCGTCGTCTTCTTTCCCAAGGATGTCTGTTGCTTCTCGCCTCGGTCTAGCTCGGCTGACACGCGACGGCGGCGGGTTTATTAGTCGAGGCTGCAGTAGACTGCAACTGGTACCTGTAGGGGTCCGCCGTTGCACGGTCGAGAACGGTCGAACGCCAGAGGTTAAAATAAAATCAAAAAGGATACCAAGAGGGATTGAGTCGTTGAAGAATATCGCCCAGAGCTACCTCACACGCACTGCGAGGAGCCCTCAATTGCTTGCTCCGCGACAAAAGAAGCTGCGTCTCCAATTGTCTTTAGGTGTCTGTATATAGCTGGTAGAGTGCACTTCAAGCGAAGGCTGCGTGGGCTGGCGCGATAAATACGCCGATGTCTCTCTCTGCTCCCGATCAATTGGCTTGAGTGAACGATGGCGGGGCAAATGTGTGGCTTGCAGAAAGCTGTCTGTCTTGCTCTGTCTTGCTCTTGCTTGCTTGCTTGCTTCTGCTGTGTCTCTCTTTGGAGCTCTCTGGATTTGTCCAAGATCGGCAATTCAGCAACTCGCCTCGCTGATGTCGTAGTAAAGTGCGGTACTGTAAGTTGATTGAACGGGGCATGCACTTCGTGCGTGTCTCCTTCGGCGTCCCCTTCGCCGGCCCCGGTCGCAGCTGCCTGATCTGATTCTGCAGAAGGCGACTCCGTCCGGCAGATTTCACTGCATGCCTCTTTACCTTAGTATTATTATCTGTGGGATGGGTCTCTTTGAGAGATGTAATGGAATGAACGAAATGTGTGGGATGGGTGGATGGATGCAACCCCTCATCTCACACAGCTGGAGCTGGAACCTTCCCCCCAAATTGGATGCAGCTGCAAGCTATTCCCGGCTCTTCTCACGGTGCCTCACGGTGCCACGGTGCCTAGCGAGACGGGCGAGCGTAGCAATTGGAAGGAGAGTCCTTGTCCCGCCGCATCGGCCCTAATGCAGACGCAAATTGGTGCAGAATCCGACTCGTTTCCTCTCTCGGCCGGTGGCGAAGATCGTCCCACGAAAGATACGCTACCTCGAGGGAGAATGTCCAGGCGTGTCCGCCAACTCGCGCAACAGTCTGCAATGAGATCTGTTGGGGAGCTCCCGTCGGGGGCGAAACCGAGAGATAAGATGGGAATGGAATGCTAGTCCTGCTAGCAGATCTGATGGGGACACCAAAGCGCTTCGAGGCGTGGCTATTCCCGCACGCGAACGACCGGTCGAGGTAGTCTGAGATGATCGTCTCCAAGCTGCGTGCTTTCGGCGCTCCAGAACGGCGTCATCGAAAGGGCCGTCTCGCGGCTTTTTATCACAATCCTTGGCCTCAACATTTAATGAGCATTATGGAGGAGAACCGGCCGATATTCAGCAGGGGTCAGGCGGCAAACTGCGCAAAAGTCCCATCTCACCATCTCGACGAACCTTCAACTACTGCACAGTCAACAGTCTAACAAGCCCGAAAGTAAGACCCGGCTGGTCGTGCTAGCCTGCCTCGCCTGCTAGGCTCATGTAGGGTAATATCGAGGCCCCGGCTCACCTGCAGGGTTCACATCACATGGGCACTGAAGAATTGGAGAAATCGGGGTCTAGCCTGCCTACTACGCAGAATGACTCCCATACCAAAGTGACGAGTCCCTCGCACTCCGCATACACGATGCGCACCCACGAGCCTCTCGGAGCCTGTAGGATCTCTCTTGGCCATCTGCCGTCTGCATCTTCGTCGCGGACAGCCGCGATGGGAACTAACTGCCTAATTCCATCGTCTCTTCATTCGGCACATTGGAACTCGGGTAACGTTCCTGCAGAAGCTACGCGCCCCTTGTCAAGCGAGCCAAAGGCGGGTGCTGATGCCGTCTATTTGTGTGTCGACTCACGACACGACACTTGTCTCACACTGTACTAGCTTTTGGAGGCTCTTTCGAGGGGGAAACTCACTTCACCGCTAAAGACGACTTGGAGTAAGCCGCGTCTGCCGCCAATGTTCTAGGCCGTTGCTCTCATAGACTAGAGAAGGGCAAGATGAAGAGAATAGTACGCTACTGCCCAAAGACTTGGAGGTAATGTTTGGAGAAACTTGTCTATGATTGCATCATTCACTCACCCGCGACTTCATGCTGCCTTGGACTTTGATATGAGGCAAGGTTGTCAATGTTGTCTGTCTACTGCAAAGGTGACAATAGTACAACTGATTTCCCTCATCGTGAACAGTACGCTCCGTTGGAGCATACTTCCCCCATCCCGAACGAGCTTCCCCATCCCCCTCTCAGAGTCACTTTCCTTCCTCCAATCTACATTTCATCCTCGACTCCACTCCTCCGCCATTAGGGTAGTCCCCTCATCAACAAACAAAACAAGTATGCTCGTCGTTTAGAACCCCAGCGCGGCATTGAACGCAGCCGCCGTGCTGGCGTCCTTGGTGCCGAGCGCCTGGACCTGCGCCTTGGCGTCCTCGCACAGCGCCTTGGCCGCGTCGTTGGCGTCGCACACGTTGGTGAGCTGGTCGCACACGCGGTTGGTGATGATGTTGGGGTTGAGCGCGTCCTGCTGGCCCTTGGCCACGAGCGGGTCCGTCGGCAGGAACGTGCCCTCGTCCGCCTTGCGGCCCTCGCGGCCCAGCTGGAAGTCGATCGTCGGCGTGCACGCACCGAAGTCGGCGGCGCCGGCCTGTCGGGGGAAGAGCTTGGCTGTGGCGGCCGAGGCGGCGACGAGCGCGAGGAGGAGGCTGTTGAACTGCATTTTGGATGATTTGAAGAGTGAAGTGGTGTAAAGACCGGCTTGCGGTGTAACGACTGTTGTAAATTATATACGAAAGAATGGAAAAAGTTCACAGAACTTTGGGCTGGTAACGATCGAGAGATCTACTCTGCGAGAAATGGAAATGAAGAGCTCGTGGGTGAGGAAAGAAGGCAAGAGAGAGAACGAGATCGTAGCATAGGAGAGTCAGTGGATCTTATAAAGAGATCCTGCCAATGCCGTCCCGTCTTCCTCAGACAGGAGTAGTTATCCGATCTGTCACGGCCAACCTGGGCGGGCCATGCGGGCACGTCAGGATCGCCGCTCGCCAAGAGCCGATCAGACTGCCGTGTCTCGTTCGGACCGGCAGCCGTTGTTGAGATGACAGATGCCAGCCTATCTGGGGAGACGCCGCTTTGAGACGAATCGGGAAATCTTGCTCGCTGCACCAACATCCTCCTAGGAGTCTTACCATGCAGTGTCTTGCGGACGGATCGGCTATCTGACGGCTGCTCGCTTACTCTTACCCAGACACCAGTTATTGCCATAAGAAATAAAGGTTTCCTCACTGCTTTACTTCCATTTTCTCATTTCTGCATCTGATATTTTCCACCACGTGCAGGCTAGCATTGATAAGATCCAAGCCGCCAAGCCAAGCAAACAGCCACTTAAAACGCCGCCTATCGCGACCCCAGACTCTCGGAGACCGCTGCCGAAACAGCCCTGCACGGCTCAACTGAGACTGCCGCACGAGGCCTGCGACGCCAAAGCCGTTTGATATGCAACCAGTCTGCCTTTTGCCGCTCTCGATCAGGTAAGTTGATCTGGCGATCGCCACGCGCATCGTGTGGTGAGAGCTTCGTTTCTCTGGTTCCGATGCATTGACGCCCTGGCCGCAATTTGGCCATTTCCTGCATTGTGTGAGTGTCACGATTTTTTCACAGAAGACAACAGACGGGTGAGCATCCTGACGAGTTCTTATAATATATGCTCATATAGCCACCAAATATACCGACCTTCTGGTGGTCGACACTCTTGGGCCGTCTCACAGACCAATGTTATTTCATGTACACGTCACCGCAATACAACCCTCTTTCATATTGTTTACTGGCCCTTGACAACCTTACAGTCAACGACCGCACTCTGTCCGTTTTGAACCGCTTCGATAGCGGTTTTCAAAACACTCTCCAAGTCTGACGCCTTGTCTACCCTACTCGCATGGAGGTTGCCACCCGCAGCAGCCTTGGCAATGCCCGCGTAATCAGGGACGGGATCAAATGAGATATTGATCTCTTCGTTCGTGGCCTTGGACCCTAGACCATCTGGGTGCACCAGCAGGAGCGAGTTTCTCGGCGCATTCCATCCTGTCGTTTATCAGCTTTTCTCTCAGCACCAGGTAAGGGCGAGACCAACAAACCTTTGTTGTTCAGCACGATGGTTAGGATTGGGATATTGTACCGCTGTGCAATCCAGTACACACTACCTGGTACCGAGAAGAGGAATGTTCCGTCACCAACAATTTGGCAAACGAACTTGCCCTTGCCCGGGCCGCCATTCTGCTCATCCGTCGCCAATTTGATTCCCAAAGAGCCGCCACCAGACCAGCCCAGACCGCCGCCACCACAGTTGATCCAGTGACCAGGGAGATTCGGCTGTAGGTTGTCATGCACAAATATCGTGTTTGTCACGGCTTCTATGCTCCAAATCGTATCATCGGGGCAGAGCTCCCTCAGTCTCTGACAAAGGTGGCCAGTGCCAAAGGAACCATCCTCAAGTGGCTTCGCTCGCTCGGCGATGTCGTCTATTTGATCTTTATATGATTTTTCCAACGCTTCCCATTTACTGCTAAACTCCTCGCTCGCAAGTTTCCCTTTCGTTTCTTCGTTGCTCTTCAGGTATGCTGTGATCTGTTCTACGGCCGTCAGGCTATCCGCGCGATATCGCTGCACTGCATCGAGGTAGAACACCGGCATCATCTGCTTCAATGGATCGCAGTCGATGTGGAATATCTGGGCATCATCCTTGGGTTTGAAGCTAGTGTTGATCCACGGTACGTCACTGTCGATAACGAGGACAACGTCCGCCGTCTTGATGGCCTCGTGTCGCCCAAAGCGTAGACCCAGCCAGCCCGGATGCTCGGCCGGAAAGCACATGTCACTGCCTCCAGTGTCCAAGACGCGGAGCCCCTTGACGGTGTTCGCTAGCTCCACGAGTGCGGGAGAGAAGGCGTGGTTTCTACCCGCATAACCGGTTACGACGAGGGGTTCCTTCGCATTGACTAGTGCCTCCGCGATATCTTTGACTCCAGGAGTCGGCAAGCCACCGAGTTGCACGGGATCCCAGAATTTTTGGTTCAGGTGATACGGCTCGATATCTTCCTCCATTACCTCGCGGGCTCCACAGAGGTAGACCGGACCTTGCGGCGCCGACCTTGAAAACTGCAAGGCCCGATTGACCATCTGCTTCACATTCTTACCAGTCTTCAGTTCACCGGAGTACCGACAGTACTGAGCCAGGATTTGCTTTTGGTCAGGGACGTCTTGTATCCAGTGGATATACTCGGTTCGTGAGCCCCGCATCTCTCCTTCAATTGTGAATGGAGACAATCCAGCGAACACCAACACTGGAGCTCGACCGGTAGATGCATTGTGGACGGCAGCCCCGAGACCTTGTGTACCTACATCTACATGCACGATCACGCATTGTGGCTGTCCCGTCAGGCGGGCAAAACCGTCGGCTGCAGACATTGCCACCATCTTTTGCACGAGTTAGAGCATATCTCGGCCAAGAGTGAGGAAGGACTCACTTCATTTGGACAGGTAATTATACGCGGAAACTTTCCTTGTGCTTCTCTTTGTCCTTTTACCATAGCTTCTATGATGCTTGGATGGTCACTCCCCAGATTAACGAAGCAATGGGTTACGCCAGCTTCCCATAACGCCTCAAAGAAGGCAAATGACGTTGTGTACATCTTGGGCGGGGTTGATGCAGACGCAAACGTTCTATTACTCTGAACCGCTGGTGAAGAGTCTTTCTGGTCAGATGGCGACGAAAGGATCGCTAATGAGCCTCGAGTTCTACTATATGGCTGAAGTCCCGTCGTCGTGGGGTCTCTAGAAGACGTGGTGAACAACTTCCCATTTATCTGATATTGTCCGTGCTTCTCGGGGACAGCCCGGGATGAGCCATGCCAGAAGTAGGTCCGAAGACCGGGGCATGCGGGGGATTTGCGGCTAGAGAAGCCTCGGAGTCGAGAGGCGGCATGGGGGCGACAATATCGCAGGCTTGCCGAGGGGGTTAACACTAATCCCCTGGTCCTCGATTGCGTGCGGATCGCGGATAGCACGTCGGGAGGTGGGGTCACCGTTCGAGGGAGCATGTTCGTCTCGATTGCTTGGCGGTTGCCGTTAATTGGGTGTCGAGGAGCCAATTGGATATGACGTTGGAGGTTGGAAGATAGACACGAGACCGGTTCTTGGAAGAAGGCTTTTGCGCTTGCAGAAGTCCTTATAGGTTTATGATACAGAGAAAAGGGGCATCAAGTGATCTTTCTGGCAAACCGGAGAGTATCAGAGCAGAAACAAAGGGCAAGACATCGTAGGTGGAAAGCCAAATCACCTTAGCGTTGAGCGGAGACGGACGGCTTTGACACATATAAACAACTGGAAGCGGTTTACGAGGCGTCATTTGAGCTCCACCGCGTCTCAGTTGGGGTCAATTGGTCTCCGCCATCCCGTCCCCATCTCCATCAGCTGGCAGTTAGGTGAATAGATCGTGGATCGTGGCTTCCGTTCCTCGTGGGGCGCATCGTACTCGTCGACACTCCAAGGCCAATTGACTAAGACGATGCACCCCGCTGCCGAGGGCGGGAGTGCAGATGCCCCGCATTCACTAAACTTTAGGGGCAGTCGATGCCTTGACCTTCCACCCCTTCCATCCACAGCGGGATGCCTGATGATAGATCATGATGGCACAGAGTATTTTGCATCAGAAACTTCGCCAGAGAACATGCGAACGGAGTTTGATTGCAGGCGCCGCTAGTTTGCGGCACAAAGCTCAAATACTTGCGGTTTCTTTCTCGCTGAATGTGGCCGATATTCCACGATGACATCGACTGAGATGAGCTGTGGTTAGTCATCCCCTCCGGTGCCGAGCCGAAGACACTCGGAGGGGCCGCTTATTGTCGGCGCATTGGGTCTCCCAAACCTCCCACCGACTCGTCTCCAAACCTCAATCCGCTCCAAGCCGCCCACGGATACGGGTGGATGCGGAAAGGACAACGTAAGAAATAACAGTAGGTTCTTGGTGATTAGCTAACTGTTTCGTGATGGAATCTAACTCCTTGGAGAAAGCGGTCGCTATGCTAGTCTTGCCATTCGTGACATTACACTGAATTGTTGGACTGGACTAAACATCGATATGCTGCGACACGTATGAAGCACACGCCACACAGCACAACAATGAGCAAAAGGATAAGAGTCCGCGAGAAGGAAGCTGCCCCAGGGAGCTATGACGTTGAGCATCGCGGCACGGGCAGGTGTATGCCTCCATTTCGGGGCTGGTCGCCTGCCTCGGGGCAAGAACTTGACTTGAGCAGATTGTCAGAGAATGGAAGGAATGAACCAGATAATGTTATGTAGTGCATCGGGAGTGGTGCGCATTGCGTTGAGGCGTGGCTTCCCAATAGATCCGGGCTCTTTCCCATTTGAAGACTCCAAGCCGCAAGACGCTGGAGGAGAGCATTAGAATAGGCAATCACGGCCACGGGAGCACAAGGATCAAGCTTTTAGTGTGTAGCTTATTCTTACCTCTCTTCACTTTCTTTCCTGCCCTATTACGAATCCCCTGACAAAGATCCACGATTCCAAGATGGACGGCAACATTGCCCACTCCGGCTTGAATAGGCGAGTCTGCCGGACGTTGCAAGGGCCGTTCCCCGATCCCATATGTCACCACATTGACAAGCCTTGCAAGGCCATCGTATCAAGAGCTCTGCCCAACGCGCTGTGCCGCAAGCTACCAGAAGGATGAAGGTGAACCGCAAGCCCAGCGACCCCAGCCACCAATAGGATATTCAGGGTCCGCTACCAGTCCTCCTCTCTTCGGGATGATCGTTATAGGAAGTCTTCGCGGGTTTCACAACTGCAAATTCCCTAGGTAGACCCGGGGCTGCATGCGTGCAGGCCGGACAACACCACCGTTTCCTCTAACAGCCAGCGCAAGCCACGTTGATTAGCGAGTCCCCTTGCATACACAGGAACTGCAACCCGAATTCAAGTCTTGTTTCGTACGTGTGGGGATCAATTCGTTCAGCCTTTTCTATCTGTAGCCTGGGAGGTCACTGTTCTGTCGTTGTAGGGGTTTCCATGAGTCATATAAGACCATCACATACTCTGCAAGAGTTTCTTGACGGGATGTTAGCTCTTACGCCAAGCTCTTTGAACGCTCATCTACCGAAAGCCGTCTCTGGGGAAAATCCCGAATCAGACGCAGATCGAGCCGTTTTCCAAAAAGCTTGCACTGCACTGCCTCGACTGCCCTCGAAGCAGTGGGCTAAAAGAGTGCATTGATCCCTCAGACCCTGCCAAGCTACTCCCGATGCAACTTGGAACAGCGTTTATGCGCGCGCCAAGGTTGAGACGGGAAAGGCTGCATTTCGCCCGCCCCCCAACATGCCAGGATCGGGCTCCTTCACCACAAAGTTATCCAGAAACAAGTCCACCAGCAAATCTTGACAGCAACGCTAGGCGCCAGTACGGCGAAAGGAATCTTCGGCAACGATTGACTCTCTTACATCAAGCTTACCATTGGCATCCCGACACTCACCACTCGCGGCTAATCGTGTTGGTGGCCCTTCCCAAGACCTGGCGCGCGGCGCTAGCTTTCCTCGTAGACCTCTCGCTTGAGAGGCTAGATTCATCACAGGCGAGAAGATCCTTCTCGAGTTAAGCTTCACGATGAACAGCCACGAGTTTGTGGATACTGGCGTAGGTTCCAGAGCATCGGTACATGGAGCCGATGACCTCGCTGGGCAGAATCAGCCTTGATGTGGGCTGGAGCACGGGAATCCTTCAACGGGCACAGCAGACAACACCCTAACGCCATATGGCCCCATGTCGATATGGATCAACGGACAGTCTCATACCATGCTGTGGTCCTGAGGCACAGACACCACTGCGAATTTGCCGATCCACCCAGGATCCATGTAACACAATCCGCTCTCCTATTAACCCTTCGGCACGCTCCCACCCTGTTCCCCACGGTCTGTCTTCGATGCCGTACTTGAACTCCGTGTCTCATCTTACCCAAAATTCGTCATTGGTAAGAACTTCATCTCAAAACACCAACGTTGATCTACACGATCATGGCGTCGACGGACAAGTGCTACTTTCCCAACGGGGACGAATACACCACCGGCCAGCCATGTAACTCGACTGCTGGCGGACGAGTCAGTGTGTGCTGTGAACTCTCGTCATCTGTGTGCACGACATCTGGACTTTGCTTTGGTAGCGCGGGATATCTCTATCGAGGCGGATGCACAGATCGATCTTGGACATCGCCACAATGTGGTCAACAATGTGTTGATAGTGAGTACTTCTTGGGAGAGTTCTTATATCTCGCCAGTCTAATAGCTATCATAGCCCGGATAGACAACTTTGCAAATGTCTACTTCTGCGAGCCCGGTGTTTTCGACCCGCCGCGGACTGTATGTTGCGGTGGTGACTCAAATTGTTGTGCCAGCAACTTCAGCTTGAATCCTGGTGTCCCGTTCTTTCCGACACTTGACCTAGAAGAGACCACCTCTTCGGCCATACCATCTGCATCTGCAACTGAATCATCGACACCCACAGCATCGCTCTCATCCTCGTCATCAACAGCAAGCTGTGCCTCGAACGGAACGAATGTATGTCCAGTTGTCGCGGATGGGCCATCAGCAAGTGTCGTGGGAGGTGCAGTGGGAGGGTCGATGGCGGCTCTTCTTGTTGCCGCATTGATATTTCTCTTCTTCAGGGAGCGATCATGGAAGCGTAAAATGGCCGGCATACAGGGTCAGAACCAACAAATGGCCACCCAGCAGATGGTCAACCAGCAGTACTCAGCACAACCGTATCCTGCACAACAGTACCCGGCTTCGGCTCAGATGGCTAGCCCAGAGGACTGGAGGTGGAAAAGTTTGCCGGCTTACAATACGGATGTGTCGTCACCTCACACCGCGCACGAACTGCCTAACGAGGTTGGGGAACTAGACGGGAGAGTAGTGAGGAATCAATGATGCTTATTTTCTTGGCGCAATATCGATACCCGGATGGTTGGTGTTGCGGCTGGGACCGTCGATTGTACATCAACACTATCAAATCTTTTAGACTTCACTGTTATTACTTTGGATGGAAAATATGTTTTGCTTGGTTACTCTTCAGCAGACGCGTGGCTTGGCCGCAATATACCCAGGCAATCAGTGACACTATGCTGAGCTCTAGACTGTGCAAGCGCCCTAGCATTTCATCTCGGAACTTACCCAAGCCTCTAGTATTCGGTGACATGTTGCACACATTAGAACCATTAAACATTCCAGTGAACTTCATACTCCTCCCTAGTCCGTGACACAAAGACGCAGATAACAAAAAGGTCGTTGTCATATCAAACAGAGCTTTGCTTCATAGATGCACAGGCTTAGACAATCCGCCAAGTCAAGCGTCATGTATCAGGTCTCGCTGTAGAAATTACATTCTCGTAACAGACGCTAATAGTTACTGACGACTGATAGAATTGTCTGCTCTCTCCTCATCTGTTCATTCATGCCTTATTCTCAACATCACTCCCGTCATCTGGAGCAAGATCGGTAGCTGAGATAATCCAGCCACCATATACGCCCCTCTTTTGAAGAGCGCTGGTCTCCTCGGGTGTCAGGCCTACGGAAGAGATGATCCAGCTGCCGTAGACGCCTCTCTTTACAGATGCGCCTTTTTCATCAATTCCCTGAATTGATGAAAGTAGGTTAGGGGTGAGGAAAAGAGGGTGTAGAATGTAGAGTGGTTCCTTACTGTGGGCGAAGCTGCCTCTAGAGCTGCGAAAGCGAAGAATGCAATGTTTGAAAGCTTCATGATGTATCTTCAAGAATCTGTAGAATATCTGGGTTACGGTTACGTTCATGGGATGGAGCTCTCTCTGTCAGGGGCATTTGAGCTATTTGAGCCCTTTCTTACATGCTCTGTAGATACTGTTCTCTGATGGTAAAAACACCACTAGACAGCGCTGTGCCGAATACCGGGGTGACCTCTCCCGACGCGTGTCATGAGGTATGCTTCTATTACTTGTTATGCTTTGCCTATCTAACCCATTATTGCTTAAGTTCATCATACAGCAGAGGTCTCACGAAATCCTACAGGCAAAAGGATGTGATAGAGACTGGCAGAACATGAAACATGTTTTATGGGGAAAGACCCGGGATGTGTTGATCGAGGTGAGCTAGTTACCCCAGAGTCTGTCCCACCACACAACTTACGATTTAGCTATCGATGTGGATTCACTCCTCTACTCTATATAGAATTTCATTATTTGTATGAATCTAGATCTGAGATTTGTGAAAGTTGGTCTGTAGCAAAAATTGAGTTCTCCGGGCTTTGAGATAGTGTCTCAATTTTACAGACTAATAGAAGGCTGGCATGAAAGTTCACTCCTCACCTCCTATTGGCTTGTCTCCTGGGAGAATCAATTTACAAAGTTACTGCGAGACATTCGTCGTGGCTGATATCTGATAGTTGTTAAACCTATCTGTCATAGTATATGTCAAAGTTCATCGGCTAACTCCTCTCCGGTTGAGTTGAACATGATCTTTTCTAAGACGAAGTCTTCATAAAAAGGCAGATCAGCACAATCGATAACTGATAAAGTTTACTCCTCTCATAAGATATAACATGATATAATAGTAAGGGTGAATAAATCATAAGAATCACCGGCCACTTCTTACGACCGATATCTCTAAGGCTGACATTTTTGACGATATGATAAGGTGCTTATCGGAAGCGAGGTCATTCAGGACGGGTGTCCCCGTGTGGCTATTGTTTCAGACCCTGGATCGCGGGGTTATCTCCAAATTGTTATGGCCAACGCGCGACAATCCCCTCCACCCTTCCACCATCGCTAGTAACTGTGTGTGATCCAGCCCATTGCCTGCCCTGCAAAGATGGTGACGACTTTCGGTGATCTCCCGGTAGAGATCCGCGAGGCCATCTATCAGCACACGCTTGAAGACACGCCCGAGGTCTGGGTTCTTAGCCAACGCAAGGACGACGCGGAATGGCCACCCGCGCCACATGTCCTCACGGGCTTCCCCACGATTATGCGTATATGCTACGAGTCGCGCGCCGTGGCGCTCAAACATGTCAGACTCGCCAAGCTGCCGCTTGAGAATGGCTCTCAGCTGCTCGTTCCCTGTCGAAAGTTCCGTCCTGAGTTCGACTATATGTACGCGGATAGCCCTCTGGAGGCCTTGACTGTAAGGATCCTACCAGATCATCCGACCGTGATATTCCGGAGCGTCCAGCACATGGCCTTCCCTGCAGACGCCGTGATCAGAAATTGGAAGTCTCTCTACCGCCACTTTCGCAAGTTCACCACGCTGAAGGACGTGTCGATCGTGTTTGGGCCGCACTACGGCCCTTCACCTGGCTGGCTTGAGGATGAAGAAGATGAGCCTTCGCTCGGCTTCGGGGGCCATTGTGGCCATTATCGGCTGACGAAATGTCCCGAAGCAGGTCTGCGGCTCCGCGTAGACTCCCAAACGACCACCCCGGCCAAGAAGACGATTGCCGGTATGCGGAGGGACGTGGATGTTATAACACGTCTGGGTCGTCTGGTATATCAAAACGAAGGATCTGGTGAGAGACTGGAGCAAATAGGACCCCTTGCGATCAAGACTATGATAATGGCGCGGCTGGGGAAATTCTTTGGTGATGTGGACATTCAGACCTATGTGCAACCCATGGTGGAATCGAGCCGGTCATGAGCAGTGCTGTCCACAGTAGTCACAGTCGGCTGCCAAAAGTACGCCTATTTGCGGATTCACATCTGCACCTTTTTGATGATACAGGATCTTTGAACTTAGTTATACAAGGCGCTTAGACTATGACGTGAAATGCAGAAGATGTTGTAGTACTTGTAGTCGAACACGGGGCGCATGTTACGGCTTTTCTAGGCAAACAGTGTCGCGTACTGATTTCCCGACACCTCAAGATATCACCCCGCCAGTCAGCAAACGTCATCCTTTACCATAAATCGCGGGGCGCTCTAGAGCTTTCTACCAACTGGCATCTTGATTTTCATCAAAGCTTGCATCAGAATGAACTTCGCTTTTATTATAGCCCTAGCACAATGGACTGCAACCGCGGGGCCGGTGCTATCTGCTGGTAAGTGCCAGAGCAAGGCCCGGGAAGCCTGAGATGCTAACAGTGTCTAGGAATGGCAGCGCAAGACTCAGTGTCTGCCAAGCGCCTGGCCGGTTTGAAGCTACCCGCGCCTGTCATAGCCAAGCTATGGCTTCACATGTATCAGTTCGGGCCTGTGTGGGTTCGGCCAATAGCTGCAGCTGGAACGCTTTCAAATGTCTTTCTGGCATGTGCCAATCCGGCTTCCTTACAGCGGACCCTGTATGCTGCTGCAGCGCTTGCCATAGGCTCCATCCTTCCAATCACATTCATGTACTTCGAGCCAGGTATCAACGGCGCTGGTAAATGGAGAGCTCAGACTCTGCTGCGAGACGAAGGTTTCAGCATGCCGCACGGCAATGGGATACCATCTGTGTACCGGCATTCGGCGTCGAGTACCGTGAAGAAATGGGCTGAAAAGACAGACATGGCAGACATAGTGGCTAGATGGGGTAACTCGAACAACGGACGATGGATCGTTGCTGCAACTGCAGCTGTTGTGAGTGGATATGCGACCTTGTGTGCATAAAAGACAAGGCAATTGTGAGGAGGCTGTTGTGGAATCCCGGGTGTCTACCCCATATCTTGTGGAATCAGGGGTGGCTTTCTCTCTTTGACGTCTCGGTATGTGAGATGCGGTTGCAAGTTAGACTACGAATCATAAGTACAGCTGAGTTGTTATTCTGAGTTCATATAAATATTTACAACTGAAATTCCCGTTACGGGCGGCCCGTATGTGCAAAGAAGGACAATATCGTATTCATCGCTTCGTCTGGTGACGATGCCTGCATCAGCAAAGTGACAATTTCTCCACGCGGCTTCCTTTAACCGGAGCAGACACCAGATTTGGTGGGCTCGCAACCTCCAGCGCAGCCATTGTACATTTGGCACTTGACCTTGGCGTCGGAGCAGACGTTCTTGAGAGTAGCGGTGTCGCCGTAGTTGGAGTTGATACCCGCAAGCTCGCCACCATTCACGGCTGTGACTCCTTCGATGTAGACGTTTCGCTTGCATTGCTTGCTGCACTGCGCGAGACAAAAGTGATCAGTATAGTTATATAGCGAATGGTGGGCTGACTTACGTTGCCACATGATCGGTAGAGCTTTCCATAATCTTCGACGTAGAAGTTGATGATCTGTAAATGCGATGAGCAACTCGGTGTAAAACATCTTCGAGATAAGTCAAACTGACATTCACGGTTCCACAGCCATTATGTTGCACCACCTTATCGGAGGCATGATAGGCGCCACCTCCAATAATCCAGGAGTGCTGGCCAGCCACGTCATTTTTCTTGCAGCGTCTCAAGTCAGTGATGTACGATTAAACACGACACTTGGATGAAACCTACGACGGTGATGGCATCCTCACAGACATCTTCGAACCATACAAACTCAAGCGTACACGGACCGTCACAGTGAACGCCTTCGGCTTGATTCTTACCGATGATGGCATTCTTGAGTGTAGCTCCGGAACGGAGGAGGAAGACGGCATCGGCGTCACCTATGCAAGAGTTAGCTACTACTCTTCATAGAAGTACGGGCCACGAGTTGATACTAAAAATAACAGAACACAGCAAGGAGCTAGGAATGATTTGAATTTTTGGGGACTGGGTCATGTGCCCTCACTTACCGCCCTCTGCTTGTTCATTGCAAGCGCCAGAGCCACGATCATACTTGGCCCAGCCACCGTCATAAGTTTGACCGGCTTTGACTTCGATAACCTTGCTGCTAGTCACAGTCTTGGTAGGAACTGGGACGCCACCAGTGTATCCATTGCAAGCAAATGCGGCAGGAAGAGCAGCCAGCAAAGGCGCCAACGACTTGGAAAATAGCATTATGACTGATTTAAGGTCGGAATTTGTGACTCGGGATGAGAAGCAATCAAAGCTAGAATGGCCGTGTTGCTACGTAAATTTGAGGTCCTTTCAGCCCTCGATGACAGACCTTTATATGTTAGTTTGAGATACTCTCACTGAATTGAGTGTAAGAATGGCTTGCCCGAAAAGGGGAAACAGCCAAGAAATGGACGAATTTTATTGGTGGACAAAAGGGCCAGGGGGGTCATCCGCCGTTACGAGTTAAGATCTTTGGCGTGATGAGTTCTAGGCACTGTGGAAACCCGTGATACTGAAATCTAAAGAAGGCTCGTATAATTCATGTCTGGCAAACTATGGGAGCAGAGATATCCTCGAGCGTGGAATGCAACCCATCCGACTTGAATCCCCATTTTTGTCATTATATCACCATAATAAGCATTCTGGCTCTCTCCTTTGGGATAGATGTCTAAATACCGAGGCTGGAAAGGATTTACAGTGGATAGCTTGACTCACGGCTGCTTGAAAGTCTAGCAAAGTGGTGCTTGTGGTTTTAGGGCTAATAGACACACATAGAGCTGCCGTCGAGTTAAGGTAGTCGGCTCTTTTGCGGCGACAGATAGCCGCACCTATTGCCAACAATCTATAAGGAGGGGCGAAGAAATATGGCTTGTTTCAGCACCATGCGACCATTTTGTGAGGAGCAAGATGCAGCTTGGAAGTGTAAGCCTTAATAAAGCTTGGGTTGGGATGTAATGCCTGAGCGCCAATATCTTGGCTTACAGCTAGTCAACATGCCAAGAGTTGCCTACTGTCGCGCATTCGACGGAAAATTAAAAAAGGGTAACTTCGCATCCTTTTTCAATATGATTTCCCCGGCTCAGCCATCTGACTCTTATCGTCCGCTTTCCACTTCGAGAGCATGAACGCAAATAGATCTCATGCTTGGCATGATGCTGGCCGTGTCATAGATAGCTTACAATGCTCTTGTAGTGCGGTGCTCTTAACGACTGGCCTCACTCAATTCTGGGTGCGAATTAGATTGTCTACAGTCAGAAAAGCCCGGATGAAATAGAGTGCTGGCACGGAGACTCTGGGAGACCTTGTCTCTGAGAACAGCCAACCTTGCTCACCTCAACTTACTAGATCACGGACATGGCTCACACAAGACCCCATCAAAATCCTATTGTCTGCTTCTTCCAATGTTCATTGAGTCAGATATCGATGCATGGCATGGCCTCCCATGATTGGCCATTATGCAGAACTTTTCACAGCTCACTCCCTAGAATGACAAATGACATACGTGAATCAAGCACAGAGTTCGATATGAAAAAAAATAATAGTGTCTATGATGAACAGTTCATGTTTGACCACGTATACTATTGATTCATAGGATCGTAAGGCTATAATTTATACCTGTAGTTGCTGGCAAAGACCATATAAAGTAGAGTTCTGTATCGCTGAAGAACTTCTTTCAAACATAGTTTGCTTATTTTAGGAAATGTGATTCAAAACGCATTTAAAGAGTGCTCACCAAGATCGCGATGTCCGAGTCAGCGAAGTCTAAGGCAATAAAATATGTTCATGGACAACAAGTATGTGTCCGTACTCAAGTGGAAGGTTGCAAAGGGGGTAAGTATTATCTTATAGAAAGCCCTCTAATCGAATGGAGCATTGTGGATAAGCTGACTGACCACGGACAGAAATTTTCAAAGGTTACATAATTAACTTCAATTATGATACTAAGTCTGCATGGATCTCTTTAGAGAAATTCTTGTCAGGAAAATCATCAAATGGAAAGAAGGTAAGCAGCCAGATCTGTAACATGTCGAGCCAAGACTATTGAAGAATTTTCGCAGGAGAAATGGACGTTTCTGGAAAGTGAAGTTGAACAGGAGCTTACTTTAGACAAGCTGGCAACAGATCTTGATATGCTGCAATAGTATACTTTGGATTTCAAGAACGCGCAACATCCAGTAAAGGCTTTGGGTCCGGGCTTTGCAAAAACCACCCTAATATTCGTGCATGGACTCTTTTAAATTATTATCTTATGTGCACTTCTTATTACATTCATCTTGCGTAGATTCTCTTTATTTTAGAACCACTACTCATTCCAATTCTTCTACCAGTAGCACCAGACACCTCCCTCGGTGGCAGTTAACCCATTACATTCGTATATCTGTCCAACGTTGTTCGCGGCCTGACAGTGAATACTGACGTCCTCATCACATGCCATTGTCCCAACCTCAGTTGTGGATTCTGCCGTGTACTTGCAATTGTTCAAGCTGAACTTCTTGATGTCAAACTTGCCCACATCTTTCGAGGGGAAAGGTTCCTTTGAGTTCAGGACTTGTGTGGTAGCCTGAGTGTATATGGAGTCTTGATCATTGCAGTAGTCTACAGATTCGTCGTAGTCTGTAGCAAAGACCTGCCAATCGTAAGTTCTCTTGTTGGAATCGCCTGGACCCTCGCTCTTCTCGTAATACTCCATGAGAACGATTTGGACTGCGGAGCTCGGTGTAGGCGTTGGAGAAGCCTTTGTGGTACTTGTTGTCTTTGGCGATGTCGGTGTGACTACAACCGTAGTAGTTCCACCAACTGTCTGAGTGGCTGTCGCCGTTACGATAACGGTGGTGGTGGCTTGCGAGGTGGCAGCAGCAGCAGCGGCCTCATCCTCGACGGACCACCAGCTCATCACATCATTATAAACCATTGTGGCGAATGCATTTGTCACGTCTTCCGTCCAGATGCCGTCAGTAGCAATGGCTGTAATAAGGACCTCCTCTTCTAAGGTCGTGGTGGTGGTCGATGTGGTCGTAGTGTCTCGCCCACAGCTGGTGGTGATGCACTCAGTCGTAGAGCACTCGCCAGTTTGCGTCGTAGTGAGGTCCGCAGTGTGGGTGCAGAGGACGCCACACGAAGTAACAGTCTTGGTTGCCTCACAACCACAATCTTCTCCTTCGCATTCTCCAGGATTGTCATTGCCGCCTCCGCCTCCGCCTCCCCCACCCGAACAGCCAGAAAGACCACAGCCCCCATTGCAACCGAAAAGTCCACAGCCGCCAAGACAGCCGAACAGTCCGCAGCTAACACCACCCCCTATGCATCCAAATAACCCACAATCACGCTCGCCGCAGTGAGACGTGCATGTGGTTGTTGGATGTGTTCTCGTGTAAGACACGGTGTGGGACCCTTGGTTGGTGGTCCGGGTCGGATCGGTTGTCGGGCCGGACGGCACTGGCACTGAGACGGTAGGCATGGGCTGGAAACTGCCAACATGCCCGCCTGTGGCCCATAAGGGAGGGACTATGGTGGTGTTATCACCAGAAGTAGTTGTCGATACAGTGGCTATGTTGGCTGGCAAGCCAATCGTGATTAAGGGGGGCAGAACGCTCTGCTCGGGATGGATAACACCGTTGTTCGCATCTCCGGTGCCAATTGTGACAGGCCACCAGGGGACTTCCGAGACCACAAAAGGATCCAGAGTAATAATGGTCGTTATTATTGTGGTAATAGTTCCTGATAATGACCAGACAGATGTGGTGATTGCAGGCCAAGTAACAGTGACGGGGCCAATATCGAGGGGTGGGAGGATCAGAGTACAAGGCGGCGCACATCCGATTGTTGGGCTGGGGTTCGACCAGATATCAGGAGGCACAAGGACTTCACCATCACCACCGCCACTGCCGCCACCACTACCACCACCACCACCAGAAGATGATCCTGGGACTGTAGGAAGAATGTTCTCCATGCTGGAATCGTCTCCTGTGGCGTCTTGAAGTCCGCATGACGGGTTCAACGCGGTCCTGGCCTTATTGTTAAACGTACCCAGCACGAAGTGTTCGTCGGCACGACCGTTTCCATCGATGTCAGTCCAGAACTCGCAAGAACCTTGCACATTGCCGGCATAGGCTTTTTCGGTTTGTCCTGCCCAGGCAAATGATGAACCAAGCGCCTGGGCGGGATCAGCTGGACCTCCATTATACCAGACATAGGCGTCACCCGAGAATTTCTCGACCCAGAGAAGGTCGTCAGCCCCGTCTCCATTGACATCTGCCCAGCGGAGATTGGCACGGTCTTTGGTTATGGAAACTTTGATCTGTCCGGCATTTGTCCAGCTGCCGTCACTGTTCTGAGTGAAACCGGTTGTTCTGCTGTCCGGTTCAATACAGAGGTAGTCGGTACGTCCGTTTCCTGTAATGTCTGCAAAACGCACAGCTAGGTCATAGATGCCCAATCCCCTCGTCTGGGAACAGGTCAGGCTTGGCGCTGGATTGGCCAAATATTTCCAATTGTTCCAGTTGCCAGTGGTTGGAAAGGTATTAATCCAAACTTGAACAGCACCTCCCTTTGGATTAGCGTAAATGATGTCGCAGACCCCATCGCCGTCCCAGTCAGCCAAGTGTAAGTCCCTCCGGTCCATATCTTGTGGTGGCGTCCAGATAGTTCCCTGGTAGTTCCAGTAGCCATCAGGGTCTGCATCAGTGATGGTCCCCTTGCCTCGGTTGGCCCACATCTCCATTCTTCCGAACGAGTATGTCCAGACGTAATCTACCATACCATTCGAGTGGCCCAT
Source organism: Phaeoacremonium minimum UCRPA7 (assembly GCF_000392275.1). Classification (NCBI taxonomy): domain Eukaryota; kingdom Fungi; phylum Ascomycota; class Sordariomycetes; order Togniniales; family Togniniaceae; genus Phaeoacremonium; species Phaeoacremonium minimum. The sequence continues at coordinate 43,194 of NW_006921357.1, forward strand.
CATATTGCAGTATTTGTTGCCATCCGCGAGCAGTTTGGTACCACCGTAGCCAGTGTTCTTCCATACACGCATCTGGAAGCGATGCTTACCATCGACCGCTGTATGTTGCATGAAGACATAGTCCTGTTTGGGAAGATTGCCGAAGACCGTTGATTGGCCGTAAATTCGTGCGAAGTGAATGCGATCACGTAAATAGGTCTCCTTGGTAGTAACATATGATCCCATGCCCTTGTAGGCTGGACCTGAGGATTCACCTTTGTAAAAGCCTGCGCGCCAGGCGACATTGAGGCCATTCCCTTCGACGCCTTTCAGACAACTTCGACCGTTAGTGTAGACATAACCTTTCCCCACATCGTCGAGCCACACCCAGTCGTCACGACCCTGGACTTGGTTAGCGCATGAAACAAGAGATCGAAAGGGCTACATGCATCTCCGTTCACGTCTTCAAATCTAGTGCCTCTGAGATCGCCCATGTTTTTTCCCGTGAAGCGTTGACCCAGATACTGCCAATATGCAGGTATATCGTCAATCCATCCATTTCTCCAGAAGTATACGTTTCCGGAGTCGTCTAATACTCCATAGTCCCCTCGGCCATCCCCGTCAATATCAGCCAGGAGAACGTGGTCTCGAGCATAGCCTTCTGTCGGTTTGATCATAGCGGTACTGCTGACGCGCTTAAACGTAGGAGACTTTCCAGCAGCGCGATTACCATCTCCCTGGTTGATCGATAGATAGGCGTTTCCATCTGCGTCGATATAAACTAGATCATCGAGACCGTCGGAGTTCATGTCGATGAAGTTAACACCTTCTGTATATTGGCAGTTCAAATCTGGGACCAGGTCGCTCATCTGCGTGAAGCCTCCCTTTCCGTCACCAGAGTTGGCCCTTCAAGTAGATTAGCATTCGTTGCGCTACCAAATAGGAAGAGTTCAATGTAAGGAAAAAGAAGCCAGAACTGAGTGAGAGCTTTAGGTAAGGAGGAAATGAAAAATAAAAAACATGAATAGGAAGAAATTTTCATGGCTTACCAAACCGCATATACTTGGGAGGAGCTGGTCTTATTAATCCAAGCAACAAGATCATCATAATTGCGATCAAACAGACGAGCAAATTTCCATTGTCCGCGATCCCAATCACTGTCCGCAGTCCAAAGTACCTGTCGGTGTTGATTAGTGAATTCTAGGTAGGTGTTTTGAATTTGCCGCACTCACCCCCATCTCCTCGCTATCATGGTAATAGATACCATCGTCATAACCAGAACCACGTTGTGTGAGGCCCCCAGCATCGACTCCTGTACCCCCGTACTTGGCACAAACACTGGGTCCAATAGTGAAATCTCCTGGCGCCACAATTCGGTTGTCTGTTATGGCTTGATTGATTGCATTGTAGAAAACAGCAGCCATTTTTGCATGGCCGACGTCCTAATTCCATAGTCAGCTTATAAAATTAGGTTAGTATACTCGAGATACGAACGTTGGGATGAACATGAGGAGTTTCATTAGCCAGATAGTCTGTATTAAATTGCAGCCACTGTTGGTTTTCTGGCCACATCTCGGCTAAGTAGATACATTGGCCTTCTGCAGCACGCTGTTGTACCAAATTACGGTATTGGGTATTGATCGTGTCTTGGTTTGCAATACCATTTGCATTGGTCGTAGGGATTAATGTTGATAGCATAATACAGGTACCTGACATGCCATCCGCGTTCCAAAGCGCGTTGAGTATGTTATTCATACGGACACCAGCGTTAGGGGGGTCAACGGGGCCATTAGCATCGTTCGTGCCACCATTTATGATGACAATATTTGGCTATGCAGAATCGAGATCAGCGTCTCTCCTTTCCTTTCCGGGCACTAACAAGATAGAGCCTTCTCTACTCTTGGACGCGCACTGACCTTGAAACCAGTGGAGTGTGGCACTCTGGCAAGAATCTGCGTGAGCACATCTCCAGGGACAGCTTCCATGTCGTGGTCAACCATAGTGCCGCTGTGGAGGCTGCCGACTATGTCAACGCTCCAACCGTCAAGTCTTAAAGCATCCCTGAGAGGCTTTCGACACCTGTGGAATGGTTAGTCTGGACAACACTGAAATTTCAAAGTCGAGGAAAGCCTACCCATTGCCAGTGCTCGAGCCAGTGCCACTCATGATAGAAGCACCAAGCGGTAAGATTCGCAGCTCAATGTTCTTATCCGTTCTCTTCTTGCTAGCCATTCCAAATTGAGCAAAGGGGTGGCTGAAGTTGGCCGGCAGGTCCTCAGCATATTGACTAGTAGCTGGTAACGCTGATCCAACACTTGAAAAGCAAAAAAGGACCGAGGCGGCCAGCCAAAGGCCTTTTACCAATTTGTCCATGTGTGTGGTCGTCTGACGACTTTGGCGCATGCGTCTGAGACAGCCACTGGCTAGTTGAAGGGGGGCTCCAAAGATTATCAACTCGTGAAGACAAAGGTCCAGGAACCCGGAGCCGAGGCAGGGCTGTACCTGCTAACTGTGCATAGCTGTGCCTCAATTCTACTCTTATCTTAGAACCTTACTCACGCGACAACTTCCCAGTCTTAGATGGGTCAATCCTAGTATGCAAGGGTAGAAAGCATCTGATACAATCACTTGACTAATGACTTCTAATTAGTAGGAGGTAACGTTATGGTAAAAGCCAACTATATGGGTCAATAATAGAGTCAAACCAGGTGGGTATGGCTTGGCATATCCTACTGTGCCTTACAATAGTACCTGCATGGAGCGTGACCCGAACATCAGCAAAACCAGCGACGGGCGAATGAGCATAAGATACAGACTCCGGAGTACGACCGTAGACAGGTCCAGAGCATGCATCCTTCGAGTCGTTACAACATATTGTAGCGCTGACGAGTTCGCCAGTTTTAAAAAAGGTACAATAGTCTATGCTATAAAAGCTTGTCGACGCCGCAAAATCTCGTGGCATCCCCCAGTTTTGGCCCCAGTTAGTGCTCAATAGCCAGCCCTGTGCCGTAAATCCTTCTGGAGCGCCTCGATTTGGGATCTTAGTGCCGGAAAAATATGTCTGTGCCGCAAATCCTTGTAGTATTTCCGTGGATACCGTCCGTTTGGGAAGCAATCTCCTTGACATTGGGCAGTTTAATGCTATCGTCGTCCCGTAAAAGCCGGCCGAAAATGGGTCTTTGGACACGCAGGAAATAGAACACGCGACGCTGTACCCAGGCTAGTGTACAATGAGCCCATGTCTAATCTAGACCATGGGGCATGTAATCATGAGCACTCTAATACAAATCCTAAAGCTGCTGCAAAAGGTTCCAAGCGCAAGCTGCTGCCATCCGTCAAGTGCTCTTGTCCAACGTTCTGTCCGCGATGCAGATTGCAAAATTCCTCAAGGGTGGACTGAGCTTCCTCACCTTTGCACAATGTCAGGCTGCCGTTACGTGGACTACAATCGGCTGCGAGGGCATCACGGTGCAGGGCGCTTCTATCGATGACATGTGGGATAACGCGGTGCTGATGGCACAGAACGCCGTGTCCTCTATCAATATGGTAGTGAACGCAGATACCATTGTTCCACTGACGAAGACCTCTCGTGGTGCGGATAATGCTAAGGCCATGTTTGGTGCCAAGTTCGGGTTTTCCAAGATCACTGGCTTAGATGACGCTTCTAAAGTCAGGCTCAACGAGGTATCAGGTAATTTCTCGCGCAGTCAACTGACACGCCGTGATTTGCTAAGCACAATCTAGGCGTATATGGTGCCGTTCAAGGACTCATGTCAGGAAATGCAGGCTATTTCTTCTGCACTGGAAATAGTTTGACTTGGGGAGTTGTGGGAGACTGTAAGAGATGCAGCCATGAAAATTTAACGTTTTGGGTGTTAAATCGGCCTTAGATACCACCGGCGTCTGGCATTACTCGATTCCAGGGACCGAAGACACCATTATTTTGCAATTTTCAGCTGGTAATTGTATGTTATGTCACTTACATATCATATCTTTCTCAAGAGAGGTACTAATACACATTTTAGCACAAGGCGAGAATTCGAGGCCATGTACAGATGGGAAAACACTAGGCCAGACCTTCAGGGGCAATTACATGTCTAATGATCAGATACTGGGGTCGGTGAACGGGATACTATTCTGCACCAACCAATTCACAAGCGACTATCATGGGATGCTGAATCTGGACTACAGCACAAGCGGATCACCTCCTAATCCTGATGACTATAAGTCTGCTTCAGGCACAATACTACACGAGATGATCCATGCTATTGACACTACCAAGTGTAAGTCAAGCCCTATATGATTCTATTGATAAGAAATTTCTAACTCATTGCTGGAAAGACCTCGACCAGGAGAACGCTCAATTTGGCCAAGGAGTCAAAGGATACGGGTACAACCGCTGTTATTACCTCGCACTTACGGAGATTGAGGATGCTCTTGTGAATCCCGACAACTACCGAGTTTTTGCAGAAATGTGCATGTCTATCTCAACTCGGTGGGGCTCACCCAAGATTCCTACGCCTCAGACGAGGTTCAGAGGGCGGCGAGCGACCGAGGTAGATATATGGAAGGAAATTCATATGTAGCTATAGCCTATATCAAATATCTTGGAACTCCGACAAACTCTGGGACTATAATATGACCGGGCCCCTTGTTTTGATTATGAACACAATGTCTTATCACAAATAGGGCGGATATCATGGACTCTTTATAGACCTACTTAGTTCATTCCACCACGAATGGTACGATGAAGCGATGTTTACCTAAGTGAACAGTGACAACGATTCCAATCACTAATGTCTCTCCAAACTAATGGGCCTCAGTAGAGGGAGATGTTTGTTGCATCTCAGCATTACTCTGGGCTGTCAATGGCTGTTCATTCTTCGGGACCGGGTCAACGGTTCTGTTCGGCGATGGCTGCTCCGATAAACCTGCCCTTCGTCGCCATCTCATAACTAGACTCAAGCTCATCTTGGTAGCCATTTGGGGGAACATAATACCCGGTTGAAAGGATGCCAGGGAGATAGCTGGGATCAAAATCATGCTACTGCACATTTAGCTGGAATTCTCTATGAATGGCCAGAGGGAAAGAGCACTCCACTTACAATCCTTCCAATACAATGAAGCTGATCTCATCGCGCATTATGGGATTTCTATGTCAGTCAGCGCATGTGTTATCAGTCCCTGCTCGCGACGGTCAGAAACATACCCCCAGCCGCCCGCCATCTCGGCAATGCTTGGTAATGTCAGCACAGAACGACCAAGGTTAGTATTCGGCAAGGAGATCATACCGGTAAATGCATCTAATGAGGATGCCCAGATACGCAGTGACCACAGCCGAGCAGAATACTCGGAGCTTTCCATCACGCCAGACAGAAAGAGCTGCGGCTGACGCGCTGCCGCTTTTGATATACTTGTACACTCTGAAGAAGTAATCTGCAGACACAATACCAAATGCACTGAGTACGATGACTTGCAGGGAAATGCCAGCAATGATGGTCCGATTACCATGCTCGAGTAGATTGGGGTGGTCATGTGCGGCAACCGAAGCTAAGCTGCCGCCGATTGCTTGGACTGTCAAACAACCCAGGTCGACCGGTAGGAATATGAAGGGGTAGAGATCTGGACGGATGCGTGATAGCGTCGGGTTGATCGACAGGCACAGATGTTTGAGCGTCAAGTATATGGAGACGCAGAGCAGCGTCGGCGCGAGGATGATTGAGATGATCTGGACCTGAAATGCGTCGCTGTTCCATGGATTGCCATGTAAGACGATGCGACTCACATACCCTAGCTGCCAGTGAGCTGCGACGCTGTGGGATCGCGGGCGACGACAAGCACCCACAGGCTGAAGTGTTGAGGCGGTTGTGTACTTACCAGCAACTTCTAAAGCGCAGCCTATTGTGACAAAAGCCGTGTATCCCCAGGTCCGTTTCCATAAACCAACCGTTGATGTGAAAAAGAGGCACGCCCCGAAGCCGACGGCGAGGGTGATATTCACACCGAAGTTGGGGTAATATCCGAGCACTGTTGCTTCTACCGGGCACGTTTGGCTGACTTCGTGGCAGGTGTAAAAAGGTTTCGCATAGTCAGTCATCTTGAGTCGTAAGCCTTAGGTTATGTCTACTACGCGGCGTCAAAGTATATCAGGGTTATGCTATAGCTGGAACAATGGCAGCTTTTATGGCGAGAACTACAGAAATAAATGGATACGTAAGAGCATCGGGGAGTTTGAAAAACCCGAGGCATGAGTTGACCGGTGTTCTGACTTTCACAGTCTCTTGCATATAAACCACCATCTAGATCATGAGATTGGGCGAGGTTGTTCCAGATTCGGACAAGTGTTGTGTGATGGTTGTCTTCATTTGGCAACTTGAATGCGGGGAAACAGCATTCGTTAATGTAACCCAAGCACGCTTCATGGCACCGGATGGAAAGATGATTTGCTTGTGATTTTCTGTTTATATGAATGACACTAACAGTTGACAGTACTGTGATTTGTGTTGGTACATTACACTGCTCGCGGAGGGTGTTTTCTAGATAGATAACGTGGAGCTGGGCCACTGAATTCAGCCAGGATATCCAGCTTATCTAGTCATTGACGCCAAATGGCATGAATACATTCAAAGAGAGCAGAGAAAGTTGATACCGCTTCTGCTTTCATAGAGCCATCAATTCAGCGTCTTCAGACCTCCTTGCTCAAGCGTCTCGATTACCTGCACGACGTCTTCAATCGCCGCGATGAATGCAGGATATCCTTCTACCTCACCCCAAACAGGATTGTGAACCATAGACAGCGTGAAAACATTCTAGGTGTCCGCCGAAACGTACAAGTCCCTCCAGAGGGACGCTTTGGTGCCGGAGAACCAGTCTTGCACAGGGGGCTCTGGTTTGATATATTTAAGACCGATGTGCTCGTGCAGACCTAGAGACTTACGCCGATCCTCGTCTTCCCAGAACACCCAGCCCAGGTCTCGAAGCTTGTGGGCATCCCATTGGTCCTCGAACTTAGGAATGTCATTGCGGTAGTCTGGCCGAAGTTTAGTTGAAGACATGACGAAGTTGAAGACCGGGTTCGCTCCAGGCTCCGTCCCATCACCCGAATTGTTGTGTAGGTAGCAACGTCATAGATTGTCACTACAGTGGAACATGATGTCCTCGATGTGTCTTCGTGTACTTCTGGAGTTCCGACGGCGCCCCTCATTTGAGCTTCCCCCAAAGACGAACCGATTAAGAGGTGTCGTTGCTCAGATGAGCTGAGAGCTAGGAAGTGATGGAGGAAGACGATCCCGAATTGGGGAAAGTGGCATAGCTTTCGATTGGAAGGATATGCTCCCCAGTAACGCCTGTCCAATTCCCAGCAAACAGACCCTTCAGGTAGCTTCGATAGCGCGTCGTCGATCCCGATGACTTTCCTTGGACCTGGGTCCTGAGCCATCGACACTGAGTAGGCAGAGATCATCAAATCACAGGAAATTCTGACGCATGTATTATGAAACGATAAAAAGGTAATTGTAGTCCTGCATATGAACCAGGCAACACCAGGAGCTATTATCATTTCAACTCTTAAGTTGAAGCTTGTCGTCCTCTACTACCGGTAGCTCCCCATGCTGCCACAAATAGCACGGAGATGGGCTGGCCTGCGAAATACACCTGATCTGTTACAATGCACTCTTCCAAACCTGTGCGGGCTTGTCATGTCATATAACAGTACAGGAAATAAGGTGCATGAGATGAGGCCCACTCTAGAGGAGTGAAAATGACCATGCCACAACCTGGGTCGTGATAATTTCTCACGAGAAAGGCAGGAGTCTACGAAGCGCAGTTTATTGATGTTCATCTTGGAGGTGGCAGCTATCAAGAGAATATTGATTGATTGATGCCCAACTCACCTAACCCTGGGGCTGCATCGATCTTATCTCTTGTTTAATAAGCACGCGGCCGAGTTTGGAGATGAGATGAGATTGAGATTTGGGGGAAGTGACGATCGTGATTTGGGCCCATTTGACTGGCTGCCCGAGAGGCCGGGATGGGAGAGAATCTTGGGAAGAGCGCGAATCGTGGCTCTGGGGCCCGGGCAGGCTAGCGGCGGGCACGACTCATCTTAGCGCCCCTCGCCTCGGACAGTTACACGACACGGTGCAGCAGGGGGGTCGAAGGGGTCGCATTCCCAGGGACCTCGACAGTAGGGGACAGTAGGAGATAGTAGGGGACCTGCAAGGAGCCGCCCAGCCCACCTTGCAGAAAAGCAGAAAACCCCGTGCGAGCCGCGCACCAGCGATGCAATGCAGTGTGGAGTGACTGAACGCCCACTAACGTTACGGCCCAGCGCGGGTCCAGTCGTTGCCCAAAATCTTGATTCTGAGCAAGCTACTGCATAGTAGTCAAGAAGCCAGAGTGGAAGCCAAAGGGGAAGCCAAAGGGGGCCATAGAGTGCCTCCCGAGGTCTCTCTCATTCATGGGCCATGGGCATCGCTGTTCCAGGTCAAGATCTGACTGGTCAGCTCATTTTCATGGTCTGCCACCTGTGGCCACCTGTGGCCACCTGCACTTCCAAGGTTGTCGCCCACGTTTTCTCTTTGGGAAGGAACCCTGGAACCCTAGAACCTTGGAAGGAAGGAAGGAAAGAAGGAGGGACGGCGAAATGGCGGCCGGCGGGGAGCTGGAGCCTCCTCCGTTATACACCGTAACATCCCCGTAACTCCATGTACTGCATGGTAATGCTAGGCAGGAGGAAGGAGGTGCGCCAGATACGCCAGATACGCCAGATACGCCAGATACGCTACCCTTAGCCGTCTACCCATTCTTGGTTCAATTTAGCTAAGTTACCTAGGCAGTCTAGTTAAGTAATTACCAGGCGAGTGAGAGGGTTGGAGTACAGTCTGGTATTTGAGATATCCAGCACCAGGCAGTCCCGTCCCGCCCGCCTTCATTTGTGTCTAGACTCTAGCGGCCGGGCCATTCTTCCCCAAGTTGCCACTCCCCCATCCCACCCTCTCGGTTTTCCCCAAAAGAAAAGAAAAGGACGACTTGGCTGAGAGATACGATCCTCATAACGCACCCGGGAATCGAGTGAATTGAATTGAATTGGCCGTGTACCTCGCGATGCTCAGTGGCTGCAGCTGGTATCTGGCCGCCTTGAACAAAGGATGACCACAGCGAAGTCCGTCTCGGAAACCGCCCGGGAGCGCGAGACCTTCAAGTGCGTTTCGACTCTCGACTCTCCTCAACCCAAATCCAATGTTTTAGGAACATGTCACGGCTGACTGCATGCGTTCGTCTTCTGTAGATATGATCGTCTAGAGGCGACCTCGGCGGCGCTCAATGACCCCCAGCGCCCGATCCCGACGACCCTCCTGTCTTCCGCTCCGGACTCAGCCCTCACCGCATTCGCACAGCTCGGAGCCTTCCGCCTCAATGCCTCCCGCGCCCTGATCTCTCTATTCGACCGGCACCGCCAGCACATTGTCGCCGAGGCTGCTTGCTCCTCGCCCCTGCGCCCGAAAACTGCCCCCAAGAACAACGAACTATGGCTGTGTGGCACCTCTATCCCGCGCTCCTTCGGCATCTGCGAGCATGTCCTCACCAGTGCCCCGACCCTCCCAACGCCCTGGGAGGAGTCCTCTGAGAACAAATTTGACCAGCTCCCGGTCTCCGTTGTTCCGGATCTGGGCCACGATGGTAGATTCTGCGACCGCCCCTTCATCGAGGACAAGCCGTACAACCGCTTCTACGCTGGGGTGCCCATCCGCTCGCCCACGGGAATCAACATTGGCGTGTATTGCATCTTTGACGACAAGCCGAGAGATGGCCTCACCGAAGAAGAGAAGGAGTTCCTGCAGGCAATGTCACGGACCGTCATGGACTACTTGGAGCTGAAGCGGTCGAACGAGCTGCATCGACGCACTGAGCGCATGGTCTGCGGCATGGGCAACTTCGTCGAGGGCGAGGCGACCTTGTCGAGCTGGCACCTGAACCCCAATCCGTCGTCCTTCATGGACATTCCCGGCGTCAAGGAGGGCGCTTTGAACCGCAAACAGCAGACTGTACGCCGCGACTCGGAGCCGGATGTCCTCCAGCAGATCAAGCGGCCGATCTTACAACATAGAACTGCCACCGCCGAGAGCGTCCTGTCTCTGACCGATCCGAAGCTTACGCCTGGCATGCCGTCGCGTGACGGCACCCAAGTGTCGCGCGTTAGCTCGACCGATATGCGGATGGCCGAAGTCGGTCTCGTCTTCTCCAAAGCCGCCAATATTATTCGGCAATCCCTTGAGGTGGAAGGAACGGTCTTCCTCGATGCCACCGTCCGTTCGTTTGGCGGTCTCGTGGGCAATGCGCGGCCAAAACGGTCGCCGCCCGTGCTCGGGAGAGCGGCTTTGCAGGACTCCAGCCCCGAGGAGGGAAGCCACGCCTCGCTCAGCGACCTGGAAGAAGAGCCGTGCAAAGTCTTGGGATTCTCGACCTCCCAAACATCCAGCATTAACGGAGACGCGCCCCATGACTTTGGTGAGCTCTCAGACACGATGTTCCACCGCTTGCTTCGTCGCTACCCGCACGGCAAGATATTCAATTTCGAGGACGATGGCGCGGCTACTTCGGACGACAATACGGAGAATGATGCTGAAAGCACTGTTTCGAAACCCACCCAGACTCCCACTCTAGCAAAGTGGGATGCATCCAAGCATATTATCAAGATGTTTCCAGGCGCGCGGAGTGTGGCTCTCGTTCCACTGTGGGATTCAACACGCAATCGCTGGTATGGCGGCGGCTTCATCTGGACCAAGACCCCGACTCGAAACTTCACTGTGGAAGGCGAGCTGGGCTTCCTTCGAGTTTTCGCCTTGACTACCATGGCGGAAGTGACGCGGCTCAATACAACGGCCGCGGATAAGGTCAAGACCAGTATCCTCGGTTCTCTGAGCCACGAAATGAGAAGTCCCCTACATGGACTCGTCGGGGCTGCGGAGCTACTACGAGACACTGATCTGGACACGGCCCAAACAAGCGTTCTTCACACGATTGAGACATCGGGCAGGACTTTACTGGACACTATTGAGCATGTGAGTTTCCGGAACATCATGTACGTCTTTGCCTGCCAAACTGACCTGTGATAGCTTCTCGATTACAGTAAGATCAATCATTACCTACAGTCGTCGACGACAGCCGAACGAAGAAACAGCACATCCTGGCAGAGGCGGCCTTTGGCAGAAAACGGGTCGCTGCAAGTCCTCCCGAGGTCTGAGAACGTGGCTGTACGTCTTGACCTCCTAGTTGGAGAAGTTGTCGAAAGCGTCCTTGCAGGTTACAGCCACGAACGAATGACGGTCAAGTCCTTCCACAAGCAGTCGGCAGCTCAGTCAGACAATGGTATGGAACGCCGAGGAGACTCTATTGGATCGGGCATATCTGCCAGACAGGACAGCCAATTTGGAGAAGGCGCAAGCAATACTGGAGCTGTGCAGATATACCTCGACATCGACCCGTCTGCAGGATGGGTTTTCCTTACGCACCCAGGTGCTTTCAGACGTATCGTGATGAATTTATTCGGCAACTCCTTGAAGTTTACTAGCTCAGGCTTTATTAAGATTGCATTGGCACAAGAAGCTATTTCCAGACGCCAGCCGGGTATGGGATCCAAGGTCGTCCTCACTGTCTCTGACACAGGAAAGGGCATCGGCGAGGAATACCTCCGCAACAATCTGTTTACCCCGTTCTGCCAGGAAGACCATTTTGCTCCTGGCACTGGCCTGGGTCTCAGTCTTGTTCGGCAAATCACCACTACCCTTGGAGGGAGTATCAACGTCGCGAGCCAGGTAGGCTGCGGCACCACCATCACAGTATCCTTCCCGCTGCCGCGCGGCGAGCAAGATACAAATGACGCTGGGCAGTTCGAAAAGGAAGTCAAGTCGTTTTCTGGGGTGCGCGTGGGCCTCCACGGTTTCAGCGCGACTCGCAACACGGCGAATGATGTGCAATTGGACGAAAACGTCAACTCATCGCAGACGGACCTGATGCGCAATATCTGTCATGACTTGCTGCATCTCGAAGTTTCATCCGACTCGGACGCTCAGCACGATGTGCCCGATTGTATTATTCACGGCGATGCCAGCACGTCAGTGGCGGAGCTGGAGAGCTTGGCAATGGTTGCATCGAAACCCGTGATTGCCGTCTGTCCGACGCCGACGATTGCGCACAAAATGGCCAAGATAGCTAAGAAAATGGACTCACACGCAACACTTGAGTTCATGTCCGAGCCGTAAGACAACCCCAACCACATGCTGACGTTTTCCTCGCTGACGTTTGTTAGTATTGAACCTCGGAAACTTGCGACGACTCTTTCTCGCTGCCTTACGCGACACGATGAGGCGCTGAAGAAGGCGGCCGAGCTCCCTCTATCTGCATCTGCATCGGCAGCCGAAGATCTCAATCCTGAACCCGTTATCGAGATCCAGCCTCTAATAGGCAATGAGCCCAAGGTTGTAACTGTGGTGTCCGCGGCGCACCTTCCTGCACAAATGACCACAGAGGTGCCAATCAGGGCGGTGCCGGTTGCGATCGCGCCTGAAGTCACCATCGTCAAGCCCGCTGAGACACTCCCTGGTATTCTTCTGGTTGACGACAATCTCATCAACTTGAAGGTATGGTATTTTGGATCTCATCAATTATCAATCGTGCTAACATGAGCAATTAGATTCTCACCGCATATATGAAGAAGCTCAAGCTCCCCTATAGCACCGCCGTCCATGGCCTCGAGGCGCTGGAGAAGTACAGTGCGTGTCCGAGCCACTACAGCTGCGTCGTCACGGACATCTCCATGCCCGTCATGGATGGCCTCGAGGCCACGCGTCGGATAAGGGAGTTTGAGCGCGCAAGCCAGATTAGACCTGTCCCTGTCATTGCCCTCACTGGCCTCGTCGGCAGGGATATCGAACAAGACTCGTTCGCTAGCGGCGTCAACGTCTTCCTGACGAGACCGGTCACTGTGAAGAAGTTGATGGATGCGTTGAAGAGCTTGGGATTGGGATGAGGTCGGGTGGTCTATTGGTTGTTTATATCAGCATGGAGAGCACAAATGGGATGGCCATGAGGGCCGGCAAATTACTCAATATGACGGGTTCAACCGCGGCTGTTCGCGGTCTCGCGCGATGCTTGTGTTGGTTTGCTTGAGGTATTCAGCAAAGATATACGAGCTGGTCGTGGCCAGAGAGAAGAAGTTCAGCATCGAAGAGAGGGTTAACACAGCCATAGGATATCCGGGCAATGGCAGGTTGCTGCAATGACAGTTATCGGACACATTGGTCATCTAGGAGTATCGAATCATGGGGAAGACGGATAGAAATGATCTTGGTCTGAACATAGTGATCATCGCCAGCTTCGAGGCTGGAAGTTAGACCGTACATAGGAAGGAGGCCGCAGCTGGGTTAGTTTGGGCCAGTTGTTCCAGGACAAGCGATTTGCATGAGCATGGGAATAGAGCGGGCGCATTTAGAGCTTTCAAGGGATCACCAGTGCGTCTGTAAACAGCAATACGGATGAAAAAGTTTATGGAAACACGCGTCGTTGGGTTTGGACTTCTGACAAGCTATGATACATGTGTGTTGAGGACTTCAGATAACTCAACACGTCGGTGCGTGGTTTGACCACCAGATGAGCAAAGTAGACAAATTCATCTCGTAGCCTCGGTAAGGGGCGTTCCTGAGAGTAGCCTCTCTCAAAGCAGCCTCTCTCAAAACGATCTCCCTAAAGTTCATCCCTAAGAAGACGATCTTTTCAGGACGATCTTCTCCAGAAGACATCTCCTGCGTGTGCGACCTTTGTCGCGGACTAGTGTACATGGTGTAAATTAGGAATGGAATGCGAGTGCCATGTTGTGACACTTAGGAGAATCTCAATGCAAGCCAGTGCCACTGGTCGTGTCATGGATCTGACTATAGGTTCCACCAAAGAGGCAGCTGATCATCAACAAGAAGATTGCTGACACGGAATCTCAGCTTGTCAGGCTGATTGGAAAACTTAGGCTCGCTCAGGGTTCTCGAGGTCTTGCAGGAACTTGACAGTTGCTTCCTCCCTAGCCTCTTTCTCGTAGGTCTTGTTGCCCCAAGCCCTCTCGAATGCCTCCCAGTCGTCCTTGAGAACAAACCATCCTGCGAGATGTTCGTAGCTCACAGGAAGCAGCGGGAGAGGATGTGGGTGCATGGCGAGATTAGCAAGTCGGAGGTCGGGTCTCGCGCTGACAATCTTGTGAGCCTTGTAGGTCTCCTTTGGTAGGCAGAGGATGGCGAAGAGGCGTTTGAACTCCCAGAAAATGACACCGGCACGCCGCAGATCCGAGTTGTTGTACCAGCGGGTATAGAGCGTCCAGCCGGCATTCCAGTGGTCGGGGCCGAAAGAAGCGCACTGCTGGGTGAGGTAGGCATCCCTGTCTCGTACAACGTTGACTTGTAGCCATAGCAAATCAACCAGAATCTGGGGGCCTACCCAGTGGGAAGAACGGGATTTCCATGGAGCCAAGATGTGTCTCAAGTCTCGGAGAGTATCATGTCGAGTCTGGGGATCCTGGTGTAGGAGCTTAGAGAAGAAAGCGAGGCCTAGGCCAGGGAGTGCCCCGAAGCAGCATGTAGAAGGTGCGGTAAAACGCCCGTTGTCTTCAGTCGGGAATTCGTCGATGCTAACGCTGTCTCCAGGAGTAACAAGCGCCGCATATGGGTTGAGGATGTCCTCGATTTGAGCAGGCCGAGGGAGGGATGAAATGCAAGCTGCACTCCATTCGTGCCGAACGTGGAGATACTGATTGCGAAGATAGTCCCAGACCGTAGCCAGCTCCTCTACCTGCCATCGTGGGAAAAGAGATCGCAGCATTTTCTTGAACAGTCTGGGGGAGAAGGTCTGTGTGTAGATCTGTCGGGGGCGGACAACACGACAGATGAGCTCGAAGCCGAAGAATCCACGCTGCAGACGAGCAAGCTCATTTTGGTGGATTGTCTTGAGAAAGCTGATATCGTGTAGAGAAGTGGGATCATTTACGAGATTCACTCGAGTGTTGGCTGACTTGATCTTGGGCCAGATGGCAAAAGCTTCAATTTTCTCAATGGTTCGCTGGGAGAAGTCTGCGATGAATCCTTTGACGAGATTCCAAAGCTTGCAGACAGCGATAACTTCGTCTTCGTCGCACAGCTCAGCATCTCTCAGCTCACCAGATGAGACCTGGTCAAGGAAGGCGGTCATCACTTGCTTTCTTTCGGGGCAAGTGGTTAGAGCCATCTTGCCTTTGAGAATCGGACGAAGACCAAACTTCTCTTGACTGCGCTCGTTCCTGATTAAGTAATGTTTAGCTTTTTGGCCATGATGAAAATTCAACCAATCTCGTTTGAGGCGAATCGATGATCGAATATGAAGCCTGGATGGGTGAAAGACAATACTGCACAGAACAGCCACGACCTGATGAACAAGGGTATTATGGCATTCATCGCAAAGGGAGAATACATACTCTGGGACAAGTTCCACATGTATAGGACATCGAACAAAAGCAACAGCGGCATCCTAGGCCTCTGGCGCGATTGTATTCTTGACCGCCCTGGCGAGAATTGTGCGGCGCTGAGCCTGCAGACCTTCCAGCCCTTTCTTGGATGACTGGATTACATGTTTCACATCCTCAAGTGAAAGGTCAACCATGATCATGCCCATTACCTCCAGAGGAAGGGTATCGAAGGATGCCGGCTCTGACATCGTGGTGGTCGACGGGTACAGCGGTATTGTCGGGTAGTGTCGCTGCAGGTTTAGTAGAGGATAAAGTGAGGCACAGTTTCAGGGTTTTCTGCCAAGGCAAATACAAACAAAAAGGCTTTGTCAGAAAACCCTAATCGTCGATGAGGTGGGTGGATAGAAAAATGAAATCGAGAGTGTGATCGTCGTTCACGAGTGAGGGTTGGCGAGCGAGTCACGGGCGTTAAGGAGGTAAACAAAAGAACCCCGGGGAATGTCTTGGAAAGGTGGGCGACGACAGGTTCACGTGGTCGCTGAAACTCCCCCCTATGTTTACCTGGTATACTTTATGCTAGTCAGCCTGAGTTGATAGCAAGTGTTCCTAAGCTTAGTCCTCTCCACTTGAGCTTGACATTCGAATCCCGAACAGCTGATCCTTGTGAGGCTTTGCCTTGCCTTTCTTTCTGTACTCTTATATAATTGTTTGTAAGATAAGAATTTGACTCATTCCAACTTGATCAAAGGATCTCATCGCACCGTGTATATGTATCAAGCACGATAAAGTAACTCCTGTTCTGATCATTGCAAACTTCTAGACATAATTGCAATCAAAGACCCACCTTTCATCATCGATACTTTGAAAGTCACTTAGACCTATGAAGAACATTGAACACATGATGAGAGTGATTATGTTGTCTGGATGAGGCACATACTTCATAGTAGATTATCTAATAAATAGAAGATTGCTACCTATATTAAGTTCATACATCAGAATCTTTTAAGCCAGCTTACAAGGCACATTATTATACTACAAAGACAATCAACTGTCCTGTCTGGGAAAGAATGAGTTGTATCATCTAAACTAACTTGAAAGCGGTTAAGACAAACCTACAGTAAGAGGTTTGTTCATCATAAAGTTAGGCAGACCACTGTTCATGAGCTGATGCAAACGCAAGCACAGGGTTAGGGTTCTCAAGCCACCCCCTTTCGGCTTTTACAGGCTGCTGACTCACTGGCAGCCTGTGGCCATCTACGAAGAGTGGTGCTCATGATGACCTCATCGAAAATGAGAGGCTTAGAACACGTGCCTTCATGTCGTCATGATAGTGCATCTGTTGAGAAATAGACCAGCCTTTTTCCCTATTTCAATGATCTCGAATTTTCCTCATGTATTACTTCTTGTTTGAGATAAAATTGAGAAGTTTTTCGCTTAAGATCTCAAACAACAATAATTTTTACAGTAAAAATGTCTGAGCGCTATGGTCCCAAGGCAGATGGCGGTATGGCCTCCTCCACCAAAACGCCCGCCACTGCCGGTGTGGGCGATGACGCGCCCAAAGCACTTGACGCTGATGGATCTATCGGCAAGCAATTCACAGGTATGGTCGCAGGCGGAAATGCGTATCTGGTTGGACAATCTCGGAAGCTGACGCCATCGATAGAGCAAGGTGCCATTGGCGGCATGGCGCAGAAGATTGGGGGGCCATTAGACAAGGATGGTGTCATTGGCAAACAGTTTACGACCGAGGGAAGCATTGGGGGCACTGTTCAGGATAATCTCGGGGGTGTCAACAAAAAGAGCAACTAGGAGCCCAACACATTCGAGCTCCATATGAGCCTGCTAGCCAGCGAGCGAGAGACACACAATCGATAATGATATCCTGCGCTGTCCGGATGCAAATGCGTGCCTTCCTCGATATGGCTGACCCTTTTCCCTTTATCAAACAGATCAGCTAGCCAAGCGAACAGGCAACGTCTCTTTATGCTTCCGATCTTGACGGTTGTTTGATAGAATTTATGGGGGATTCCGTGTTGATCGATAGATAGGGGCGATATTTGCTGGTAGCATGGCGGATCCTGGTAGTGATTGTCACTGATTGAAGATGAGTGAAGAGAGGGGGGATAAAGGAGAGCATGCCAATCGAAGTAAAGCTGTTTTATAGATGGGAGTGTTGTTGCAGCTATTAGCGACGCTTGACATTGATTTAATCCAGGTAGTATTTAACGTGCTTTGCAGCGCTTCTACAATAGCAACGCAGGCGAATAAAGTTGGACCTTACTTGCTGATGTACATACAACTCCCCTTTGATAAACTTCGAGAAGGGCCACCCGGATCCCGGCCTGGACCTTGACTCCAATTGTTGTGCTTGAGAGTAGCTCCAGGTACGCCACACGTTTGCTGTAGGGTGGGCATGAATGTAAGCGTCCCAATTCTTCCGCCGAGGCTCGGTGGAGACAGCATCCGAGCAATCTCGGCGGAAGCGCTCTTAGGAAACCCAAGCAATGAACATATTCATGAAGCAGCATAATGTTACCTTATGGTTTGGCTTTCTCTTCAGCTTTCACAAGAATTTGAGTTTATGGATTCTGGAATAAGTCGGCATCCAAGGGCACTCGAGCCGTCATCCCCGGACTCCGAACCCGAACTCTCGGACAGGCGCAGGAAGATCCGGAAAGGGACGCGCAGCTGTTGGCCGTGCAAGCGCCGAAAGGTTCGGTGCTCGTTCCCATCTCCTCAGAGTAGGGTCTGTTCCAACTGTCAGCGGCGGGGCTCCATATGCGTCGGGCAAGATGTGCCTGAAGAGCTCATCACTCCGGAGCCACGCCAAGACGAGGCCATCGTCGACCGCCTAGGGAGGGTCGAGGCACTTGTAAGCAACCTGGCGCAGCGTGTCGGCGGCGGTCAACCCACAGATGAGGCCAGCTCAACGCCCAGTCGTCAGCCGGGCATTCCAACGCCCTGCCTGACTGATGCGACTTTGGAGGTACTTGCAGATTCTCCACTGGCCTTGACAGGGTAGAAGTTGCATCTAACTGAGCAAGCAGGATGAAGAGTGCAATAATCGACCGACTAGCCTCACGAGGATCGTGCGAAACAGAAGAGACCATGGGGAAATATCCCGCGCCCTGCTTCTTGCTTACCCGTCCAAGCGAGACACAGATATACTCCTCAAGGCACTTCGGACCGTCCCGCTGTACATGTGGCTACGGGTTTCGAGACCCGACAGCTCTGGAGTGTCGCTGCCACATGTAGGACCCATGGACTTGGAGCCTGCCACCATCAACACTCACCCCATCCTCACAGCCAAGCAGATGCTGTGCATGGCTTTGGCCCTCCAGAAGCAAAATTGCCACAACACCCTCGGGGACGTCGGTCTCTCCGAGCCGCATGCTGTCATCATGGAACGTCTGGTCGATGCAGCCATTGCCTTGGTCACGACCAACGAAGAGTTCCACGGTACACTCGAGAGCCTTGCGTGCATGCAAATGGAGGCAACCTTCCATGAGGGCGGCGGATACCTCCGGGGGGCTTGGCTTGCCAACCGAAGGGCCTTGTTGGTTGCCCAGCAGATGGGCATCCACCAATCTTGCAACCGCAAGTTCAAGACAATTGATCCCAGGACCGAGATCATCCGCGAGACGGTATGGTTTCGAATCCTGTACTGTGACAGATACTACTGCCTGGTGCTTGGGTTCCCGCAGGCGAGCACGGATGTCAATATAGAGCCCAAGTCTCTCGACATTGCCCATGACGATCCACTCGACCGCCTAGACCGAGCCCACGCCGTCATTGCGGCCCGCATCCTGGAGCGCATGGATGGACGGGAGCTACTCCCGGGAGAGGAATGCGCCATGACCTCAGCACTCGATGCGGACTTGCTTCGGGCCGCTAAGAGCATGCCGGTCAAATTCTGGCTGCATCCCAACTTTCACCACCACGAACAAGACTCGCAGGAGGAGTACAAGGAGACGTGGCTCGGCATGTCGCAGGTGTTTCACTACAACCTCATCAACCAGCTCCATCTCCCCCGGCTTCTCAAGTTCAACGGGGACTGCTCTAGCGACTCGTCGAAGCTCGCCTGCATGAACGCGAACAGGGAAGTCCTCATCCGCTACCTAAGCTACCGCTCCCTAAGACAGGGGTCGGGCTCGTGCCTGACGTTCGACTTCCTCTCGCTGATGGCCGCCATCACGCTGCTGCTGGCGCATCTGGACAGCCACCTGCGCCGCCCGGCCCAGCCCAGCAGCGCTGTCCTGGAGCACCAGCGCCTCTGCGACCGTACGACCATGGAGCAGATCCTCGACGCCATGAAGAGTGTCCACCGGGCCAACGATAGCCCCATCAGCGGGGCGAGCGTGAGGATTCTGCGCTGTCTGCTGATGCTCGAGGACGACGCCGCCGAGGGCGGGCGCTACACGGCCCAGTGCGTCCAGCAGCCCGGCAGGAGCCAGCACTTTGACGACGGGGAGTACGAGGGCCTGTGGGAGGGGATCATGGTGCTTCGTATCTCGATCCCGTACTTTGGCGTCGTGATCATCAAACGTGAAAGTCCCGCAAACGCGGTGCCGGGCCAAGTGGACGATGCTGCCGCTGCTTTTCCTCAGTCGCCTATCCAGCCCGAAGCCGAGCGGAGATGGCCCGTTTCGGAGCCCCAGGGTGGCAGAGAGTTTCACATACCGATACTGCCCGGCGATGGCGTACGCAGCGAAATGATTTCCTCGAATCTTCTACAACTGCCATCGCATGTAGCCGTTGGAGCAGCCGTGGCAGGCGAGGCGTCGACAGCAAGCCTAGACTCGGGACAGCCCATGGCGGACTTACGCCATCTTGGCCTCGAGGAGTTTCCGCTTCAGCAATACTGGAATCCGAGCTTGATCGAGGGCGCTGACGATTGGGCATTTCAGGGGGTGGATTTAGATTTCTTCAATGCGAGGTAGCTTTACCGTCGTCTACTGTCAAGCAACAGTCTTCCGGAAACCCCTGTATAAGTAGATGCATTGTATTGACTTGCCTCTTCTCTACGATGATATTCCATATATATAACTCTATACCTATCGATCTCAAGGAGATGAGCATTTTCAACGCATCAAGTCCGACATCAAAAAGATAATATTACAAAGAAGTAAGCGTCACAGCTATCTAAAACAGTCTTGTGTCACATCTAGCTACAAATGAATGGTATAACCCCGAATACGCAATGGATCCCAAAGCCCCGCCGCTATTGATTCTCAAGTATCGTGTTTTGAACCCCCATAACAGGACAGCAAGGCCACAAGTTAGGGCGGTGTTCAGGCCACCGCACCGCCCGCAGTCACGCCATGGAGCCTCTTCCAGCTGACGGCCGCCGTGACAAGAAGCGAGACCCCGGCCAAGCTGATGGTAATGGCCCACACCACGCGGAGGCCGGCCAAGTATGCCAGCACAATGCCGGGAATCTGGTTGGCGGAGAAGGCGGTGTGAATATCGGTGGCGCCCGTCCCGAGGAGTGCCGCCGCGCTGACTGTCGGGGCAGTAGTGGCCGCTGTGCGAATCAGCTGGTTGTTGAAACCGCTCTGTGAGGCGGTTATACCGAAGCTACCTCCCAGAACTTGAAAGACTAAGTAACGAAGATGGCCAAAGATTAGCTGTGGCTCATTTTGGATCTGGAGAGAAGGATGTAACTTACAGAGAATAATACCGTTGACAGTCGAAAGGTCGCTGTCCGGGGTTCCGGACTGGCCTATCATGTTGGGCATCTGATACGAAAGGCCCCATCCCAAACTGGCGATGATCTGATATCCGATCCACTTCCCAATCGAGGTGCCTTCGTCTAAGGTATAGAAGAGGCCGGCGCCTACGGTGGCAAGCACCGAGCCAACCGCCGCGACGGGTATCGCGTGGCCCGTCTTGGAGACGATCGCGCCCGCCCCGATGGTGGAGAAGACGATGCTGATGACGGCGGGGAGGTTGTGGACGCCCGAGACGAGCGCGTTGACGTTCTGGATGCTCTGGAAGTAGATGGGCAGGTAGTAGAGCGAGATGAAGTACGAGCCGGCCAGGACGAAGGCGTACAGGCTGCAGGACCAGACCTTGCGCTGCGAGAGGATGCGGCGCGGGAGCATGGCCCGGTCGCTCTGGTATATCTCCCAGGCGGCGAATGCGGCGCCGATGAGGACGAAGCCTACCAGCAGGCCGATGACGGTGCTGCTATTCCACGCTCTGCTCTGCCCGCCGTACTCGAGTGCTAGGCCATACGATACGATCAGCCCCATGCAGAGGGCGATCCCCGCCGGGTCTAGTTGCAACAGCTTCTCTGCAAGGGTGGTTTTGACCGGCTTGGCGGCGCTGGGGGGCTTCAGGAAGAAGACGATGGCGATGGCAGCGACGCCGCCAATTGGCAGATTGATGTAGAAGCACCAGCGCCAGGTGACCTTGTGAGTAAATACGCCGCCGAGAAGCGGCCCGCACACAGACGCGATGCCGTACATGGAGCCGTTGATGCCGATCAGCATGGGCCGCATCTCGGACGGCGCTGAGAAGGCGATGATGGTTAGGACTCCAGTCGCGAGGCCAGCACCGCCCAGCCCGGCCAGCGCCCGGCCCACGATCAGCGCGTTGGCCGAGGGCGCCACGCCGCAGATCAGGCTGCCCAACTCGAAGATGAACAGGGACACCAGATAGGTCATCTTGAGCGGCAGGTAGCGGTACACCTTGCCCCATGACGGCTGCGAGCCGCCGAAGGTCATGAAGTACGCTGATGCATACCACGATACCTTGTCAAGACCATGGAATTCGTCTGTTATCCTGGGAATGGCCGTGCCAATGATCGTCTGTCCGTGTTGGTTGAATTAGCGAAACATCCCACGACGTCCGGCATCACGTTCGGATCCCGTCCGCAGCCGCCTTGTGCTAGACGTGGGGGTACGAGAGCGGCTGAGGTATGCTTACCTGATCGAGAGCAGTAAGGAACATGGCACTGCAAAGAGCTGCCATGATCACCACCAGCCGTCCGCCGTGCGGGTACTTGTCTGCCGCCTCAGCCTCAGCCTCTACACGCGGCAAGTTGTCGGTCTCCTTCGCGCTGTCGACGCTCGTTTCCAGCTCTGCATCCGTGTCTTTCTCGGAGGGTGTCTTCTGGCCATGGCCATGGCCGGCCGACTCGTTCGGTGCCGTCTCTCGCAGCGACATTGTCACGTCGCGCTTAGGTCCTTCCGGTGCGTAGTTGTTAACCAGTGGTGGAAGCAGATGCCGACTCGACCGGCCAGTCAATGATATGGTTGTTCGAGTTGCGCGACTGTTACCTGGGTTAAGCAATGACTCGGTAGAATTGATGCAAGTGATGAAGATACAGTGATTCTTCTTCAATCGCATGCTCTGCAATCTGACAATCATGGGCCATTGGAGTACTAGTATAGTATATTTATATGGGATGAGAGCAGGGGTTTCAACTTTTGTAGCTCTCTGTGTGCGTGTGAAAAAGGTGTTCCGCCGAGCCTCGGTGGTCGCCATTTGGCTGGGTCTCTTCATCCACTGCTCATTTCTAGGCGGCATAATCACCCTAGAGATCGTCAATGGAGTACTAGCCATTATTGCAGTACGACGCAGGGATGGTTTAGGCAAGCGGACGGAATTGAGCAGCTGCTTTCCTCAAGCTGTTCAAAGACTGCCTTCAACACCTGCCCAGGTGGGCTAAACCTTTCGAATTTGTCACTGTCATCTCTATATTCTTCCTTAGCTTTTTGTTGGCTTTAGCTAGAGATTTTGATAGCTTTTTTGATATATTATTATAATCTAAATTATTTACTATCTTTTTCTACTATCGAAAAATTAGCCAACGTTTTGATAGTTAATAAACGTTGATAACTTACTCTTATAGAAAATGTAGGTTATATGGGAGATTTTGATATCTAAGTATAGTATATAAACTTAGTAGAAAGAAAGGTAATAAGACCATAATACATAATATATGAAAGCTTCTTTGGCTTATCTTTTCCTTTTATATTTGTTTTTTTTTTTAAAGTAGACGTCCTACTAAACATACACCTATAGGAACCGCCTTTTCTTTTTCTAATAACTTCAGACATTATACGCTTACTTCTACCCACTTTAAGGAGCCGACATAATAGCGATAATGTCATAATAAGAGCAGGGCCAGGATGCCCTTTAGGACATGTGAGGATTGACGCTCAATCAGGTGAAATGAACCATGATTCTTCAGCGTAACTGGCTAGTCAGCTGTTAGACAACATACATGGTATATCAGGGCTACACTGCTTTTAGACATATGCATCCACTAAATCCAAACCCAATTCCACAAAGCATCTCTTGTTTCTCATTATAGGTACCCAAGCATCGGTTGAAATAACCTCCGTGTCTCACTTGGTCCGACTACAGTATAGCCTTGATGCAGCTATATGCTGTCTCAGTTCCCTGTGCAACCTTTTTGCTTCCCCACCAATTCATTTTACTCCCAGTAGCTGGGCCCCAAATGCCATCCTTGGAGAGGCCTTGCCCAATTGACTTCTGAGCGGCCAGCACAGCCGCCTTCGTCTTGTCTCCATAGTCACCGTCCACACTCAGGCTCTTGCCGTAGCAATGATTGAGCGATGTTTGGAGGTCCTTCACGCCCTTTCCTTCTGCACCCTTGTTCATGATGCAGGAGCCTCCGGAGCTGAGGGCCGGATAATGAATGGTATAGCCGCCAACACCAGTGACGACCTTGTCTGTGTTGCAGTAGCCATCTGCTCGAGGTAGCAGTGCTGGGCTAGCGAGCGTCGTGCCAGCCAGTGCAAGTGTGATTGTGAAAAGACTGAAATGCATTTTCTAGTGGCTGCTTTTGTGTTACTGAGATAGAAATTTAAGAGTTCGTTCGTAGAAAGAAGCTTGGATAGGTGTGTGCTTGTACAGGGTATATTGAGAAGCATCCTCAAAACTCGAAAGTCCGCTTGGTCTTTCTAATCTTTTATATATGCGTTGACAGCTCGTTGGAATATGTTGATTCCTCCCTTTCAAAATAAAAATCACCCCGTCTTACTCCATTCTCAAGCTTTCACTGAAGTACTCTTAATGAAGCACCACTACGATGCTCGGATGGCAACTCTTGGCCGCCTTCTAATTTCATCCGCCGACCTTGAAGGGAATAACCATGTTGCAAAAGCGGCAGAAACAACAACGCGGCAAAAAACCACAACCAATGCTTTCTTTTTCTTACGCCGTATTGATCGTATGTATTTTGGCGGTTTCATCGTGCATGCGTGTGGTACTATAGTCGGGATCAGCTCGCCTAAAGATAGGTTGTGGTACCTGAGCTGAGGTCTCAGGGGCATGGGGCGCGCATTTTCATTCGATGACCTCCCTGGCTGTGCCAAGAATCTCGGCTTGGCAAACATCCTATTCGTGCACAATACACCAACCATTAATTTTGGCTGCTGCTGTTAATTTTAGATTCTCTAATCAAATGTAAAGTCCCCCTTTTCGTGTCCAGCCTAAATTCATTGTATTGTTACTATGCTGTATTGCCATGGTTGACAGAAGGGTTGAGGACACAATTTGCAGACATACGGTGACACGACGAGTCTTCAAGTAGCACGTCCAATTCATGGGACCACCTAAGCAGAAGTCAAGGAAGAGAATGAGAATAGCTCACAAAACGCAACGTTCTCTCAGGCGGATCAAGTAGATTTACAATCTGCAACCTCTAAAAAGGAAGCTTGTGCACTCCATAATATTTCAAGGTTGTTCGAAGAGACGGACCTTGAAAGTTGCCTCCTGCAAAACCAGGAGTTGTTCTCGTTGGTCTAAAAGCCCTTCGATAAAGTCTCCTTCAAATTTATTATGGCTCACCCTTTGAGCGTCTGTCCTGGCGCATTCTCTGGCGTCGTCCTCGTTGTTTGACTCCCTTCACTGTTTTTGAATGTTCCTTTAAGGTCAGGCCACTTGCAAGTTTCTGCGCGTAGGTCAAACTGGTCTCTGTTGAGTCACCTGTAGAAGGCGTGCCTGACGTGGATCTAGAGCAACTGCCGCCATTCGGGATGCTGATAGGGGCACTTTTCCGTCTCCCGAGCTCTCCTCCGGCGACTTCTGCATAACTCAAGGTGCATGGCTCAGGCAAGCCTTGCTCTGCCTGACCTAATCTTCCGTTTTGTTCGGACAGTCTGGGGAAGTCGCTGCTCGGGTGATTGACAATCTTTTTGTTAGGAAGTGCCCAGAGATTCCGTCTTTCCGCTTCATTCCTTTGTACGTTAGAGATGAGAAATCGCTTATCCCCTTGGACAATTTCGCAGTGATAATTCTGGGAGCGAAAAATACGCTTAATGGCTCGTCTCATAGCAGCCGAGCTGACCTGTGCCTCTGAGGCATCGAGAACTGTAGCTTCCAATGTAGATTCCTCGGGGTCACTGATGTCGCTAACACGATAGATACGTCGCTGCTCATTTTGTGCCAGTAGGAATTGGATCTGGTAGCATGGGGATTGCGAATGATTGCCAACAACAAAACCAACAAAAGATTCGTCGTGAACTTGTAGGTTTTGAAGATTACTTGATCCCTGAGGCCAGTGTGATCGTTTCAAGGCCGCATGTGAATCACGCGCATGGCAGGTAAAATGTACCATTTTGGTTGTAACACGCGAATGAGGATAAGTTCGCCCCTCAAGGTCTCCTCTCTCATTTTATGGAAGAATCAGGATTCGGAATCGAGCTACATAGGCAACGGTTCGAAAGCATTTGGACGGCTTCCGACATCGAATTTATACTCAAAAGTTGAGAGATGTGATGTTGTGAAAGCTCCTGCGGAATCTGAGGCGAATTTTTCTTACAGCCCAAACATCAAACGAATGAGAAAATCATAAGTTAGTCATGGAAGTTCGGTGAGAACCAAGCCGACACTAGATCATTCTTCAAAAACATCATACGTTGACCAAGGCTTGAACGTTGATCCAGTTGAGGCGAAAATTGATAGCCAACCTTTCAAAACAATTCGCCTCACAGTGAGTTTGACATTGCGCACAGCTCGTCCACCAGTCACCGACAAGGAGTGGTCTAATTGGCTCTTGAACAGTCTGCCATTCTCAAAACTCCCCCCCAGTTCGGTGAATGTGATCCGTAAATGATGTTTGGTGGCCGCCTACCAGCGCTTGCAGCGATTGGACCTAAATAAATAGCCTCAATTGCCCCGGTTATTTTACTTTCTTAGAATCTCCTTTGGCTACCATAAATCGCCTCAACTCACCATATGCGTAACTTTCCGGACGTGTTGAGGGATCGAACATCAGACATGGCTTCTATCATTTCAATCTACATCGTTCCAAGAATATTTATATTGCAGCACTGAGTCTCATGAAATCTACAACATCGGAGTGATTCTTTGAAATCGCTGGAGCTGGTTTGTTATGTTAAGCCCATCTTATGATTAGTTGATACTTCAATGGCTCATAGGAAGACTGCAGTGCTTTGATTGAAATCAATTTGCGACAATGGAAATCTAGAGATCGTCTCTGTTGACACCTCTTCGCAACGGTCTTGCAGCTGAGATAGGGACACAGATCTCGTCCGCAACAATGGTGACAGGTAAAAACTACCCTCCGGTAGGGAAAAACCCCGTCAAGGGCTAGAGGCTGGTTTCCAGTGTGAAACAAAAACATAAAACCAAAAGAATCAAGGCACCCGATCCAAGATAAAAGGAGACCGCCAAGCTGAGAGGGAAAGACATGCATGAGCCCATGCTCTCACTGTTTTGGGGGTCGTCCTCGACCACGGGCTTGTCCAAAGCGACAGTCTTCAAAGTGCTCCTCATGCGCCCCTTTGTGAGCACTCTGTTTACCACAGATGCATATCCAGATTGGATTCTGGCCCTGGTGCTCGCATTCCGCCAGATGCCGGCGATAATTATCTTTGCGAGCTACGCATACATGACCACAAGCACAAATGTACTTATCATCTCCGTGGCACGAATTCATGTGCCGTTGCAACGTGTGGTTATCGCGGAAAGTTTTGGTGCATACGGTACACTGCACTCGTGGTGGTGGCGGGGAGCGCCTGATAAAAGTTAGCAAATTTGGCGTGCATCGACGACGAGATGTGAAATTTGGATGTTAAAAAGCCCGATAACATACCTTGGCCGGGGCAGCCTTCTTCTCAATAGCAACCGTGTGGGAGCCTCACCTGGGCCGGGACTACTGACCGTAGTGGCAGTTCCGGGGCTGTCTGGGTTTGTCATGAGCCCGGCGTTGTCGCCCAGAGTGACGGTGAGCCCGGCCGGTACAACGGCGCCCCACACGGGCTGTTGATCCGGAGTGGGTCCGAAGTTGTAGGCGTAGAAGTTCCCGAAATCAGATTCGTTATTGAAACCAAGCCCAACCCCATTGAGAAGGTTGGCTTCGTTACCAAACTCGTTGAAATGTTCCAGTGCGTCGAAGTCAGGATTCCAGGCATAATTGACATCTGTAGCGAAGTCGTCAGTGCCCGGAGCCGACCCAGTCTGAGGCGCCGACCAGCCGGACATGATGACCTTCTGCTACTTGAATGCAGGGAATCTAGTTTCTCCGTACGCCGATGAGAGGCTGAATCACATTCAATAAGCTTCGAGGAAGCCTAGCAAGAGTGACAGGACAAATGTGGCGCGGTAGCGTTGCGAGGTAGAGTGGTGTGGCTCGTTTGTCAACCACACGGTCAAAGTGACAGTGCCTGTCCCAGATCGATTAGCCAACGTTACGGGGACTAAGATAAACCTTGCCAACTAGCAGGGAGGGTGATGGTGGAGCTAGGACGCTTACCTTGCTGCCCACCTAGGGGCTGATGCAATCCCGAATGTTGCTGGTTGTCGAAGTCGCGTTTTTAGTAACAACTCAGCGATGTTCAGTCTTCGAACAAGACACCTGATGAGAGGGGTTTAGGATGAGCAGCAAAGAAAAGGAGAAAGGAGAGAAGGTCTGTGGCCAGAAAGGCAGGCCATTGCTCCGTATTTCTTGAGCTGAGGCCGGGCGTAGAGGCGAATATTCAGGACGCTTTGTGCCTACAAGCAGAGGTGAGCGACGGCGACAGACGTCTGGCGGCCCGGGGCGGCTTGGCGTGGATCTTCCAGAAACATGCAGCCTCGATTCTCTCAACGTCCTCGAGCAGACTGCGTCATTCACGCAACGAGGCAGCGAAACAAAGGCATTCAGCCCCTGCAGTGGGACTGGTTCCCCGGACGCAGCGCTGCACGGGTATGAACCTCGCAGTGAGGCTACAAATCAACACCTAATGATTGAGCGGTTCGGCAGTGATATCTGTCCGCTTCAGTGGTCTATGTATATGTAGAAGAAGTTCGCAAATTCCAAAATCTTGGATATATCGAAACTGGCATCGCACCAATGATGTATGATCCATCCAAATACGGCACTTCCAGGGTTCACTTGTTTGAAAATCGAAACTTAACTCTGACTAAAGCAGTAACTAATATCTTCTGGAATTTTCGATCACTGGCCTTGTCGCTCTTATTGCATGCTAAAACCTTGTGTTCGGTCGCTGTATCTTCAATGTCAAGGTACCGTGTAGAACAGATGACATGGGTGAAGTGCGGTAGAAATTGAAAGTTTTCAGAAACCTAGGGTCCACGTACTCTAGCGATAAGGTCTTCCCGCGACCCCGGCTGCTCGCGATCCCAGGCGCCGGTGTCACACGGATCAAGTTTCCCAATTGAAACGACTAATTTTGCATCCCAAGCAATGGCAGGAACCCTTCCTCCTGCAATGACCTGGAGCTGCGGGGGGGTGGGTGACGAGCAGTGGCCGGCTGGCCAGGTGCCCTGTAAGCGGATGTCTTCGGCCCCTTGCAAAGTGGTGGCTTGACCATACGTACAATCCGATGGCGTAAATCCAATGGATCGGCCTGGCCCACCAGTTATTTTGATAGCAGCCAGTCACCCAGGACAATCGTTCTGAATGGTACTATATTGGCTACCTGAGAGGCCATTTACAGAAGATCGAGGTGATGTGCTCCGCCTCCCTGAAGAAAATGCCTAATGGCTGTATAGTAAATATGGGGGGCATCCGCGTGCTTCTGGCACTAATGCAAGTCAAGCCATTCTGCCCATGCAACGCAATTGCTCTCATCCAACGGTTTCACCGTGGACGAGTTTCACCTTAAAAAGGCAGCGTGGCTATGGATGATGAAGCGTGGTCTCAAGTTACGCAGTGTCTTGCATCGGGCCGCAATTCTTCCACTTAGAGGTAGGTCAGAGTCCTGCGTTCGTGCGCTAAATTGCGCAGTGGCCGTGTAAGTCTCCGAACCTAAGATTGAACAACGCAAACAACGAAAGCAGTCAAGGGCTCTCGAAGCCCGGTTACAAGATGAAGCAAAGATAACTCATTGAATGTCAGCCGTATCTGAATCTCTTAGGTCGTTGCTGACAACACCTAACCTTCGCCTGTATTCACTGTCATCTCATTCACCAATGATGGATATATCATGAATTCACTGAGATCTGGCATGGGAGGGTTGTTGTCCGTTGCTAAGACGCTAATCTTGAACTCCTTATTCGACTGTCTGCTCCGATGCAGTCATCATCTTAGCCTACATGATTGGTTGAGGGAATCCGCATCTCGTCCTGACTTAAACGTGAGGACCTGTCATCTAACATTTTGCGCCAAGCTTCCTCCCGGTGTCATGGTATTCCTTATTCAGCCGGGCAGGAAAAGTATGCAACTTTAATCTCCGTTTGAACTGCTTCGCGAGTGATATTGTCATTCATTGCAAACATGCTGCAATGCGCAGCATGGTGAGCAACGCTTGCCTGACTATTAACCGGCAAACCGCTGTCGATTGCGACCAAGTACCTCTCCCACGCATACAGGCAGTACGCTACATGAAAAGCATTACTTGTCCACATGTGAACATAGTCCCCATTTTGCACCTCTTTAATTTCAATTTCATCCTTGCCTTCGGGATCAGCGTAAAACTTCCATGGGTGCATAGCGAGGTACCGATCTGCCACCGCCGGCTGGTAACAAGGCTCAGGTACCCAAGCTGCAGCCATGACATCGTAGAGACATGAATTCCCACGAGCTTCGGGTATGCTATTGCCACAGTCCAAGCGCAAGAATGTGTTTTCATTTTCCTGTGGCACTGCGAGCATCAAGGAAGGCTCGATTCTGCCAAGGGTGAAGAAAGTAATCGTGAAAACCAAGAGCATGCCACAAGCACTGATGATCCAGGGCTTAGGTCCCCCGCATTTTCGTAGCCATATTATGGTGGAGTGCTACCTGTTGTTTCTTGGTGAATTCATACACCATTTCATTCTGAATATGGGCTGTTTTGACGGGAGTATTTGAGATATGAGGAATGGAGAAAACTTCAGAGGAATTCTTCATTTTGGAGTCAAAAATTGCCCGGGTAAGATAGCAGCGGGTGGTCGCTTGAGGATGCTTACAGGGTGACCTAATACGGAAGTTCAATCCTCACTTGTTAACAGTATAATTACCTTCTAACGAGTGCATCGATATGCTCTCTCCCACCATCTACCCAATCCTCCCAGCAAATACTCAACATGGCAGTGTGTCTGCCAGCGCCCCATTCTCTTCCATCCCAACCAGTCCTCGGCAAACCCTCTCTATCCATTCCGGCACCCTCGCTTCCCACCTTGCCTATCGGTAACACCTGCTGCCACCGTATTAGGCCCTCCCACTGGAACCCCAGCCTCTTGGCCGCATTCACACTCGCTGTATTGCTCGCGTTCGCTTGCCACTGCACCCTCCTCAACCCCAGTCCTCCTTCCGCAGGGCTGTCCAAGCAGTAATGCAATATCAAAGCATTAGAGTGTGTGCCTACAAATGTTCGCTGGAAGCTGCTAACCAGCAGCTGCCCCATGTCCATGGTAGCGCGCTCGGGCTGGCTGACAATGCCGCAGAGCCCAGCAAAGGTTCCGTCGGCGATTTCGGCACTGGCCGTCTCACCAGTGACTGGGTCTCTGCGAGTGACGGTGCCAGCCTTGAGAAGGATAGCTAAAAGGAGGGTGCTGGTGTCGTTGCGGCAGTTGTCATTGTACCACAATACATATTCAGCGCCACTAGCGAAGGGGCCATAAGTAAGCCAGTCGTAGGTTTTTGAGTTGCGAATTCCGTCCTCGACCCAGGCCGCGCCCCATTCCTCGAGATTATCCTGGCCATGTATGAACTGCCTGTGTGTACTAGCGCTCCAATTGGCGGATGCTTACCTTTAGCGGGACCAGTTTGAGGCGATCATTCTCTAAGCGCGAGAGATTGATAGGGACGTTAAAGCACGAGGTCATGATTGGAGACTAGGTTTACGATGTGTAAAGTGGCATTGTGATGGCTTGATGGTTTGAAGGCCCCGCGGCATGTTGGGGGTTTTCGAAATGGCGGGTCTACTCTGCCAATTTCGGAAGGCCAACAATTTGACGAAAGGCGGGGCAACTTGATGTGGAGTTCCTCCAATCTCATCATGGTATGTAGATTCCTTGACCATATCAATTGAGGAAGCTGTATGACCTGGCCAAGACTTTCGACAGGTGCTCTGGATGCTTCGTCATCCATCGCTGGCCTCGCACATGGAGTGAAGACTAAGGATAGAAAACGTAAATAAGTAGACGGTTGAAACTGAATGCAACATATACAAAACCGGTCTTCATATAAAACAAATGACGTGAAAGTTTGAAGCATATCGATGTCGATTTGATAGCATGTTTTCGTCTCTTACTGTGCATGCCAATGTCATGCCTCGCATTTACCCCTGCAGTGACTTTCATTGAGCTTTTCGCAACGAACGTGATTCAATAATGTGCCCCTTTGGGTCACGGTGAATACGTACTTCACAAGGTGTTGGAAAATCAACGCTGTCCGATATTGACATCCACCAGATGCACGTTTAGCCGCTTGGAGTCTCAAATGAGTATAAGCTGCGCGGCCTGAGGCGTTCAGGCCGTCATGCCATGCACATCCAGGCGCTTGGAGGTGACGCACGCACATCGAAGCGCCGTTTTTGTGAAACGAGGCCAAATGGTTGTAAAGAAAGTTTAGACTAGTGCGACATAGCCTCCTAGAATTTAGAGACCTGCAACATTGGCGAGTGTGGCTATTGTTGGAGCCAGAGTGTTGGTACTGGCCAGCCAATGAGGTTAATTTGTTGGTTTTAGAAGCAACTCTTGATACAGCGGTGGACCTAGGGGTGGGCGACAACTTACGCTAACATTCGTAATCAAAACGCTTCAACTGAGAATAATGAACTGAAATCAAACCTATTTAAGAGTCAGAATGGTTCGATGGACTGTAATAGATCATTTCAAATCTCCTCAATCTCATCTTTTGACAATTTCAACCGTCTCATTCTCTAAGAACACAAATTCAATCAACGTGCCAAGAATACATCATGGGCGAAGCAACAATAGATCCTACAGTTGCTGCGTTGAAGTCACTTCATGAACCTCAAAAGGAGCTGTTTGACAAGATTGATGCGCTAAGGGGGCTAGGCGTCGGTCGCATTGTGGCCCTACCCCAAATTATCGTTGTTGGCGATCAATCGTCCGGCAAAAGCTCTGTCCTTGAAGCCATTTCAAGGGTGCGCTTCCCAGTGGATGGCGGTCTCTGCACTCGCTTTGCTACGGAGCTGGTTCTCCGAAATTCCAAAAAGATAGCCATTGCCGTTAGCATTGACTGGGACACTGAGCCATTGGATATCATAAGAAAGGAGGCCAGTGAGAAGCTAGGCTCCTTCGACACCAAAGAGAAGTTAAGGGAGATCGTGGGAGTCGCCAAACAGCTCATGGGAATTCGCAAGGGGAGAGGCTTTTCAAAAGATGTCCTTCGTATCAAGATCTCCGATCCGGACGTCCCAGACTTGAGCTTGGTAGATCTTCCAGGGTTCTATCACGCTGAGAATGAGACTCAGACAGCAACCGACCGTGCCATCGTCAATGACTTGGTGTTGAAGTACATGCGCCAAAAGAACAGCATCATTCTTGCTGTCGTGTCGGCAAAGGTGGACCCTGTCATGCAGCAAGTACTTTCCGAAGCACGCAAACCAGATGTCGATCCAAGGTTGGAACGCACCATCGGCGTTGTTACACAACCTGACAGATTGGAACACGGGACCTCAAGCGAGGAGACATACTTGACACTAGTGGGCAACAGGAACAAGTCATATTATCTGAAGCACGAGTGGCACGTTCTCAAAAACAGATCTGAGAGCGAGAAAAACTGGTCGGATGATAAGCGAGACGCGTCCGAGGCAGAATTTCTGAGTTCCGGTCCTTGGGCAAGTTTTCCAAAGGAGAATCTGGGGGTTGAGTCCCTTCGTGTCAAACTTGGAAGCGTTCTCTACAAACACATCGCTGAGGAATTGCCGTCGGTAATCGAAACAATGGAGCAAGCAGTTAATGCACGGCAGAAAAAACTGGACCAAATTGGTAAACGACGATCAAATACAGAGGAGATAAGGGTTTATCTTACGAACATCGGCCAACGTTTCGAAAACCTCGCCACAAGTGCAATCCTTGGTAATTACTTAGATGATTTCTTTAGTGAAAGCGAGGACAAAACGTTTAGCAAAATCAAGTCAGATGACTCTAGTAGAAGGCTTCGAGCTCAGATCCGGGAAATGAACCGAGCCTTTGTCATTTCTATGAATACCAAGGGTCATCTACAATCAATCAAGTGGGACGATGGGGCTCCAGATGCAGCGACTAGCTTGGAAAAACACCATAAACGCTTGCAAACTTTACTCGAAAAGGATTACCACTTCGACGACCCCGAAGAGATTACAGAAAGCGATTTCAAATTAGAAGCCGAGGAAGAGGCTTCTATCTCCCAGGGGCTTGAGTTTCCTGGCGAACCTAGTACCACAGCGACGCTCAAACTGTTCCGCAAAAGGTCCAGGCCCTGGAAATGCATTTCAAGCCGTCATATTGATTTGGTAGTTGAGGCTACAAGGCATTTCGTGAAGGAACTGCTGAATTATGTTATTGGATCGGATCCTGAAACCCGAGATCGAATCGTCCGCGGTTTCGTCGACCCGTTCTTTCAGAACAGAAAAAGCACATTGCAAGCCAAATTAGACGAACTCTTGCCAGCATCGGATGATGCTGGATTTTTGCTACCACTCGAGACTGACTTTGAAACGCGAAGTCAAGAACGCATCAAAGCACGTCTTCATACTCAGCTTAACAGGTTACGAGTGCAATACGATGCCGACCTTGTTGGGATAAATAAAGAAGCCATATTAGGTAATAAGAGCTATGCTAGAGCCTGGGTTAACGAGAAAAGAAATTCGACCGAGAAAAGCAAGTTCGGAATAGAACATGTTATCGATCATATGATTGCATACTATGAGGTAGGCTGAAAAGAAAAATGTCCTTTAATCATTTTATTTTGCTCACAAGGTAGCTAGTTGTCTCTCAAAACCTTTACCGGAAACGTCATAGCATTAGGTGTCGAGAAGCAGTTGATGCGATACATACCGAAGGTTTTCCAAGCCGAAACAGTTGCAGCGATGACTGAAGCTCAGCTCAGATCACTTGCTGCGGAGTCGCCTGCGGTTGAGAAGGCGAGACGTAAATTGGAAACGGAAATAGACAGCTTGAAAGAGGGGTTGAATCTGTGCCAGAGCTATCGTGACCGCGATCTTTTCTGAATGTAATATTTATCATTTCACATTCAAAGTAGTGATTTAATCAGCGGCAATTGCGTGAAAACCTAAGCGGATTGTACACGTCTTCGGATGGAGGTCGACTTGTTGAAGCATTGGGATACAGCTACTAAGCCTCGTGTATTAATATGTATATTACACTGGGTTTCATCATATCATAACACAGGGCATGTGCAAAACAGACTGGTTCGCGAATCATCATAGATAAAGCTAGTCTTTAGCTGATAAGTTGCGAGCACCCATGGCATATTATCTGCATGATCCCAAGAATGGAATGGATCTACCAGTAGAGTACAAGCGGTGTAGGCTGCGGGCTTGCAATTACTCCGCACACCAAAGACATGTGCTCCATGGAGCTTAGGTGGGGTTGATCAAGCCCCTCGCCTACGATTCAGCTTCCTTCGACTCTTGACATTCGCTAGGCCATCCTGTATTAAACTTGCGGGGGACTCGGATTTCCAAGTGTATATTGAGGACGATAACTGGTCGCAGAAGCTTGGAACGTCAAATCGCCATCGACGAACGGGCGTCCTTGCATTCGGCGGCCTTGACTCTGCTTACGACTTCGGTTGTGCTTCATCGGCACACCCCCGCGCGGCTCAGCGCTCGCGGGAGCTGTGCAATGTGTGCGGACCACCCGAACGCTACACAAGCGGCGCACGCCTCAGCTGACGAACCAATTGAGCCCGCCGCTGAGCCCGTCGATAAAGACGAATTCGATTCGACGGACCCTTATGAGGCAGTCACGAACGGAACTGCTTGCGCAGACTCGACGATCTACGCTCATACCTATGAGCACGGCCGCCGCTATCATGCGTTTAAGAACAGCCGATACCCGATTCCAAACGATGATTTCGAACAAAATAGGGAAGATATGAAACACAGTATGTTGCTAGAACTTACTGATGGTGCTTTATTCTATGCACCTATCGGTGAAGAGCCGGAACAAATTCTTGATATTGGAACTGGGACTGGTCAGATAGCCCTATGCTACCCTCGGAATTTGTAAAGCGACTAACAACAGACAACTAGGTATCTGGGCTATTGACGGTTGGTCTATTATGCTGTTCGCTCATCTTCAATGTGTCGCCGTTAATGATGGTGTTCTGTGTTTCAGTGGGTGATCGATACCCAAATGCCCGCGTTCGCGGAATGGATGTCTCCCCTATCCAACCTATCTGGGTGCCTCCAAATGTCGAATTCTTAGTGGACGACTGTGAGAGTGAATGGGTGATTCGAGACTGTGACTTGGTACACTTCCGATTTATGACTGTAATTCTGAAAGATGTCCCGAAAGTCTTACAACACACTTACCGGTAAGCTAGTCTGCTTGACGAATCCTTAGTCACCTAGCAGGCTAATGAATTGCTGTGTTCTCAGAAGCCTGAAGCCAGGGGGATGGGTAGAATTCCAAGAACTTAGTGCTGAACCACTTTGCGATGATGGTACAATGCCCGAAGACGACCCCGTCAAGCGAGTATATGAGCTCCTCGAGCAGGGGTTCGCCGAATTCGGCATGAATACGAAGCTTGCACCAGATATGGAACCCATGCTTCGTGGAGCCGGATTCGAGAATATTCATTGTATAGTGAGGAAGGTTCCGATAGGTATCTGGGCGAAAGACAAAACACTTCGACTAATTGGGCTGTATCAAAAATTAGCCGTTCACGACGTTCTGCCAGTTTTTGCTGGTCGACCATATGAGGCACTCGGCATGTCACAGGTGGAGAGCCAGGTTACGCTGGCGTTAGCCCGGAACGGGATGGAAGATACCAGTGTACACAGATATTTCAACTATTACTTTTGGTATGCCCAAAAGCCAGTCGGAGATTGAGGCAGGAGAGCTAGTAGAGAACATGGTTGAATGGTATGTAATTGATACTTTCTATATGGACATTGTCGTCCAATATCGTCTCCGGAGATCCGAGTCAGAGAGATGGGTGTTGGTATTGATAGTTGGTTCATTCGATGGCTGAGAAGTAATTTGGTGCTGAAAAAATTAGTCATGGAAGGAAACGACACTCGTGAGTTAAGATTCAGAATGTGCAGGCATTGAATGTTGATTATGTACCAGTCGAGAGATTCTTTGCAACAAAAGAAAACTCAACCCGTGTGCGGTATAATTTGATCTGGACCCACTGAATTCATCACAAATGCTTTATTGCCGGGGCTCGTCCCGGCTATCAGCCGCCATTGTCAAGGTGCTACTTCTATATTGCGGCCTTACTGACGAATGTATGAAGCAAATCGGCTAATCATGTAGATCCCGGTCAAGAGAATGCAATATGAATATTTTGCTCAATTAGCAAGTCTAATCTCGGACGATATTCCGATTACAGACCACGCAATTGATAAAGTCAGGACAAAGCTGCTCCGGAAGTAAGTGTATTTTGGGTAAGTAGGGCTAGGAGACATATAAATGAGGTACTTCGAGACACTGTCCTTTATCTGTTGAAGTTCACTTTAGTAAAGCAACACCGTACAACATTATGCGTTGCCGAATTGTCCTCGTTGCCCTTTGGGTCGCCTCAACTTCAGCAGTTGGTCCATGCGATGTGAGCAGTGACGAATGTACAGATCTGATAGACAGCAGTGCTTGCTACAACGGAGCAATTGGGAGCAACAATGCCACCGCTCTCTTCCTGTGTGGCCAAGGAGGTCCTGCCGAGGTAAGAAAACTGGTTATTAATTTGCTGGGACTATGGTTGCTAAAACAATGTTGAAGATATGTGCTTGCTATGGCTGCGACAAAGGCATCGAGAAATTCATTCGCGACAATAAACTTTGCAATACCACCACAAGTCAATTTAGTAAACGATGGAACAACAGAAGGCAAAGAATTCACGTGTAATATCCACTATGTATCATGGTACGGATGAGTAGGAAGTCAAGTGCTATATACTCTCCTAATTGAGTGGGAGGAGATGTAGGGCCGGATCGTAGGCTGTTACAGATATTTTGACATAAATCAACCCTCAAAAGATATTCTTAGACAGCCCAAGGTGTTCAAAGTGACAAATAGCTACGGCCTATATGTTTGACACGAGGATTCTTGTGCTTTTCAACTCAATACCAATAGCGACAGTGAGAATTCTAGTCAGTCAGCCTTGCGAATTTTTAGAACTTTGAATGTTGACACTCACCTCTCTGTCTGTCATATCATGTAAGGCCCATCAAACAACCTTCGAGATTTCGTTGCTCGAGAGTCAACCCCTAGGCATCCGCTTTCTTGTCACGCCGTCGATTCTCCCACTGGACCCAGGAATACCAAATGGCAATCAAGACTTCGGCCGTGAAAAAGCACGCGCTACAAAAGTACAGGCCTGGGCGGTATTGAGGGGCTGAATCGGCATAGAACATCTGGGGCCCAATGCAATAGCCAAGGAACAATGAACGGAATTCAGATGTATGGGGGCTTGAAGGCTAAGCCTGGCGAAAAGTTCGCTGGTTATATGTTTATGTATGGAGAGACTATCTGCGGCGGTAGTGGCGCCGGTCCCACGTGGAATGGTGTTTCGGCCATTCGTACTGTAAGTCCTTATGAAACCACCTGTTGCTGACATTGATTATATTGTGAGACCTGGACCGCTAACATCAGGGTAGCACATGACTAACACCCGAGCCACTGACGTTGAAGTTTTGGAGAAACGAATTCCCGTTCTGGTCAGAAAGTTTGGCATCCGTCATGGATCTGGTTGGCTAGGTCTCCATTCAGGCGGCCACGGCGCAACTCGCATCATAGAAGCAAGAGCCAACATGACTTTCACTCTCAACACCGACCGCCGTGCTACAAAGCCGTATGGCCTTGCGGGTGGTGAGCCAGGCAAGGCAGGTCTCAATCTGGCCCTTTTGGATCATCCGAGCGGGAAGAAGAGGCTCGTCAATGTGGGTGGGAAGGGGGTGCTCAACCTCCGGCTTGGCGAGCAACTGCAAGTGAACACGCCCGGGCGGCGGGGATGGGGCGCACCGGACAGTCACGAGAGCTAATGCTGCAGCGCAGGAGAGTCATTGTCACAAAGCAGGTCCAAGCTTTGAGGATTGAAGTGCATCCATAGATAGTCCGTCATCAATCAACTAAAATAAACAACATGAAATATACCGTCGATTGAAGGTTTTATCTATGTGGGGCTCACATCATTGTAAGCAATGAAATATGGGCACTGATTGGAAAGTAGAAGATGCCAGCCAAATTGCTCGATGCGAAAGTCTTGGTCACCGTAGTATGCCGGCACTTGTCGGCAAGCAAATGGTCAAGAGGAGCAGCTGGCACACGTGCTCGGCCATCTCTCTGCAAAGCAACAATAATGTTACTCTGGAGCGGAGACCACCCCGTCTCGCCGGCGTCCCGAGCCATCCGTACGGGAAGGCAGTTAGCTAGTTCTCTAATAAAATAACAAGCAACAAAGCAGGCGCGCCGTTGCAGGGAACCGAGGTCGTGGCCGCCGACAAGCTTTGCGGATGAGCCAAGCCACGTGTGATCGTTGTTGTTTGGCATTGGGGCCAGCTTCCAGAACTACTGCATAGTACTGCATAGGAGCAGGTCGGTGCAGGGCATGTCCACCCCCGTAACCAATCATCGCCAGAGTATTGCTAACCACGTTGAGTGTGGCGCTCAGGGGAGTGCCCCGTAGATGGTTGGTAGCGTGCAGGTCGCGGGGTGCTAACGGTCAGGCCCCCGGACAGTGGGTTGGGATCACGGTAGCACGAAGGATGCCCTGCTCCAATCATCGTGCCCGTATCGATCACGCTGGCTGCTCCAGGTGTGACCTTCGGTCAAGCTTTCAGTTTAATTGAGGACCTGCATGCAGTCGATGGGAGATAGCAGATAGCACGGGGCACCAGCTCCCAAGTTCGCTCTATTTTGGAGAGAACACAAGGCATCGCAGAGCGACATAAGTAATGAGTTGCGGAATCCGTCGTCCGTCTGTCTTGCCACGGGCTGGCTTTTCGTCCTCTGATAGTAGCTCTTCTTAAAATCCCACATGACATTGCCCCATTCGCATCGTCTACACTAGATCCAGCTAGTTATACAAGATACCCGTCAAAGGCGTTTTCAAGTCGCTCTTTCTGAGCAGCCGTGGAGACGACGGCAGTATGTCGCTATACTCCCCCATCACCAACAGGGCGCCGTCCGACTCTGAGAACGAGACCGAGACCGAACGAGTGAGCCACAGAGACTTCTCGGAGATCGAGAATGATCAGCTCAACCTGCACGCTGCGCAACGGCACGCCACATCCAAGTCATCCGCGCCGTTATTCGTCATGCCGTCTCTGACACGTTTCCTTGCCGACTTCACGCTGGGCTTCGCCGATGGTCTCACGGTGCCATTTGCACTCACGGCCGGTCTATCGTCGCTTGGCCAGACCGAGACCGTTATTTATGCGGGGATGGCCGAGATTTGCGCCGGAAGCATCAGCATGGGCATTGGCGGGTACTTGTCGGCGCGTGGCGAGAACGCAGCTTTGGTCAGAGCCCAAGACCACGAAGAGGACGACGCCTCAGCTGAGGACCCAGAAAAGGCTGGGCTTGTCGCAGACGAGAAGAGTGCTGTGGTCCGGGAATACCTGGCCCCCCTAGATCTACCCGACGAGCTGGCCGATCTCGTGAAGGAGCATCTGTACCGCAATCCCAGCGTCGTCCAAGTGCTTGAGGAGTGTGCGCACGATGCCGACGAGGATTCCCAGCTTGCCTCGCCAATCCTAGTCGGCCTCTCTGTGGCCCTGGGTTACCTGCTCGGCGGAATCCTCCCCCTGGCACCGTATCTATTCGTCAGCCAGGTTGGCACTGGTCTCCTCTGGAGCTTCATTGTTTGCATCGTCGCTTTGTTCGTTTTTGGTTTCACGAAGGACTTTGTGGTAAACCAGGAAAGCAGGAGCGAGGAAGCTGTGTGGTCGGAACGCAAGCGCTCTTTCCCTTGGAAGGACGTAAGGCGAAGCACATGGGAAGGAGCTCAAATGGTCATCTTGGGCAGCGTGGCGGCGGCGTCGGCAGTTCTATGCGTTCGATTGTTCGAAGGCTTACATGAGTGAATCGATCGGTTGAATCGGTGTAGAAGATACAAAAGGGAATGCTGGTGCAAAGGAGTTACATGTAATTTTTCAGTATCAATTATGAGACCTATCATGGCACAACCAATGAACTCGCTCGCCTCGGAGTTACTTTACAAAGAGAGGTCCTGTCAAGTATTTATTTAACAAGAAAGACGGGTATCAATTCGAGTTCGCGGTCATTTGATTGCCTGTTGTAAGTTGATGGATGATGCTACATAACACACTTGTAAACCCAGCAAAAAGACAAAATCATAGCAAATTGAAGCCACATTGATATATGCTCCGAGCACATACATATCCGAATGAATATCTTCTTTGTTCCAACAGTGTCCGTCAATATCGTAATACCATAGTATAATCCCTAGCGTAACATCCTGGCTTCTGTCCGCTCCATAAGCTTCGTCATTCCACTGATGCAGGTGTCTGTATTCCTAGCCCGAATGGCATTCGGCAGGCTAGACTGACAGTATTATCCGACGGCATGCAATTAATTGGCATCGATAGAAGAACAAGAACAGAACGCTGCGCAAACTGGTCCATCGACGCCCGTGACACCTAACACACAGTTCTGCTTGCAGTGAGCAGCTGCATACCCGACGCAAAACGTTCTGATCTTGTCCGACGGACATGAAAGCTTGCAGCTCGGGCCGGCGTTGATATCGGTGGTATCGAATAAATCCGGTTGATCGTGTACTCGGATCTCGACGTCGTCATGATTTGGCTGTGTAGGAGGCAGTTCGATCGGGTTGGTGACAGCATAGAAGCCGGTATTGTGGTCGGCACAGCTGCAGTGCTCGTCACACCAGTGATCGTAAGTGTGTATGTGACAATCCGGCAGGCAGGTGGTTCCCTCGAGGAGGCAGCGCATGGCACCCTCTGGGCTCCCGCAGTTCATCCAGAGCGTGGTGTTCAGATTGCAGCTAGCCACACTCGCGGACACGGCATTGCTGGCGGTGGACTGGGAGACTACAGCAGAGGTTGTCGTGTCTTCCACGTTGCTGTTGCTGAATGGGTCGCGGACTTGACAACGTATGCCTAGGAGGCAAAGAGCGTTAATGATGATCTGGGTGGTTCTGTTAGCACGACCAGATACTTAAAATGACCAAGGTCTTGACAAACCTTCATCTTTGCGGATAGTCGAGTTCGAACCAGTGCTAACAACGCTTCACAATCGCGCAGACTGAGTTGCGGTAGGGGAATAAGTTGTCCAGCGGAGATGTGAGTCCTCTGTGAAGTGTTATGAACACATCGAGGACGAAAAAGGTGACTAACTCTAGAGGAGTTCCCGGGCGGAAGTCTGGTCCTATCACCACCCGAGGCGCTCCTTCCTCGGCTCGATCTGCGTGATATGCGTCCGCAATCTCCAGGCTTCCCGTTACTTCCAAAGCAAAGAGTTCCTTCCAAAGAGAGAAATCGGCGCCTCTGCTTCCA
Organism: Phaeoacremonium minimum UCRPA7; assembly: GCF_000392275.1. Taxonomy (NCBI): domain Eukaryota; kingdom Fungi; phylum Ascomycota; class Sordariomycetes; order Togniniales; family Togniniaceae; genus Phaeoacremonium; species Phaeoacremonium minimum. The sequence continues at coordinate 85,758 of NW_006921357.1, forward strand.
TTCGACAATCACTTTGCAACTGCTATAAGTGTGAGACTAGCAAGCGGACACGCTTCTTTGCGAATTGAAGCGTCGACCCCGTCATGATCGCGGATGCTCAGAGGTCGACCTTTGCGGTGGCTATATTCAAAGCACAGCAATAACGCCAACAGTCCTCAATCATTTGCCTCTCAGGGGTACCGCCCAACGCCCCTGAACTGCGGGAATGGCGACGCACGATACGTTGCCGGCCTAGATGTCGGCGGGATCCTCGTCGGCGGTGGATTCAAATTAGGTCGCCGATTCGTCCACGGATCATGGGAAAGATTCGTGTCCGATGTCATTGTCTCATAGCTTCCGTCCGAGCGTGCCTCCGCCGCCGCGCCGCGAATTGCAGTCTGCGCGCGAACGGAGAGGCAGTACCATATCAACAGAACAATAATGAACAAAGCAATGACTGAACCGATTATTGCGCCGATCTCGTTCTGGCTGAGAGAAGACGATTTAGAGGACGCTGGAACAGCGACCGTTGTCGTTGTCGTTGCGGCTGGCGGCAACGGCGCTGCAGTCGTCGTAATGCCGGTCTCGGTTGGAGTTGTCGTCGGCCCACCAAGTGTAACAACATACGTGATTGTCGTAAATGGTCTTGTGATTATCTGAGTGACCACTCGATCCTGACGTGCGTGCAAGCCCGCGAAGCCTTTCTCGGCAATCCTCAAGAAATAAATTATCGCCATCTGGGTTCTGGAGCGTTGTGGTCTGGCGTCCCGGGCATTCACGACTCTCGAGGTTTCATGGTTCCAAGGCTGCGCACAGCTCTTATCTCAACAGTCGCTTCGAACACCACGACGAGATGCCATGTGCTGAGCTACGAGGAAGATGCAACGCTATCGGCTAGGATATATGTGAGACATAGTGGATCATCTGATGAGAGCTGCCCGCCCATCTGGTTCCCTAACCCATGTCCGCTATTACCTGGCATTGCTATAGGATGCGTTGGGCGCTGAACGACCTGAACCACCCTGGTCCTCCCGCTGCCGGCTGCAGCTCATCGCGGGACCTGAGCGGCCCTTGTTTCAGTATGCCTGCGGCGCAGCAAACACGATACAGACACGACTTATCTTGCCCAGGGCTTGGTGCGCCGCCTAGACTGTCAGTTGAGCCATTGACAGCTGGGTGGGTCGACCCGAGGTTGCGCGATTCGTTGTGTGAGGCCGTCACCAGAGACTCTGCAGGCCTGTTATCCGCCAATGGTAATTCCGGCGTGGCTAGCGATAGTGGTTGTGCCAACTTGGCCAATGGTACAGGTGTAAGAGGGTTGCGTCTTTCAGCCACACCACACCATCCGGCAGGTTTTCTGCACCATTCGGACTTGATGGTGGTGGGGGAGTTGTGACACCTCACAGCACCTCACGCTCGTCATACCGAGCGTAACCTTCAAGGTGAACCTTTCCAACATGTGACGGCAAGGAACCAAGCTGGCATCGAAGCCGTTTCGTTTCTCACTACAACGAATCCCAAAGGCTGGCGGGCTGAATAATGTGCTGATGATCGAAATCAGGAAGAGTTTTGTAGAGAAATAGAGCGACACGTTGACTTCAATTGAGCATGACTAAGTGTACCTTACATATAGTTGAAGAACTCATGCATAGCGGCCTGATACTGCAATAACCTTGTCCGCATGCAAACATTACATAAAATGGGACACCGTCGTTATCAGTCCCCTTGCTACAACATTCCTCACTCAGGTGTTGTTGTCAAACTCAAGGAAATGGGCTCTGCGCAATCTCCTTGCCGAGAGACTTGGCCACCCAATAGCCCACTGCCTCCCGCACAATATTGTTCGAAGACCATGTTCGCGATGGGTGAACGCGGTTCGAAAAGTGCAGAAAGAATGTGTTACTCCCGCGGTCGATGACCATACTCGTCCCAGTGAAGCCCGTGTGGCTGGCTGCGAGTAAGCTGGCCATCGGACCAGAAGTGTAATACTGGTTCAGCTCAAAGCCTACACCATGTTCATCGCCAGGGAAGCGTGTGTTGAAATTGGTGAAGATGAGGCCTACCGTCTCCTCTTTCAGGTACCGCACTCCGCCGTATGTCCCGTTGTTCAGAATCATCTGACAGAGCTTAGCTGTGTCACCAACAGTAGAGAAGAGCCCGGCATGACCTGACACGCCGTCGAGTGCCCAGGCGTTTTCATCGTGAACGGTACCTCTCACGGGCTGGGGCCGCGCTGGCTCCGATGGACCCAAAACAGCGATCTGGAACTCCTCGGCTGCCATCCTCTCGTAGAATGGCAAAGCTGGTCCCTCAATGTTTCCGCGGTTGAAGAATGTCGAGCTCATTCCTAAGCGCGAAGTGAAGTTGTAAATGAGTTCATCCAGAGAATTACCAGTGATGTGTTCGAGAAGAAGCATCAAGGACATGTAATTGAGATCCGAATAGAGGTATGTTGAACCGGGTTCGTTGATCAGACTAGTATCGAGTATTGCAACGATTCGTTCTTCATAGGTCTTGTACGCCGTCTTGTTTGCTAATGAAGGAGATGGATCGGCATCGAATCCAGATGTGTGAGTTACAAGCTGGAGGATCGTGACGTTACTCTTGCCGTTTGCTGCGAATCGGGGGAAGTGAGATGCAACAGTGTCATTCAATTCAAAATCTCCCTTGTCAATCTGAATGAGGGCTGCAACACTAGTGAAGATCTTCGTCAAGGACGCCATGTCATAGATCGTGTCTATAGTTGCGTCTTCTTGTTCGTCGACAGGAAGATATGTCACGTTCAAGCCGTTGACACTGGCGTAAACATTCCTCTTGCCGAATGCAAACTTACTGACGATAGCCGAGTTATGACTAACAATGGTTACGCCGCCCGGTTCGATTGGAACAACCTGATAATAGGAATGACTTGTCCAGTTGTACCAAGTCGTGTAGCCAGTGAGGTTTGCGACCATGTCTCTCAGTGGTTGTGCGAGCATTCCGACTGATTCCGGAGAAGCATATCTGAGTACATCATCACATCTTGCATGTCCAAGTGCCGGCGCGATCGAGACAGCAAGTACGGAGAGGATATGAGACGCAATCATGAGTCTGTCGTACTAGATGTCTTCGGTCAGAATTGCGGGGTCTGGCTCAAAGAGCTGGGGTGCACTCACTCACTTTGGACCAAAATTGATTTCACAACCAAATGGCTTTAGACGAAGAAAGCTTACTACACAACGAGATTGGCAAGTATTTATGTTTGACAATGTAATATTGTCACATCTTAGGGCGTGGCTGACGTAGAAGCTTACGGGGGGCCGGCTCAATTACCCCGAGAGCGTGTTGATAGCAAATAAATGCGGCCGATCTTTCACCCATCACTTAAACCACGATCTAAGACATTCATCCGTTCCTTTTTCTTACCATCGTGATGATAAAGTATCAGTCTGTGAGTTTTACGTTCATTGCCTTGGGTTGGCTCTAGCCTTTGAACTACATCGACATCCTTATGTATTTGAAACATCATCGATACACCAGTACACGTCAATATATATTGCGATAAATTGGGCAAAAATGGGCAACTCAAAACATTTTATTTTGGTATGAGGGCATCAAAGCCCGTTCAGTCAGCTAGCTGTAGAATTCTCATGTCCGATTCCCGTTGCACAAACATTTGCAACCAGTGCCATACACCCTAGTCAAGTTCCTCCTAACCATTGCACAAGCCATAAAGCAAAGATGAATACATGCCGATAACCTCGTTTGAAGCCGTTGATCAAGTTGGAAGGGTTCCGATCCACTGCTTCAGCAGCTCTTTGTCTTTACTCCAGAGAGTGAAATCGTCCGTCGCAGCTCCGCAAGCCACCAACGTAGCTGCATGCTTTCGGCGGTTTCTGACGATTGCCCAGCGAAGCGGTGTTCGATGTCTCTGATCAATGACCTCCATGTTTGCGCCTGCCTCGCACAACATCTCGATGATCTCGGAATTGTCATCGCCAACGCTCACAGCAAGTTGAAGCGCCGTGAAGTTCTGGAGGTGCTGATTTGCCGTGTAGCGATTCGGGTTCTGTCCCATATCCAACAGTCGCTGCACGACACGGGGTTGCTGAGCCAAGACTGCGGCATGCAGTGCGGTGACGCCGTGGTCGAGTCTGATGCCGCGTTGTCGAAGAAGGAATGAGGTGATTCGCATATGATTGCCTTCGATAGCCATGGTCACGGCACTCTTGCACTGGTTGTTGGGTCTTCTACAGTCGTAGTGCGCACCATGACTGCAGGTGAGGAAGAGAGCAGGAGGGCCGATGTACATGATGTTCAGATCACAGCCAGATCTCACTAGGAGTTTGACGGTCTTGAGGTCACCCTTCAAGACAGCAGCGTGCAGAGGGGAGATCGATTTGATCCGTTTGCTTCGGTAGGACATTCCGTTAAGGTAGTCTTTGTTTCTGGTCATCCAAGCCTTCTTGATGAGCGGTATGATGTTCTCGGTCACGCCTCGCTCAATCGACCACACCAAGGCCGATGTACAGCCCCTCTGAGTGTGCTTTCCGATAGATGTTTTGTCGAAGCCGACGTCAGTCTTGAGCAGCTGCGTCCTCAAGCACAAGTACATCTCTCGAGAGCACAACAGCAAGTGGTAGATATCTCTAGGCCGTTTCAGGTAGGTGGCGACGATGAAGAAAATATCACCAGGCAATTTCTGACGGCCTCGTGGCAGCGGGTCCTCCGGCGGGGGAGTAGCCGGTCTGACACCAGAAAGCCATGCTTCGATAGCAGCTCCCATTCTTGCGCGAGCCTGTAGTGAAATCATAGTTAGTCCAAAGAACTCGAACATGATCTGAGTTGGACGCAGTCCACAAACTTACCTTGCAGTTGATCTCAAACTCGCGCTCGCGCTCACTATTACTCTCATCGCTGTTCATCTTGGTAGACATCTTAGGATGAGCCTGAAGGTGAGCGTTTGTATGATCTCCTCAAGACATGAAGAGGGAGGCCTTGTCGATGTATTTTCAGCTCACAATTGTCAGAAATTTAGGAGAGATTCGAGAGCCTGACGTGTTCCTGCTAAGATGTGGAAAGGAAACGAGTACTTTGTTTGAATCTAAAATAAAAACAAAGCGTGTAGCTGGGAGTTGCCCTGAAGAGCGTGGAGTATCGACCGGGCTACCACATCACAACAGTCAAGAGAAGCAACTTGCCCAGCTGTGAGTTTCTGTCTTGTTCCGCCGCGCTCTATCCCTTTTTTTTTTTTTTTTTTAGTCTACCACGACAAAGTGCTCATAAATAAGAGCTTCTCGATATGCGCTTCGAGGTCAGAGGCGCCCTTAGTCCCCAAGACAAGCTGGCGGGTCGAGTTGAAGGGAAGCTTGCATTGCCCACTCGAGGTAAGTCGAAGCTTTATCAAGATTCGATCTACCCGACAACCACTTTAGCACTCAGCTTTTCTCATCATTGAACTCACAGCTGACTCTTTACAGGCTGAAAAGATATTACCGGAAAAGAGAACGGAAAGTAAACTTCAGGTCAAATACGAAAGCCTTGAAGGATCAGCCACCAGAGACAAAGCGACTTCGGCAAGGTAAATTGACCCAGAATGCCGTTCAATAGCGCTGAACGCGTCAGTAACTCTCACAAGCTCATCGAGAAAGCAGCAGACTAATTTACCTAGAGTAGGAACTGCACACGTTTCCAACAATGTGGCCATAGCGGAACCAGTATCTCAATTCTTCAAGTCCGACAGCTATTTAGACCCAGCTTCAGGCCCTTCGAATATGATCCTTATAGGCCATATGTGAGATCATTACTGTTGGCTCTTGTGGGACGTCAATTTGATCAGACGCCTCTCTGTGCATCTAATTGGGCGGAGTGCCTTTGGTCCACTAATTTAGAATCAACACGTCGAGAGAACTGTCTTTGTTGATACAATGATCAAAAATCGATTTTTAGATCAAATAGAGGGTATTCTTGCTTTCCTAAACGCCATTGTGAGCGTCGTGGCCTCTGGCATCTTTCAGCCACTGTCGAAGTCGATGCTACCTGCGATATTATTGTCGGGTACTCCATACGGCTCGGCCACAGGCTCTTGTGATATCAGATCGTGAATGAGACGGTATGCATTCTTCGTCTCCGCGGCCTCACTAGTACGCACGTCGCTGTGACGGTTACGCTTGTCAGATGTGTAGATTTGCTGGGACATGGCTTCAAACCGATGGCAGAGGCCGACTTCGCAGGCGGCCGATATCACAGTACCAAGAAATTGGCGGGCCTCTTCCTCTCCTAAAGCCGGGGGAAGCCTAACACATACCCTACTCTCCCAATATGGAACATGCGGCGTCATGATAGGTGTGGCAAGAACACCGTGCCGTGAAAGCGCCTGGCTCAAGTCATTCGAAAGACTCGGGGGGCCAGTGAATACTGGAAGCAGAGGAGCATCGGATTCTCCATACACGAAGATCCCGAATTTCGATAGCTCGTCACGCAAGCACCGACAAGTGGCTTTCCACTGCCGCAAATTCCGTGCTAGCCAAGTAGGTTGGAGCAACGTCCACAGCACTTGCACAAGAGTAGAAGACATAACTTCGAAAGAATCGTTTTGGATACTGAGTTGGCCAAGCGCTTCTATTCGTCTCCTCATAGGCCCTTCAAGCACCGCTGCTCCACATATGAAGTTAACCGTGCTTTCAGTCGTCTTGGACAGTATCCCGACATGCAGGTCAATAACAGGGCCGATTATTTGGTCAGGATACGTTTCATTCCAGTACTCGGCGCATCCACGACCCGTTTCGCCTATGGCTAAGAATGAGTGAGTTTGGTCGCAGATTAGCGCAAATCCATGCTCGTGCTTGAGACGCTGCAATTCTGATAACGGCGGTACATCGCCTTCCACGCTGTGCTGTTAATGTCATCGCATATGCCCTCACATTACGAGTGAATCTTACCTATCAAGGCCATTGACGATCACGATAGTGGTATTATATTTGCCTTTCGATTCCTTCAGAAGCTTCTCCAAATCAGTCGAATCATTGTGTTTGAATTTCTGCACGCAGCCCGCCTGTTCTGAGAATTCGGCCGCCGATAGTGAACCAAGGTACCTCTCATCCAAGAGGAGTTGGCAATTCTTGTTCAATAGAGCTGATACAACTTGGCCACTCAAGCGGTAATCAATGCCAGTTATAGAGCAAAAGTCACTGTAGAGAAACATGGCTATGGCATCTTCAGTCGCCTCTTTCAACGACCACCCAGCCTTGATGTCATATGTCGGATGGTTCCCTGAGTATAGCTGTTGGAGCTCCGCTGGTCTAGGTTCAGCATTATGAGATCCATTCTCTTCTTCGTGAGGAGATTCTATCGTCGTGCTTTCCGACTTCTCGGTATCTGGGGCATGCGAACATGATACATCAGGATAACAGTCATCGTGTCTACGCCAAAGGTCGTCTAGAAGTCTCGGCCACATTGCAATAAGCATACCGGAATGTTCGGGCTTATTGTTGAGGTCTTTGGGAGGATTTGTGAAAGTGCGCAGCGTTTCGCGAAGCTTTTGCAAGACTGACACGTGCGGAGGGCTCCTCGTGTCCTTGCCTTCGCTTTGATGTTCTTCTTTTGGTGCCATTGTTTTCCCCAGGAATATCTGTGACGGTCGCTTATCCGATCCAGAGCTGGCTGAGAGCTGCTGGAGAGGGTTCCTCTAGGCAGCACCGAATGCCAATACCAACCCGTACACCTGGTCAATGGTCAAATAATTGAGCCAAGTTTTCGAGATCTAATCGAGAATATTCAGGCGTCTTCCTGGTAGCTGATGTTCGTTGCCTAAATTTACGACGGCGATGGATTTCTGCCAAAGAATGCGAACAATCATGCAGTTGTAGTGGGAAAGAAATTCTTGTGGTCGCTCATTAGGTAACTAAGTCTTGCCCAGCCTGCTAGTCAGCCACACTACCACCACCGCCACCCTTCGCAACCATCCGGATGTAAACCATGGTTGTAGCGAGCCTAACACGACACGATCAAATCGTCGAGTAGGTCAATTGACCTGATAGACTCTTTATCCTAAATATTGATCACGGGAGCCAGAATTTCGGACAGATCTACAGGCGCCTTCATAGCGTAGCAGAGGAGCCAATCATGCAACACCATTTACTCCTCGGAACTCACATGTCCTTACTCAGGCGAGCCAGATCCAAGAATTGATCCGAACCGAAGATTTCCCGCTTTTCCAATTGTGCTAGTCACATTGGAATAAGTTGTATACAATCTACTGTATTACTCTTGGCCAAAAAGCCATGCTTCCATTCATTCGTATACTGTTCCGTACAATTAAGGATTAAGGATTGTATTCCTACTACATACTAAGCTGCAAGATGGGTAGAATTACTTATACTAGATTAGGTTCATGTAATCAATCTTGTCTTGGAAAGGGGCTCGGCGCAAGCTGAAATCTTATGTTTGCGGGGAACCATACAGCGCCGTAACCTCTCTCCTACTTTGATCGGGGCCAGGGCCATAACGCGAAGTCATTTATTAAAGACTCTGTCCTTGATATCGTGCGCTCCTTTAAAGGAACGGAAGATTTGATGGCGTACATGCAAAATTCAACATGGTATTGTTGGGCCACGCGCAAAGTGACTCAGGAGTGTGCCTAGCCCAGCGAGTACGTCATCTCTATGAATTCTAGCTGAGTTAAGCATGTCTTATTCTTGAAATAGGCTAATGCACGTGTTGCCGTAGAGAATGTTTTCAGCAAGTACATGCATCTCCACAATGTGTTCTAAGATGAGCAAATCAAGCTCCTGTGGGTGTCTCGTGGCAGGCAAGGGATCACGCCCAGTACCTATACAGACTACGACAGGGTGATGACATATCACACTGGCCGTCCATCCCCGCAAGGCAAGTTGATACTTCACAAGATTTCGTCTATCCAACCGGCAAGTCGCAGTAACGTCCTAAAACAGTACACCAGGGCCGCCGATGCTATAGTGATTTTTCCAAGGCGGCTACTTTTGTATACTCGGAGTTCGAGATCTTTTATGCTGAATAAAAGGAAATCGCCTCATTTTTAGGAAGTCCCCAGCGTGAAAGATCTAGTTTTAAATGTCTACTTAGTGAATATTTCGCCGAGCAGGAGTGAGCTTGCCAATGCATTCACCCCAACCAACACCCGAATCAGCAGCTCCTGCATAAGCAGTCATTCTCACGATATCTCCGTCTTCCAAATATGTCCTATTAACCCCATCTACAAGCTGGATTGGTGTGGCACCGCCTTGAGTAGCTTCTAGTAAGCATCCATGCGTACCCTTTCCCGGTCCACTCACAGTCCCCGTCGCCAGTAGATCACCCGTCCGCAGCGCACTTCCAGCACTGACGACATGGGCAACCATCTGCCTCACAGTCCAGTAGAGTGACTGTACTTCTGAAGTCCCGGTTACTGCGACATCGGGTTCTGCCATGACCTCTACTTGCATGCGAATGGCATAGGCGCCATTGTTTGTATCTTCCAGATGGGCTGGTACAGGAACAGTCCGTGGCGGTGTGGGAAGTCGGTGAGGTTCCAGAGCATCGAGTGTCACGATCCACGGCGAAATTGTAGTTCCTAAATTCTTACCATTGGCGGGGCCAAGCGGTATCATCTCAAAGGCTTGGATGTCTCGGGCTATACTTCACATGAGCAATCCGGTTCATAGCCGTTCAGGGCAAAAAAGCGTAAGAGACCAAAAAGGAAAACTTACCACTCCAATCATTGAGGACCACAAATCCAAAAATATGATCATCCGCTTCGCTAGCTTTCAGCCTCTGACGCATTCCCAAGGGTTTGCCGATCACAGCGGCCAATTCCATTTCGTAGTCTACTGCCCTAGATGCTTCAAATACTACCGGCGCACCTGGCGCCGTGTTATCTCTGAATTGGCCCATTGGACGCTCAATAGGAGTTCCAGAGACAACAACGGAGCTGGCGCGTCCCTGGTATACAATTGGTAGGTTGAAAAATGCTGGCGGTGGACGTTCATCATTGATGATGATACGCCCTGCATTCTTAACATGTTCGAGACTGCAAGAGAAATCTGTTGTCTTGGTCAGAAGACCGAATGTGCAAAGGACCCAGCTTGAGGTGATAATAACGCATACCTGCGAAGTCCCCCACATTTACTGGCATGTGCATGGTAACCGCCGATATATCCTCTACACTGCTTCGTGGGAAGCCTGCAATACCATGCTTATGGAATGTATCCTGGATACTTTTGCGAACGGCTGTATGTGCCTTTTTGTCCAGAGCAGCGAACTCATTGAGGAATGTATAGGAGAAGACAGTATCTGAAATGCCTTGCACGTGTGAGAATAGGCCACTCGACGCTAGGTCGGAAAGAAATATGACTGAATCCTCCAGTCGAGTGACTGCCTGTCGTTCTGGGTGTTTCTCTGACGATGCAATTCCAAAAGGAACGTTGCGATCCGAGAAATGGCTAGCATAGAGTGATGGCATTACGTTATTATCTTGTCGAGGCGGTACCTCCAAGAAAACTGAGAGAGGCTGTACTCACATCGAGGTGACAAGATGATAAATTCCTACTTCTAAATTGAAAATTTGGTGCATCACGCCAGATTTATCATGTCGCCATGCTTTGTCGGGCCCACCAACTTCCGCTGTGGCTCTTCGAATCGGCTCGGTCCACTTCCCGAGTTCGTTGAGGCCGGCCCCGAGGAACACTCCCGACTAGAAGCCGCAACAACGACACTTGGGCAACGTTAAAACATGATCATCAAGCACCAAAGCACAATATATTTCAAATATCTCTAGGCAAAGAAGTCGTGTTTGTGTAGTATAAATCGGAGATAATTCTTTTGTGGTAATTTCGCCAGCTTTCGCAATGGCACTTCAGGGAAAGCTCAGTCACCCAAAACGATTCATCACGTCCAATGATGAGTCCGGTAAAGCCATAATAGATGCTTCCATCGCCGATGATGCTCCTTTCTATGATCTACCTGACAAGACCGCCGCATTCGCCCAGTACTACGTCACCAAAGGGTTTCCCACACAACTCACAGGGGAGAGCTGATATCCAAGTGTATCAAGATTATCTGCGTAACTCTCCAGGACTCACAGTCTCAGATGGCACCGTTCTACGTTATGTCGACATGTCTCCGGGTCTTACATCCCCAATGCACCGTACCGTAATTTTGACTACGGCGTCGTTGTTGAGGGCGAGGTGGAGCTCATCCTAGACTCTGGAGAGACACGGATTCTAAAGCGCGGAGATGTTTGCGTCCAACGAGCCACAATGCATGCATGGAGAAATCTCAGCCAAATCGAGTGGGCGAGGATGCTGTACATTTTACAACCTACACAGGCCCTAGAAATCAGCGGAGTGCTTCTAAAGGAGGATTTGGGGACAATGACAGGAGTGAGAAATTCATCCTAAGCAGGTGGCATTTGCAAAATCAAAGACACATATCAGTGGCTTGTCCAGGGAGCACAACTTAAATAAAGACGAACTCAAATATAGTAGAGGAGCCTGGCGTTGAATTGTACATCATGGACTGACACAGTCTCGGGTGAGCATTTGAGGGAAAACGTGAATCTCTGTCGAGCCGTGTAACTGAGTAAACTTCGAATGTATCACAATAGGATTAGGATGGCCTTTCGTCCCAGCAAGTATCAATAATAATAGTGCAAAGTTATGGCGTAAAGCGACAGCATCTCAGTCGTCAAGTGCACGAGGCCACAGTCTAAAGTACTTGCGCAGTCGACTTAACTCAACCGATCCCGTAAACTCAATCTGGCAGGAATTGGAATCACAACGCAGTCCCCGGGCAGCCCTATTCCCAGTTCCATATTCCGTGTACTTATCAGGCTTGACTCCGTGCACAGACACTTTGATTCGATCACTACCATGCTATTCGCGAGCAAGCGTTGCATCGCCTTCTCTCAATCAGGTTGATATCATCGTACACACGAGATTTCCGGAGCGGTGTCTTAGAGTGGGCCTCGTAGGATCACGCCAGAAAAATGACTGCGATCCTTCGGCGGGATGGCGGCGCGTTTGATCGTGGGCCCTAGCTCACGCCCAGGACAGGGCCACCGATATGGCTCGAAGGACTCAGGGGGAGAGAGGGGGTTCAGAAAGGCACAGCTTTGCTCGAAACTTGTCTATCCAGCCATAGTTTCGTTCCCGAGCTCAATTGCTTTGCTCCATCCTAGACGCTGTGGAGAAGACGGTTTCTACCTAACCTTTTGACATGGCGTTCTCAGGCCAATTGAAGGGCATCTTTGGCAGCGGGCCCCAGCGGGTAGCGCCACCGCGCGTCTCGACCGACGAAGTCCTCCCGGTACACTTCTTTGACGACTCGGCCACGAACCGCACGCTCATCATCTCCTGGACTCTTCGCTTCAACGAGGTCCTAGATGCGGATAAGTTGAACAACTCGCTCCAGAAGCTGCTTTCCATTGGTGGATGGAGGCGACTTGGCGGCCGCTTGAGGGAAACAGTATGGTTCACTGCAGGCATTAGAGGAGCATTCCAACTAACTAGTATACCAAACAGAAAGATGGCAAGCTCGAGATCCATATCCCCCAGGAGTTCACCCCGGAACGCCCTGCGGTAGGGTATTCTCATGAGACATTCGGCATCTCGATTGCCGAACACCCTCTCGCGTCCCGCCTCCCGCAGGCGAGCGACCGCCCATATGTCCACGACTTTGGTGACGAGTTCATGAACTTGGCTGTGCGACAGGACACACCACGCGTCTTCGAAGACTACACCTGCACCGACAACCCACAGCTGGCGCTTCATGTTATCTCCTTCATGGACGCGACACTCGTGTCGCTGGCATGGCCGCACATTACGACTGACGCCATGGGCCTCCATGCGCTCGTTACCAATTGGTGTAAGGTGCTCGCCGGACGTGAAGGTGAGGTAACGCCACTTGGGGGCTTGCAAAACGACCCGCTCGAGACGGTCGGCACAGGATCCGTACCTGAACAAGAAGAGCGTTGGATGTACAAAGACCAGGCAATTGCTGGCATAAGCATGCTTATTTGGGTGCTGCGCTTCGTGTGGGAAATTATATGGGTTCGAAAGCAAGAACCGCGGATCATCTTCCTACCAGCTGCCTCCGTCAAGGGACTGCGTGAACGTGCGATTAACGAACTAGCTGCGGAGGCAAAGAATGCAGACGAGAAGCCGTTCCTCAGCGAGGGTGACGTGCTCACTGCTTGGGCAACACGCATGGCTTGCCTGCACCTATCACCCAGCTCCAAACAGGGTGTAAGCGTAATGAATGTGTTTGAAGTGCGGTCTCGGCTGCCCAGCATCTTCAAGGCAGGCGCCGTTTATATTGGCAACTTTGTCTTCCCGAGCTGGACGCTGTTTACCGCCGGCGAGCTCCTGACACAGCCTCTTGGAAAGCTCGCGCTGAAGCTGCGAACGAATCTCGCAGCGCAGATCACCGAGGGACAAGTTCGAGGGATGCTGCGCACAATGCGCGAAACAATGGCTTCGGCGGGGCGACCGGCCCTTGTTCTTCAACCCAGGAGCATCATGATGACTTTCAGCAGTTGGACAAAGGCCAAGTTCTTTGATGTGGTTGATTTCAGTCCGGCGATCATCAAGGGCGGGAAGCCTGGACTCGTCGTCCCCAAACCGGGCCACCCAGTATATTATCACTCTGCTCCCGTCACCCCCCCGCCGACAATGCGCAATGTGTACAACATCTCAGGGAAAGACGCGGCAGGCAACTACTGGATTACTGGAGTGCTCCTGCCGCAAATTTGGCCGAAGATTGAGGAGGAGCTCAAGAGGATGCAGTAAAGTGTGATTGATGCAGGAGACGCTGAGTCAATGATGGTTGAGCCTGATGTCACTCGGCCTGTGATTGGATGACTCGGAACAGCAGGCGGCCTCAGGGTACACGAAGTCTCAGCATCTCCGTATAGACGCAGGCAAGGAGAGGAATCAGAAAACTGAGATAATAGTTAAGATTAACTCACGAGTTCAGTTCTTTGGGCTTATATAGTATCGGGTGATCCAGGAGTTGGAGCCTTTGGAGTTCCTCGGTCCGCAACAATCAATTATCAAGCATGAATTCTGTCTTGAGTTGCTGAAGGATTTTCACTCCTTATGCTTACCCGGAAGTTGCAAAAGAAATTCTCTCACTGATTGTGGGAATGATGTCGGACTCATCCTTGCGTTCGGATTCGCCGTTACCATATAGGCGTCCTCCACAAAATTCATCATTTCGCAATCGAATTAGGAAAGACTTGGATCATGTCATTACTTTACGCTCCCACTATAGGGGATTCCATGAGAATAAATGGTACAAATTCTATCTAACCAGGTCAGAGTTTATGCGTTTCATCAGCACAGGTCAACGCTTAATTCAGGATGAGCTTAAGTCTTCGATACTGCAGGAAGATCGGTATCTAGACGAGCCCCATGAGATGATTAGGATCATGCTTCGAACCTCAACAATCCCATATTGTGCTGGCCTAGCGTCCGGAGCATTTGCCTGTGAAGCAGAGACTTTTGAACTCATGGAGTTTGTGGTTGTTGTCACACTAACCACACTTAGACGGGGAAGGTTCATGGCGACGGCGGCTACGTTGGGTTTGCTGTCAAGGTTCGCAGCCACAGCTGTGACAGATCTGTCAAGGACTTTAATGTTACGCAGACCTTGAGGCTCATTGCAGTAATACAGCTCTAAGAAGTTGCCACTATTGAAACTTGTCACGTTTATTTGTTCAGAGACTCCACAACCATCAGAAGGAGGACTTATATTGAGAACGTTACAGTGTGACTACTGGTTAAAGTGAGAAAAGACGACGATATTAAGTCTACTGTGAAGACTGTTGTGTCAGGTTGAAGAAACCGGAACCTCTCATTATCAAATAAATCGTGCTGGCCTTGTGAATGGTTATCGTGTAGCGATTTAATTGACCTGAGTGATGAGATTTGTGACACATCACGATGTATGCTCCTCTCATGATCCTCAGATGAATAGAGCCTCGACGTTTCCGTTTTTAAGCATAGTAATACGATAATTGACAATCATTTTGCAAGTCATAGAGGAAACTTTCGTGCCTTACTACTACAGTCAAACATCAACTTCTCAACTGCTACAGTAATAGAATTAGAACATATCACATAAGTCTTTGCCAATGGTGTAGTAAAAATCAATTTGACATCCAAAAGGCCAGACTTATGCCTTTGCTAGGAATCGAGCCTTTATCAAACCTGGTTGGCCCTTTGAGCCACTTTCTAGCTGTACGATCTCTGAGCGGTATAGAAGTGTGCTTAAGTCTCCATGAAACTGTTGAATGATCCGCAGTGTAGAGACTGCGTGGAAAGAGTCCTTGATTTGGCTCTCATCAACACATGCGCACTCTACGCATCAAAACCAAGCTTCTGACACATTCAACCTCACTACCTCACCTCTCTAACGGCATGGCCAGCCTTTGTACGTAATGCACTCATTGATTCAAAGGCTGCAACCTGTGCCATGCATAACAGCATTCTCTCACCGGGCCACATAGTAATTCCAGTCTGGCAGAGACGTACGTCTACGCGCACAATCTACACGGCCTACGTTCACACCCGCCGGAAAGACAAGGACCGTGCCGTTGGTATCGGCGAACCGGGGGACGAGTCAGCAATGAATATGATCTGATCCCCTTGACCCATATCGGGCCCACTAGTGGACACGGTTCTCTTATCTATCGTGAATAGAGTACAGTATCTAGGCGCACAGTGACTTTGACAACACACTACAGTGTGCTAGAAATCTTGAAGTGAAACGGTTCATGCTGTCAAGGTCCTAAGCTAGCCTGCTAAAGCTATTCATGATCTTATGTGGAGTCTGACCCGTGGCTTCCAACATAAGTACGCGGGAAGGACGGAACAGCGAGAATGCCGATTTTCGTGTATTTTTCGTAGGACGGCTCGGCGACGGCCTTCCATTACTCTTCGCAACTGCTTGCCTAGGGATAGCCCACGTGCTGACATCCTGCTGCTGGAGGTGCCAGACGCCAATCAACGAGATACATTGTCAAGCTGCCGCACTTGTTATCTTCAATATGATCACGCCACTGGTCACTTATCAATCATACGCCACGTACAAGCAGAGAACCCCCACTGGGGTCCCCATCATTGCTGAGATGGCCAGATCATGATCAACTGGAATGTCGTGAGCTTATCACGCAAGCTATCATCACATAAATAGCTTCAATGACGTTAGTCCATTCTCAGATGCCGCTTTGTTAGAAATCCCAGCCATTGAGTAGTCAAATGTCACAAGCGTCGGGGAGAGCAGGGAGATAGGTCACCCAACGGAATGCCGATCATGCCGACAATCAATTTTCAGGGTCCCGCGCCAAGGATCATGAATAAATTCCGGCTGAGATGGTGGCGAGCCGCTTGCAGATTATCGAAGCGTTCGAAACGAGCAGGCGCTGTTCACACTTCCCTGCAAGCTGACTTCAGAAGGATTTAGAATCTAGACTCTTCATGCTTGTAGATCAGGTCTCAATGCCGAAAGTGAAGTCAGGGCAAACACAGTGATGTAAATCAATGCATGGCATCTCGATGAGACGTGGTGAAGAAAGCCTTGACGATCAATCGATTTCATCATCCTGATTATTTTCCTGATGGTGGGGGGTGTTGGATTCGCTAGCTTGGCTGATGGGCGTTCTAGGCGTGTTTATCGGGACACACTGAACTGTGCGCTGCAGGGACCCTTATTTTCGGATGAGGCTGCGTTCTGGCCAGACCCTTTTGTACCGATCGGCAAGGCCATACTGTGGTGGTGGAAACCACCAACATCCACCTAAATGCACCGAACATCGGATCGTCGTTCACACTTTCAAGGCAGCGTCAAGTGCTGTATCGTCTACATCGTCGTTTCTGCAACACTAGGCGCTATGTGAGAGGGCGTGTCGAGAAGACTTGCATCTGTGCAAGTCTTAACGAGCCACAACCACTGATGACCACCCCTCCTCTGCATATGCACCCCATATCAGCCTCTGAACTACACACTGTTCTGACGTAGACACGTCAGACACGACCCTCCACATTGGAGTGATGCTTCCCCGCATAGACGTATGTGGACGTTTCTAGATATCTCTTTCCAGCAAAGTTGTGAACACCATGATGCGAGTTTCTCTTCTCAGCCATCTTGATTCTAATATTTTGGGCTCCTCATCGTGAATTATTCACACCGGTCCTCGTCCAACAGTCTGAAAAGCTGCAAATTACACCATTCTGCTTCAGGGATGAGCTTGCCCCACAAACCTTGAGACACGATCAAGAGTTTCCCTTACGAATTAGAGAAAGCTGAGTATGAAATAGATCTCATAGATGTCATTGCCCAATCAACATCAAGGTGATCCTCGGACTGGTGAAGTTCATAAACCTAGACTCGACTCTTTCTGATACTGTTGTTGTGGTATTTTTGAACAAAACATTTAGGTATGATGCAGTGGTTCTGTGTTGTTATCGTAACTTTCGTGATAGTTAGAGCATTCTCAAGATTTAATGTACTCGACTTCTCTAAGCTACCCCTAAGAGATTGAAACAGCAGATGCTGCACATGAGGAACACCCACCTGAAGTACTGGAGTTTGAGGCCTAAGATTAACGGGCTTATACGCGTAGTTCCTTCTTTAAACTAAATAATTTCTGTCCAAGCATTGTAAAGCCAACGATTAAAAGGCCGCAATCCTAAGACAGAAAAAGAGCCCTCCTTGCTCCTCACATCAACAAATTTGAAATAGCTCCATATCATACTTGCAATGACGACGTTTCCGCTGTTATAGTACCTTTAGAGGAGAATAGGGGCTATTTGTATCGCATGAAGGGGGCAACAACAATGGGCTACAAGCTAGCGAGGATTGTCAAAAACGGCGGTTACACTAGGCTATCACTACAACGAACTGCCTTGAAGATCCGTTTCACTGGAATCGAGACTCAATAGCAACAGACCCAGAAGTCCGTCTAAGGCCCGGGTTACAGCGTGCGGGCTTGCTCTTAGACAGCCTTCTACGCAGGCGATAGCAGTGCCTATACGCGGGCCGGAACGGCAAGTAGTTAGCCGCACGCACTGGGGTGTGCCGGTGGAACAGCAGTCGCTGAGAGATTTGGATGGCTAGCGGAAGAGACCCTGGCGGATCTTGAAATGGTGCTGTGCAGTCATAGGGCAATTGTAGCATCTCAATGCAGTGCTCGAAGTTTACTCCGCAACACAAACTGTTGCTACATCGCCAGCAATAACACCGGTCGATCGGATAGTCCCCCAATAACCGAGAAATATGACGAAGAAATGCGAGGAGAATGGCGAAAGTTCCAGCGAAAGACACGCATTCCCGTCATCTCGAAAGATCCACACGCATATCGACCCAAAGCGGTCCAGAAATGAAGCCACCCTCTCTTTTCGAGCACGCCAGGGTGACACGAGCCATCCGACCGGTGAAAGGGTACCGCCAGGCGGCACAATCGAGTCCGTTGGGGATACTGCCACCGGGAAGGACAGAATTGCTGGCTTGGAGGGAGGGCACCCTATCTCTGCGTATGCGAACGACCGAAGAGAGATAACAGGGCCAGACACCGCCCACCAATCCATCGCGGCGTTATACTCTCGCTAACTTGCACCACGCAGCACCAAGGCAAAAAGTCTGCAGATAGCTGGCTGCAGGCCGCATGCTGTACTGTAGCATACCTACACAGACACCAAATTTTCTCCAAACAAGCTGCAGCATGGTGGCCAATTGACTGGTGTGAAGCACGCCAGATATACATAGCTAGACCTTAAAACGGCCGGGGTGCACCTGCAAGTCATTGACCAGTGGTTGGCCCGCATTCTGGCTGAGGCGAGCGGCCCAACCCCGCTGGAACCCCCCGCTGTTGGCAAGGTGTAGTAGGGGGTGAGATGCTGCGCCAGTGCGGCAAGGTAGATTGCAATAGCATCAGAATCTCGTGATGGCGGTTCGGAGATGGATGGGAATTGCGACTTTGTCGGGTCGGACCTTGCCATGAGGGTGGTGGTCATACGGAAACTTCTCCCGAGGGGTGTATGTCGGTGAATGTCGGGATTGGATTCTTGACACACATCTGTAAACATCGTTTCGATATGGAAGCATCGGGTACGATTATCTCAAGACTTGAGACTTCACGGATGGGGGGCTAATAAGGGAGCGCTTTGACTGAAATGCATGTCTCCAGACTCTAGTACGCGCATAACCCCAAGCCGGGGAGCATCAGACTTTGCCTGATAAGTCCTCCGCGTACTCTCTCTAAGGACTCGACACTTCACGTTGCAGAGGCGTTTTGATCCATCCAGTATAGTACTGGCTGTGTGGAGAAGCATACCTCAGCAAATTTGACTTGACATCTTGACCGCCGA
Source organism: Phaeoacremonium minimum UCRPA7 (assembly GCF_000392275.1). NCBI lineage: Eukaryota > Fungi > Ascomycota > Sordariomycetes > Togniniales > Togniniaceae > Phaeoacremonium > Phaeoacremonium minimum. The sequence goes on from NW_006921357.1 coordinate 105,098, forward strand.
CTTCTCAAGTTCTACTATGCAGTAACTAGTGCACCATGGAGTGCGTGTGGAGATGCGCCTTGCAGATGTAAAGCTCATCCTCCCTCACCCAAGACGATGTTGGTGGACAGTGTCTGCACACAGTAATTGTCTCATTTGCCTCATGCTGCCCAGAGTGCAAATTTTCACACAGCCTCTCGTCAGCGTCTGTCGATCTCTCTCGGTTGGCCAGTCTTTGGGTGCTCTTGTTGGAGATCTAGACCTCGGGGCCAGACCGGGATTGGGCTCTCGAGATCGGCGCCGTGCAGTGCCGGGCAACCTCTACCTGAGCCCCGGCAGGGACCGACATGGTTTGAGGAACGGACCTCGAGATCACCAAGACAGTGACAGTGCGAGTCGATTCTCAGGTGCGAAAATTGAGCAAACTACCACTGTTTGAAGAGCCCTGCCCTCTGCCACGATGTTGTTGCGTGGCGTTGCGCTCCCCCGCTTCCTGAACCCCTTGCTCGGTGGATACCAGACAGGAGGTTGAGCTCCGTGGTCAGCATCTCCTTGACTCTTTTTGGCGTCTCCAATCGCTATTCTTGAACCAAGCATGGCGATGGGGTCCTGTTCCAGGGTCCCACCGCCCTGGCGGGACCATTAGGAGCGTAAGTGCTGAGTGTGCCCTTAACCGAAACGCGGGGAAGCTCAGACCTGAGTCGCCTTGGCACCAGGATGTTTGCTTCAGTTCCCCCCCGGACTAGCATCTGACGGACAAAAGACACCTGGGCATTCTCGCACACTGTCTGATAGGAGTAGTATCGTCACCTACTGCTGCAGCTCTAATGCGAAGAAGTCATGATGATACTGCCTGTGGCGGGCTGTAAGTTGCCTATAGTGTGCATAGTTCGAACAAAGATCGTCCCCGGCCCGTGAGCTCTTAGAATAACGGCAATGTCCTTTCGTGCATCCTTTGTCCTATCCCAGGAGTTGAATCCCTTGGAGCGTTCTCCGCAAAAGAGTGCGCAAATGCTGTAAAACGTAGCTCAGCAGCAGCCACCTTGCGGGGGAAGCGCCTCCTCCTGTATTTGACGAAGAGCACGAAAGATTGGTGCTGGTTTTGTTCCTTCTCATCAAGATGGTGAAAATGTGCATAAAGCTGAACCCCTCCTGAGGTTTAAGAGGATGCTACTGTTGTCAGCGTACAGGTTGTGGATGTTTAGCCCGTTTACCGTTGTGGGAGAATGAGTGCGGTCGCACGACATTCTTCTCCTTCATCTCCATGAGCTTTGTGCATAATATGAAAGAAGGCTGGTCCCCCCATAATATGAGACAGACACCATCAGGAGTTAGGTCACACTACAGGCCGTCGATCCGCTGGTTTATATCGGGCAGATGTTTACCTGCAGCTTGCGGGAAATAAACATTTCGGGAACCGGACGGATGAAGTCCACATTAGCAGTCTGCCAATCTCATGAAGCATCCAGCCCTCCATCTTCGGCGCAGCATCCTGAGAAGCGAACTCGAGGATGGTCGGAAAGACGTAAATATGGCGACGCCTCTTGCTCTTGCGGAGCTGCTAGGCCTCCTCCACAATGTTTTAGAATGCAACCTCGGTGAAAAGACGACAAGAGGCGATGGGAAGAAAGAAATCAAGTCTGCACAATCTCATCGCAGATGATGCCTGGATGACATAACAGAGAAGAGCACGATGCAGCAGTGCTCAGGGGGAGGGTGTCCAGCAGCTTATAGCTCGCTGTCGACGCGGTAGAGCAACAGGAAACAACGTTGCGACGTAACGAGTGCAATACCCGTCAAATATCCCGATGTACCATAAGCACCGCGTTCCGAGGCTGTCACTTGACAAATGCTGTCCTTTTGAAAGCAATCTTAACTCTCGCCGGACATCGAGGACTTGTTCTTGTAGCCCCAAGCTGTGGACGGTGATGCACGAACCCCTCCGTGACGAAGATGGTCCTCGGATATTGTACGTGCAAACTCTGCCACAAATCATCCCGATCGCACTCATCGTAGTACACTTGCAATTGCACGCCCAAGGCCAACGTATCTGCGATGAAGCGATTTCTCGAGGTGGTCAAGGAGAATGATCCATGTTCAAGAGCCGGAGGCAGGTCGAGGCCCCGAGCCGCATGATTGACAGGAGGATCCACAGTTGAGAGCCGCCATCGATACTGCCAGATGCGTGTCTCAGTCCCTAATGCTTTCTCAAATCTCTTTTACTCCATCCATTGGCGAGAATGAAATTGATGCTGTTCGCACACCGCCAGTCTGCAGCTGGAGAAATTGCAAAGGGCAATGCGGCATTTCCACAGCGGGCGGGAACGGCTCGTACTACAGAGTAGTTCATGTACGAGGTACCGTAGACACTTATCAGCATGTTCCAATAGGTTGTGGCTTGCTTTGTCACCTCAAATTTGGTATCCATGGCCAGTAAGGAGGTGAGAGAGGCAGCACAGTGTGACAGTGCGACTTAGTTGGCTGAATACTTGTGCCCTGAAGCCATCAACGCCGAACTTCCGTGATAATGCCTGTAGAGTAGGCCCAAGCCCTGCTTCTGAGCCGTGTGCCACGGCGCCAGAGAACCTGGGACCTGACCTGGGGGTGCCATTGTAGGCGAGCCTTCCTTCCACGGTGACGATCCCGGTAAGCGCAACGAGCTCGTTGGCTGCGCCATCTTGTGGCTTCGATAGCGCGGGGGTATGAGCATGTGCGGACTCGAAACAGGATTCTTGCTGCTGGGCAGCCACGCGGCGGTGACTGGCAATTGGACAGGAGTGGCTTTCGACGAGCTCATCTGCTTGCTGTCTGCCCACGCCGGGATGCCCCGCGTCACCCACATCATCCCACGAGGAGACAAGCGTCTGCGCGTGCCGATGCCCGCTTGGACAAGTCACATCATCACGCAAGGAGTGCCGGTCAGGTGGTCCACGATGCCTGCGAGCCAGCGAACGGGCACGGCCAGTCAAAGGCCACGAGCTTAGACTGGAAACTTCGCAGCCAGGTACCGAGGACATGGGTCGTGGCCTGGGGTAATGCCAAGCCATACAGATGCTGGAAATCAAACAATATCAAAGTGACGACATCACAAGTGCGAGAAAAGTGCTTGCTTAAAGGATCAAAGTGACAAGGAGAGGAATCTTCGGAACGAGCCGAATCGAGCTGGGATGGGATGGGATATTGAAGAGCTGTGATATTCCAAGGCACCAGAGCTTACCGACGGCGTGGGGTGAGCCACCTGCCACGGTGATCTTCAGGGCCGGCGTGGACTTGGAACCCGAAGCGAAGACTCAAGACGCCGTTTCAGATCGTTTCCTTGCCCTGTAAGAGAAGAGCTGAAGTGTCTTAGCGAGCAATTTGATTTCTTGATATTTGCCCCATGCCTGTCAGCTTTGCCTTGCTTTCGCGCATCTCAGAAGAGCTCCTCAGACGTCATCAGCAAGGCTCTACTGGTCAGCTGAACGGAAAACAGCAAAGAAAAGCAACAGTTGCATTGGCGGGGGACAGCTGCGAATCATCCACGCCGCGAAAAAATCACCACCTTCGGAGATGAGGGACATGTCGAAACTTGGCCAGCATGAACGGAGTCGGGCGGGATGAAGCTAAGCGGTGACAAGTCACCATCGCTCTGGGATAGTTTTAGGCACAACTAGAAGCTGACCAGGATAGTGGCCTTGGTTTTACTCTCGCGAAAAGACTCTTGAATCTCAGATTCGTAAGAGGAATTACGGCAGGAAGAGATGAAATTGAGAAAGGACCCGCTGTACAGCTTCTGATACGACAGCCGGCCTCGATAGAGCATCAACAGCGAAGATGCGATTCTTCTAGCCTGCTCGCCTCAGCGATGTCCGGAAATCTCGCTAGCAAAGGAGGATCAGTACAGACTGCCCGGCCCAGCATCTTGTTCTCAGCTCACCAAATCCACCCAGGCGCAGCTTCACCCATGCCCAGGAAAATTTCAGTAATGATTAGCGCCAATTTACAGGGGAGCTTGGCCTATAACCGCCTGGAGATCCACTTGCTAGCAGGACCGTCTTAGCGCACGGGAGCGCTGTAACCTCAGGACCAGCCCCATAAGCGGGGGCCACTTATAGGCGGTAAAGCCTTCTGGGTGCTGCTGGGAACTGCTAGCCAGAGAGGCTGACACCTTGGCGGCGCAGGCAAAACAATCGATTGCGTTCCAAATGCCCGATGGTGGGCAGAGGCTTTGAAACTAGCGGCTACGTCATTGATGACCGACAGACGCATCGTGGAATCCCGACTAGTCTTCTTACGGCGAGGCCCGTATGCGCGCAATCTTCCCTGGCTCCCTCATAAGTTAACCTAACATTCAATACACCGCAATGTTTGCTTGCGGGGGTTCTGGTCCGGAGGACAAAGCAAGCCATCCCTACACAGGCCTCGCATATGCCATGTTCAGCGCTCGGTGGAATGTTGTAGGGAGAGTTTGACACGCCGGAAATGAATCAGTGAAGCTTTACCCAGCGGGCCGCTCGGAGGAGATATAATGAAGCTGCCAAATGTCCTCAGCTCGGAAGGCATCCCGAACGATTCTGATCGTCCGTCAGGCGACCTGCTCCTGGAATGGGCTGTTTGAGAGCCCCGGACTTCGTATTGCTTCTTCCACAGTTGGAAGCTCTTTGTTGCGGGGAACTGCAACATCGTGGGCGCAGCCGTTTTGGAGGAGCTCAACGCCGTATTCCTTCTCCTCCCTCCACGTAGACTCCATTCCTGCGCGTTGCCCTGGGTACTCTATCCACACACCCAATCCAGAGACATTTTGTCATCTTCACTGGATATTAGGCCGCAGACGAGCTCAATATTGCCTGTAGTGTAGGTGCTAGTTAGAGTCGAATATGGAGCTCCTGCACTCGCACCAGAGAGTTCCGCTTGCACGCTATGCGGTCCTGGCCTTTGCTATCAAAAGAGAGGATGCTTGAGTCGCGGACTGCAGCTCTGCAACCAACAAGACGTGTCTAACCAAAAGGCCACCGGAAACTTTAGAAAGGCGAGCCTCCATTGCGATTGGCTGGCGGCTCACCATCCAGAAAAAATTGGCACAGTCTCCAGCCTGTTGGGGCAGGCCCCTCGTCGATCAGCGGAGACCAGCTAGCGAGGTCCACCATGGAATCCATGCTCACCGGCCATGCACAGTTCACCTAGCGCGCTGGGCAGGGCTGGTATATTGCAGGTCGTTTCGCTCGAGCCCCCCCGCGCCGGGGTACCTCTGGTGGACTCGGGCTACGATGGGTTGCAGCGGGCTAGGAGGTATTAGTGCGGCGGGAGGGCAGGCATCACCACCACCATCTCGATGAAGGGGAGGGCAGGACGGGCAGATTGTCGCTGAACTGCTCGATCCTCAATCCCCCTTGAGCTCGCACAGCTCTCAAAGCTCTCAACAAACAGCTTCGAGAGCTCTTTTCGAAGCTCTTGAGCTGTGTATGCCAGTAGCGATCCCATGTCGATCGAGACGTCTCAGGGTCCCCTCCTGTCACTTTGTCCCTGATAATCATGACCCTTCGTGCTTCTCTCCTGCTTTAGACCTCCCGCTGGTTAAATTGAAGCCGAGCATATCCAGACTTTGACAGGCAGGTGTGGTTGCTGTCTGTTTGTCTGGTACGGTTAGTTTCGAAATGCGGTGGAGGCGGCATAATAATAGAGCAGACTGCTAATCGCAGAATGGCCCGACCGCCAATTCCGCGTGCGCAAAGGATGGCGAAGTGGACATGGGGTTTTGCGGAAGGCGATTCCCCCTCCACAGGCAATCTGCCCCGTTTCTGAACCGCCCGCGGAGCGTGTGTCCTGTGGTCCTCTCACTTCTCTTTTGCATCTACACTACACTACGCCGGCGGGTCAAGTCGCATGGTGGTGGAGAGAAGTCCACTCCATCCTCCATCCTCATTGACATTTGATGCAGCAGGACAACTTTGATTTGATTAACCCGCCCAACCGCGACAGCCTCCTTTGCAATGGCGGATGCTGTCCATCTCCCCTCCCCCTCGCCCTCTGGCGCTTTCCCCAGGAGGAAGTCGAATTCTGGCATCCCGCTGGCGGCCAGATGGATGCGTCTTAGACACACATAGGAACGAAGAAGGACCGCTTTATCCGAGATGTCGTTCCATCGTCGCAGCAGACAGCAGCAGCTGCTGCTTCAGGGGAGACAGCAGGATGGCGCCCTGTCATGCGGGACATTGGACGTGGAGGTATGGGAAGTATGCGGCACAATCGGAGTATTATGCACAGATGACGTTTGAGTAAAATAGACGTTGCAGTAATTTAGTGCCGACGGGACGAAGGACGCTTTTTCACGATGGTCCGCCTGGAGTTTGCTCGCGTGCATTGTTGGGCAATGGCATTTCATTGCTATCGCTTTGCGACGGATTTCGCAGGCTGAAATCATCGTGGACTGTTATCGTGTGTCAGTGTGCAGCTTAGTCAGAAGTCCGACCCGGCCGAGACTCATCAAGACAGAGATCTCTGATCATGAAAAATGTGGACTTGATGGTCAGTGCACGAATGAAGAGCCACAGCAGCGGCTGGTGCCTTCCTCGACGAGTCTGATTCGCCAATGGCTGTTTCCATTCTTGGTGTTTTACTCTTCGGTGCAAGCACGGACTGGAGGGGTAATAGGTAGGTATGGCGGCAGGCAATGAATGGGATGTTGAGTTCTTTTTTCCGCACACCCCCCTCCGGGTCTGACAGCTGGCACCGGCTGGCAGCTGAGCGACCCTGGGTTATAGAACATTCTTGCTATCACCGAAGGTCGGCCTGGCCCCTCCAGCCTGGAAGGTTGGTTCCAGTGGTCTGATGTATCTCTCAGCACATTAGTGCTCAGACGGTACAGCCAAGATGGGCCAAGTCCACTGAGCTTGCAGTATGAGCCCATCTGCCAAGAGTGAGAAATACTACACATGGCCTAGCTCCCTAGGCATCTTGGGAGGCTGAAGAAAGCGAAGCACGCAAAAATCAAAGCAAGCGACCCCATAATCCTCGGTCACGAATAATCAGATCATGATGGCGACTACGTAGATAGTCACTGGAAGATAGAGAGGTGGATTATCTCTGCGATTATCTGGACCCCCTCCATACTCGACTGTAGTTGTCGCACCTTGGCGGCCAGTTCTTCAGATTCAGAGATAACGACATTGGAAAATCGGGTCGGTTCCGACTTAGGCTCCCAGCCCTTCCGAGATCTTGTCACTCGAGAAGAAGGCTGCCTTGACCTTTGGTAGCCCACACCATACTATGCAGTACACGTTCTGGCAGGAGTCAATCCGGGAGGCTGTTTGCTAATCATCATCCAGATAGACTTCCTTCTAATCAGTCGGTTGTGCCGGGTAGACCGGAATGCCTACACGCACGCCTGAGCAGGTTTGTAGTCAGTTCCAGTTCCAGCATCAGCAGACCCTGTCCTCAGCTTTCAAATCAAGTTTTGAATCATGTTACTCTTATTCATGACGCTGAGACGGCCTCTGAAGATCACGCTTTTAGTAGGTCCCGTATCCTGACCGTCACTACTACTCCTCCCGCTCAGTGTCTTTCGGATGCCGGAGGTCAACGACACTATCTGAGCGGGAAGCCGGCAGTGAGAAGTCCCCTCGTCCCCTCTGTCAGATTTGTGTCGATCCCGCCGCCCGCGATAAGGCAAGGGCAGGCAGGCATAGCTGCTCACCGCCTCGCGAGAGACTGCGAGGAAGGAGATGGTACTCCTTCTGATACGAAACCCTAAGATCTCTCTCCCCACTCTCCCTCCTCCTTTACAAGCTCACTGCAACTGTAACTGCTGCATCTGCATCTGCATCTGCAGGCCAAGGCCAGGAAAGACAAGGTAGAGCCAGATGCTTGCGCGAGCGACGCGCCGCAGTCGTAGATCTGTTCCCTCAGAAAGACAAAAGGCGTCGCAAAACGCTTGTGAGGCAGGCAAAGCAGGCCTGCTGCAAGGTAAGGTGTCTCTGCAATGGTCTTTTGGTCTCCTCAGAACACATGCATGCTACTGTATGCACACGCCTCACGCAGCTTAGCGCGACGCCCGGGGCGTCGTAATAAGGCGACCAGCCGAAATAGGTTTGCAAGTCCTCACAGTGTGAGCGCGGGTTGGTCTCCAGGCAGGTTCCTACACTTCCAGTCGCATGATAGGTGTGGTAGACAGTTTCGATTGCAAACCCTGAATTGACCAATGTGACAACGCCCAGATGCGGTTCCCAAAGTTCATTTTGCACGATATCACTACTCTAGATTGAGGGTACTTTGTATGCGAGTATACTGTCGAGTCAGCGTCGGGCGGCCAAGCATGCTTCGGTATGCTATGTTGCACCGTTTAAAGTAGCGGAACAATAACTTTAAAATCATAACGGAAGTTTAGAAGACGGCAGTCGAGATACTCTCCCCCAGTCCCCAAACTCCACAGCAGCATTGGATATGCCCTATACAATGCGTAGAATAAGACACAAATATTTGAGACACTGCGAAGTATGGGGGATCTGCATTGCCGTTTGGTCAGGAGCCCAAAAGCCCGGATAGCGGCTGTTTTCTCAATTCTTGCTGAAGAAGCCCTCGAATCAATGGATGCGGGGAAAGCAATGGCATAATGCTGGATAGCATCGACGTTGCTCGTGTTTCCAAGAAGCAAGACAAGGTCACGAGGAGCTACAGAGTGGCTCGTGATTGCACGGCAAAAGGGCCTCATTCCAGCTCGTTACTGCAAAACCTCTGGGATGCTGTTGAAAACAGGTACCGTATGTTTTGAAGCTTGCCCAACAGCTAGCTACCTACCCACCGCTCGACCTTAACCACGGAGATGTTCAGATGCTTGGATATGACAAGGGTGGAGTGGAGGGACTGATAAAATTTGTAATGAGTTGACAACATACGACTAATCCAACAGACGAGCTCGAAATAAGCTCAAGGCAGCTCGATATGAATTGCGATGATCTTCTCGCACCTGGACTGATTAACCTCTAAAGCAGCTGGAGGCTCGCGGCTATCTCCCGCTATTATTATTACCCACACTGCCCGCGCGCGCCGCTGGAGGTCTTCGCGTGGAGCTTCGCGGGCAGCCGAGAGCCGTGCAACGGCCGATCTTGACCCCTTGCGCCTTTGCCAGCATTCGAGCTGAGTGTCGACCCTAAAAGCAATCGTCGATGGCAGCGGTCGGCGAACACGAGGGATTTTGTCTCGGAGGGTATCCTCTTGCAAATCTGAGGTTTTCTTCAGTTTTGATCGGCGCCTGATACCGATGCGCTGAACGGTGTAACAGTGAGCCGCCGTTTTCGGAGGGCTTATCAGTTCAGGAGAGACGTAGATTATCAAGGAACATCACCACAATAACCATAAATGGCCATATAATAGCTGCATGGGATGATGAATGGTGCTACTGCAGGCAAGTGGCTTGATAGGGTGGTAGATGAGCCCGTCGATGGCGATCATCGTTGGTTTTCCTGTTGTTGGGACCACAGCGACCTGTTGGGATGGCTTCAGCATCCACTGCCCAGCATTCCCAAGGTTCAAAGATTACTGTGTGATAGAACCCAACGGCATGCACATCTGCTCGAATTTAGGTAATAGCTTTTCAACTATCCATCACGGCTGTATTGCAGCATTAAGGTGTACCAGCCATGTCTGCCTCCCTTTAGATCAATCTTTGCGTCGCTTTCTGCCCCTTCGCAGTGCATTAGCAGCTAGCTCAGGAGCCAAATCATCGAGACAATAAAACGGAGGCAGGCTCTGCTATCGCGTCGGAGTTGTCCTGTTCAAAGTGAGGTTGAAAGTGGATTTCGTGACAGAATAAATGCTCGAACGGTGCACAGTGTCTTGATTCATCGTCGCAGTTTTGTTCAGCGACTTGGCAGCGCTGCAGCATCTGCCTCTGTGGCCTACACCGTCCTGGAACGGGCATCGACTAGGCTTGCCAGGGGCTTAGCTACGGACATTTTGGCGCGACGGTGGGTCCCCTAAGATTCTCGATGGCGGGCAGGGATGGTAGAACCCACCATCATGAACATTGAGATTTGACCAATGGCGACCCGTAGTTGCCCTCCGGAGGGCGTTAGAGATTCAAGGACAGATGCGTTTTGCAGTTTTGCAATATCGCCACATAGATAACAAGACGCGGTGAGAGGCTACGCGGGGGTCTACTAGTCTCCGGCGGTAGAGACCCGTGGGGTCCCATCAATGCACGTTGTTGACACACTCGCACTTGCAGAGATTTAGCAGCCGCTGCTGCGCTCTGGATTATTAGATCGTGTCGAATCGGGACGCAGAGATGGTCCTCGACCATCCTTTTGTGTGATGGAACCTCTGGATGTGTCGAAGCAGACGTCGGATCCGTGTCTCTGTGGCAGGTTGCACGCTGGTGGGCTGTTGGAGATGAGGGGCATAGGCAGAGTTGGATGATTGACAATGCATCCTCTTGTAACAGCAGTGTGTGAGTATCAGTCAAGGAGGGGGCACCCAAGCCAAGTCAAGACACCATAACCTCGCCGTACCTGCAAGTGTGCCTGTGCCGCCTGGTCGGTGAATGTAAGTTGCAGTACAGTTGGACCCCTTTTGAACCCTGGGGGTCCCTTGATTTGTGAGACTTTCAATGTAGGGTACTTTGAAGCTTGCTAAAGAGGTTGAGGACTTAGCGTACTGATATTGATATGTCTGATCTGTATGGGATGTCTGTGATCATGGCCCCATGGGGAGACTCTACACGTATCTCCAGACTCCAGGTTCATAACAGGCTTGCTATACAGATGTCATGACAAACAGTGGACTCGTCCGTGAGGCCTGAGTCGTACGACGGGCAAGTGAAAACGAGAAACACGCATTCTGCAGGTGGCATCGATGTTGGCCTGTAGCGGCGACCGGAGATGGTGGATGAGACCTGCAGCTAAGAGGATGGCTGGTGGAGCATGGCGCTGTCTGTACTGCAACTTCTCCCCTGACCTGGTCACATCCCAGCCGGCCAGGAGCCATACAGCTGTCGAAACATGAAAGAGGCGAAATGCATTGCGAGTGCAGAGGCCATCCCTAAATTTGGGCTTGCAGAGTTTTTATGGATCTATGCTATACGGATGTGGTGGTGACGGCCTGGGCGTTTCGATATCTCACAGATGCGTTACCTTTACGTTGAGATTGTAACCGCTTCCTGCCACTGGTCAATTTGCTGGTCCGCAATGCGCCGTTCCAAGCCGCTGCGAGACCTGATGGACCGACCGCCAGGGCTTCCCCGTCGGCGCCGCTTAACGGCTCAAACCCTGAAACGGGGGCGACATCTTAGATTGATACGAGTGTCCGAATCGACCATCATGCAAATATATTCAATATATATATAAATTCCCCCTTCCGAAATCGAAGCGTTGGCTATCCCATGCCGCATGTTCCGAGAAGGATCACTGAAGGCAGGAGGAGCGATAGGTGGCTGATAACGGCCAAGTCCATGCCCAAGCACTGCATACGTAAACTTCATCCGAGATGGCGTTACCTGGGCCTGGGTTGCTACGGGATAGTGCCACACATGCTGTTAGGACTATAATGCGATTCACGGTAGTGTCAGGAACAACAACAGCCGGAGACCGTCGGGCGACTGGCCTCCCGCAACGGGACATCGTCTCTCCCTCGACTACCCGCCAAGTAGCGCTAGACGGGCGCCGGTGCCTGCGGAAACTGCAGAAGACGCCAACGAAGTAACGGCGTATGAAAAAATAAGGACGTGCCGGCGAGCTGGGAGTTTGGATTAGTCGAGCGTGCGAAAGCTTGCCTCAGTTGAGATACTTGGAGGCGAGCTGAGGAAGGCCGACTGGTGGTCCAGCCATCGGCCACCCCCGTCGCCGGCCGGTTTTTCCCTCGCTCGCTTTTTCAAAAGGTGGTGTAGACCCAGCGTTTCGTAGCGGCATCCTTGGCGCTCTTGCTTATCTCTGACTTTTTTGCCTCTCTCCTCAGAACAAAAATGCCTGCAGCCCATGGAGGCAAGAACTTCCTCTTATGGGATTAGCCGCGCCCCAAAGGGCTTTCTGTCACATCAATACAAATGAATCTGACATTGTTCGTTGAGCAGATCTGCACAGTCCGAGCTCCCTCGAAAGCCATACGGTGTGGCTGAGGGCGTGAAGGCTGTTGTGTATTGACTTGATTCATAGTGCTGTTTCAGTGCCTTCTCCGCTGGATGGATGGGGAGCCTGAATTTCGCTGGTCTTTTGTTGCTGGCGGACTTCAAGACCAGCTTTCGATGCAATGCCTGGTTCTTACTCATTCTCATCGCCGATTGCTAGCCGTGCACAGACAGGCGACAAACAGCGCGAGCATGGGCGACGCCAGCACAGCACTCGCTCGGCATTTCGGCATGGTGACTGGAAAGCGATGGGCGGAAACAAGGTAAACATTTCTTGTGCGATCGTGTAGGGCTTCATGGAAGAACGAGAAGCAGGCAAGACAAGACAAGACAAGCCAAGTCAAGACAACCTGGAAGGTAAAGACCAATCGCTTTGCGGTGAGAAATGCTGTTGCTGGGTGTATGGCAATCCATTGGGCGGAACGAGGGTGACAGGACAGAACGGGCAGGAAGCCATTGGCGAGTGGCAGCGCTTTCCGTAATTTTCTAACACCACTCTCGGGCTCGCTCTTGCCTTGTATGACTGGAATTCAGCGGGCTACTAGGTGATTCATCGTAGCGGCAAAACAAGTCAGACGGAAGGAACTGACGGTGTGTCGTGTGTCATCGTGTTAGTGAGTACCAGCATCAGAGGACTGGTAAAGTGTGGCTTCAGTGGCTTTATGCCTCGTGGTCAAGCGAGAGACAGCGGAGAAGTGGGAGCAGCGTTGGGACTGCTTAACGTCGGGGGCGTCAAGGGCCAAGCGAGCAATTCCCCGGCGACGTCATGGTTTGCAAATGTCTCGCAGCAGCTGCAAGAACGAACGACAAATGAATACCTAGCGTGCCTAGGTAGGCGAGAGCAGGTAACTTGCCCTGTAACTACAGTGCCCCAGCGCTGCACAGGCCACACGCACCTGCACATGCACCCCCATGCAAGCCCCCCATGCCTTCCTGAGGTCAACCAATTGCTCCTGCCTGCCTGCCCTGTAGGCTTATGGCAATTCCCTCCGGTACGGTACTCTTGCGGCAAGTAAGATGTGATTGCTCACCCACCCAATCTCATCTCATCAGAACCCGGCACCGGCACCGTTTTGTTGACTTTTCCTTGCGGCTTACCTGACAGTACCTACATGATTAAAGTACCAATATATACCGTTCAGAGATGCGACTTGTGGAGCCCTTGACTAAACAAACCCTCCCTTTCAGAGCTACCTAGCTATTTACATATCTAGGTCTTCTTGGTTTTTTGAGATTAAAATAGTCCAATCTGCATTACTCGCTCCCTGACGCCCCGTGGAGCCCCAATTGTGCGTCGTACTTTTGTGAGAAGCCCATTAAAAAAAAAGGAAGAGGCACCCGCGAGAGAGAGAGAGCTAGGCCTAATTTCGACAAGTCCGATATTGAAGTTAGGTTGACCAGGGCGCTAGGCGAGTGGACGGTTCCAGATCTTACGGTACTGTGACCTAGCCCTTTTGGCTCACTCAGCGTCTTTGCTGTAGGGGAAAATCTAAGAAAAAATTCGCTGATGCGAAACGTGCGTGCTTTTGCGCAAGGCAACGGACGGTGCCCGTTCACTCAAGACCTAATAACCAGGCAAGCCACTCTCACCACACCGACATTACCTAACTGTCGTTCTTCAATGTGACTGCTTAGGTACCACAATGAAGGAGAGATCTGAAGCACTCACTCTTAGTGTTGGTCGAGCCTAAAGGTAGGTACAAGGAATATATTTGTGTAACTTTAAGAAGAGCCGTGGCAGTACGGTATCTCTGTCTTCCGTCCGCTATCGGTCCTGAGCAGGGAGACACCGTAACTGCTCTTCACATCGCACCTTGTTGGGCTGCTGTATGTGTGCAGTACAGGATTACCGGTACTGCTACGATGAGATGGAAGCAAACAAAAAGCGAGCTTCATCATGCAATCAAACTTGATGATCGTACGCTATGCCATGTTGAACCTGTCACGCACGTCAACTTGCTGCGCGTACGGTCATGGTCATGAAGCAGTAAGGCCATGCCATACCATGCCACACCCATGCATGCTCTGGTCCGGGCTAACGTTAGGTGCTGTTGCCGAATGCTCGAGCTCTTTTGGGGGTGAGTTTCTTGAGTCTGACAGTGGCAGTGGAAGCGAACGGAGAGACAGAACTGAATAAGAAGGAGCCGCTAGTCAAGCCGCACGGAGTACTTTGTGCAGCTACGCACTCTTGCACAGTAGCGTACCGTGGCATCCCAGATCCTGGTCGCTCTCTGCGTGCACTCCTCCCACACCCCCCCTCCCCCCTGCACCCCTGCACCTGCTCTGTTCTGCTCTGCAAGTTCCTTCCCTGCCTCGCCTGCCTCCCTGCTCAGGTCTTTCGCTCGCTCCTGCTTGTTTCCATGATCAGGTACTTTTCTACCTACAGTAGCACGTCCCCATCCGTTATTATTACAGAATTATTATCAGTCTCGTATCTCCCCTCCCCAATGTCTTCCCTCCTCAACCTGACGCAGTGCTACCGTGATCGCGCCTCTTGATAACGGTCTATTGTCGCGAATTTCTGCGAGCGTTCTTGCTGCAGCGTGCATATTGCCTCCATCGCCATCGCACATTACGGCTGGTGTCTCACACGGTTAGTACGAAAGAAAGGAATATCCGAAAAGGTACGTCTGTCTGGTCATGATTGGTGCCGTCCGTACTGTATCGGGTACTTCTTTTCCATTTGATGCAAGTGCAAGTGCAAGGTCAATTACGCAAGTGCCAGTTCGAAAAGCCACACCCTCCATTGCTCCTTCCACACCTCGCCTCACCTCACCTCATGCAATTCTTAGGGTGGGTTAGTCTGCATCGGTCAGTAGGCAGGTAGGTACCTTCCCTCGAGTGCCTTGTCCTTGTTCTTGGCCCCTGGCCCTGGTCTGCTTGGGGGGGTGTGGGTGGAGGGTATGGGCTTGTTCCTCTTGTCTGGCCTGCCCCAACCGGTGCAGCCGTGCTTTCATTCCTGGTGGACGGTGGGCGGCGGCTGCGCACCTTCATTCAAAACCACGCCAGCCCGCTGCTCCCGCACACTTCTCCCATTCCTCTCCTTTGCCGGGCTACCACCAACCCAAGCTTGCCTTATTTACCCTCGATCCCTCCTCCTCTTCGTCGTCGAGAGACAAGAGAGAGAGAGCGTGTGTGTCCTCCGCTTCGTCCGTGGCTGACGTCGAGACGGATTAGTCAAACAACAGGATACAGGACGGACGGACCTTCCTCCCCCATCTTCCCTCCCCCCCGACACGAGTAGCGTCCGATCGCCGCGAGAACGGACGGCCACCCTCAAGGACAGCACTGGCCAGGACAGGTACAGGATATCCAACAAAAGGAAACAGGCCTCAGAAAAGGAAGTGCAGGTCGTCGAGTCGAGCCAGCCTCGCATTCGCTCGCTGTCGCCGCCGCCGAACCTACCGAAAGAGAGCCTCCTCGAAGACAAAAGTGTGCATTTGTCACCCAGACAAATCCACTTGACACCTTCCTCTCGAATATCTCGCTTACTCCGTCATCTCCCAGACGGACAACCGGCCCTAAGCAAGCCAAACGCGCTCGAACTCTTGTCGAAGGACAATCGAGACGAGTTGCAATCAACTCCCCTGCCTTCCTCTCCGCATCTCTGCGAGAGCCTGCTTCGTTGCTGGAATATTGCCGCTGCAGTTTCTTCCCATTGATTGCTTTCCGCCTTCTCTCCTGCTTTTCGATTGGTAAGTCAAAAGACAATTATCCTGCTCACTGCACTTCTCTGCCTTGAACGCCGACTCATCACTCATTTGCTCATCGCCGAAAAATCTTGCGTGCATGCGAACAATTGCCACACGCAAGATTTATCTAACCCTCCTTCTTCCGAATTCCCTACGACTCCTTTTCGCGTATCCCCCCCTCCTTCACCTCTCCCAGTCTCTACCTACCTCATCATAACGGACCTGCCATGGACTCTCAACCAACTTTGAAATGCGTAACAACTAACAAAGAGCCTTTCGCTTGACCTATAGATTAGCTGAAGCGCTCCCTCCTTCTGCAGGTCGAGCATCGATATCTCCTCATGCACTGCTTCACAACGGTGTAGCCTCCCGGTTGTCTTAAAACGTTTCCTGCCTAGACAGCCTCTTCGTTCCAATCCTCCTGTGAGGCACCCAGCCGTGGGAATGCCTTACACGCCACCCTCTCACAGATCTCCCGCCTCATCAGCTCCCGCGTCGCCAGAGGCCAGCCGACGTCCATCATTCCAGGGCTCATCTGGCGCGCCGCGGCCATCTCTACCCCGATCTGCCTCATACCTGACAAAACACCGCAGAACGCCGTCGGCGGTGGGAGCTGGCAATGGCCCTATTAGTCAAATCAGCCCCGAGGGAACGTCGGAGGATTTGAAGGGAATGGTGAACACAAGCGTACGGGCATCACCACCGCCCATCACGGACGGCCAGTCGATGCCAAAGGGCGCTATCATCTCCCCTCCAGAGTCGTCTGCTTCTAGTGACGATGACGATCTGCCGGAGGTCAGAGGCCGAACAATCGAGAACCTTAAGGAGTTGCACGATGCTATCAGCCAAATTCCCGTACACCGTGAAAGCTCACCAACGAAGTCAGGGGTCCCCGCAGCACCCGATGCCGGTGACCTTCTCGTCTTGCCATCTCAGGCTGCAACCATTGCACAAGGGATGCACCATAGCTTCAGCACCAGTTCTTTAGATGACCTCGCCCACCCTAGCCGCAGAATATCTCACACAAGATCCGTAACGGAACCTCACGTTCTAGTAACGAAGTCTGCCGAGAACTCCCTCACAGCATCGGAGGAAGATACTGATGAGGAGATTCTGAGGAAACCCCAGATGGTGCGAAAGAAGTCGGGCGAGCTCGTCCGACCTGCCTTACGTCCGCCTTCCAGGCGACGACCTTCCAGTATGCCCGGAACACCGACTTTTTCCAAGGCCGTGCACTTTGACTCTCATCTTGAGCATGTCAGACATTTCCTCCAGGTCGATCGCCCACTCGCCGTCAGTGCAGGGTCATCGCCCGTCGAGAACTATGACAGCGACAACGAGTATCCTTTCCCGGGTGATGAGCGGGGCGTACGATCTCCGCCATTCGAGTGGGAAATTATTATTAACAACTTTCCTCTCGACACACCTGCCCGGAAAGCCCAACCCGTTCGTTTGGAACGGGTGTGGCTGTCCACGGATCAGAAGTGCCTGATAGGATCGGTTGCTGTGGCCAATCTGGCGTTCCAAAAATCCGTTACATGCAGGTTCACGCTCGATTATTGGAAGACTACCTCGGAAATTGCTGCAGAGTACATGTCCGAGATTCGCTCCAATGAGCCTGGACCAAGCCACGATCGCTTTAATTTCACCATTAAGCTGTCCGATCTGGCGAATTTGGAATCCAAGACCTTGTACTTCGCAATCCGCTACAATGTCAACGGTCAAGAGCATTGGGACAACAATAACGGCACCAACTTCCAGGTCGACTTCCGCAAGAAGATGCTGCCTCAGAACGGCAAGAAGGGTGTCATCGGCGCTGCCAATAGGCCCGCGAACGCCCTTCCTCGAAGCAACCGCCGAGCAAGTCCGTCTAGTGTTGGTCGTCCCAAGTCGATGCCCGTTGCGTTCGACGAGTTTGGTGACAATCCTAAGATTGACTTCGATCAGTCCATTCATGACTATCTCGGAGAAGGCCCCACCTCGTTAAGGCTGAAGGGTGTCAAATCATCCACGAGCATTCCTAGCGATAATCTGTCCACTCGGCTGTCCGCGCCCAGCGGCCAAGCTTTCGCCAACCGATATGACTTCGGTGCTTCTTTGTCTGCCGCTATGTTGTCAGCAAAAGACTCGCCAACCAAACCTGATGGCCTCTACATGAAGCCTAACCAACGGAAGGCGACTCCTCCTCCACCAGCTGCCACGGTCATCACCAGGCCACAGCCACCCAAGGTGCCCGCCCCGACAAACCAGACAGCTGCTGTTGCTGCTGCTGTCAACAAAGTGCTACCAGCCGTGCAGGGAGCATCTGGTGCAGGCTCACCTGCTTCACCGAGCATTGCTTCGTCGTCCTATGAGGAATTGGTCAACAAATATTGCTTTGTACGTACTCCAGGATGAGCCAGTTTCCGTGGCCGTTATGACCGGAAGATTTGACGAGGATGACCAACGATTTACTAACGACTTTCTTACAGTTTGGCTCAAAGCAATCAAGCCCCACGATCAAGGACGGAACTCTCAAGGGCGGACGATTCGACGGATCTGATGATGTCTTCATGACTCGATCCACAAACAGCTCCAACTCCAGTTCTCATAGCAGTCCTCGTGTCTCTGGCCCTCAGCATATACATGGAGCTCAGCATCACACTCTTCACCCGAAGGACCCGAACCCTTATTTCCAGCATGCCACGCAATTCATGGCAATAGGTGCCTCACCTGCAACGTCACCCCTCGGTAACCCTATGAACCGGACAAGTAGTCCATCAGGCGGGCAGCCAAGGTCCGCGGCACCGGTGTCGGGGCAGTCCTCTGGACGTTCACCTTCGCCAGCGTCCATGGTGGGTAGCTTCCAGCCCTTCACCGGTACGTCGCCAAATGATTTTGCGTACGATCGTTTCCCATTTTCGGGCACGGAGGCTCATGCTGCGACAGCGATTAGGGGTTAAGCAATTTCCGCATGTGAACCGGTCTACTCGCCGATGATCGAGTTATCGACTTCAAGCGCGCATTTTTTCGACGTTGTCCTTCTGAGATACCCATACCAGCTCCACAATGTTGACCCCCACTACATTCAAGATAAATAACCTAGCGAGCCTCATATTTATCCGACTCAACAATGTACATTTCTCCCTGCGCCTTCACCCCGCAGGATTCTCTTAGTGGCATTCTTCCCATGTCTTCTTCCCACTTCCACACATTGCGTCAAGCATCATTCGTCGGATGTTTTGGAGTTCAGGACAGACAAATTTGGTATTTTACGCATGACGCAGTGAGCCCGAGCATACGATAGGGTATCTGAAAAAGGCCAAGTTTTTACTTGGCCATGGTTCTTTTGAAACGGGGTTTCAAGAGAAGGAAAGGCGTTCCAGGATTTGAAAGGTTGTTTTTTGGTCCTCATCTCGAATCCGGCCCCGGCTCAGTTAGCTAGCGTGGCTGTCGGACTGGTACATAGGAGTGGAAATAGCTCAGTACATGGCAGGGGATGGGTTCTCCGTTTATAATGCATAATTCGTTTTTGGCTCATTTGGCTTCTACTCTCCTTTGTTGGCTGGACAAGCGACTCGTCTTCACATGATGCTGGTTTTCTCCCAACTCAAATGCTTTTTGGCTTCTTAAACGGACAAAACCCCACTGCCATGCTGGTGCCGACATCTTTGACCACGATTATCGCTGGAGTCGGGTTAGAGGGGCTTGATGGTTTATGAACCTTCCTTCTACTCCGCGCGTACTTCGTTCGCCTTAGCTAGACTGTCGTCAATCCATCCCTATTGGTTCTATGGGGATAGAGCGACCATTCGAGCTCGGGCTGGGCGATGTCTATACTTCTTTTGAGATCGATGATTAGGGACTGATGGAGGGTGAGTTTTCAGATTGACGAGATATGGTGGTTCTTTAACTTTTTTATCTTTTTCGGAACGAGGATTAGGAGGGGACTCTTTTTTTATACATGGATAACGAATGATCTTACCGGGAAAGCTGGGATCCGGAACGATAGCCTTTTCTCTTCTCTGGCAGGAGGTCTGTATGGAACTTTGGACAGACAAAAAGCTTCTTAGGAGAATGACAATAGAATTGAAATATCCAAACTAACTATGGCACATTTTGTGATCTGCTCTTGCTTCACGCTACTTTTACGAGGCTGCCCCGTCCCACAACATACTTTTACTCGACCATGGACCACCTTTCCTCGACACAATAAACTTTACATTCAACTTTGAAAACTTTCTCCGATCACTTCTAAATGGATCCTCGCCTCATCATCCGTACTATCAACTGTATATCATCCACCTCGGCTTGTCATGATCCTGGCCGATCCCTCACCATCGCACATTTTCTTGGGTGTGCAATTCCGAACTGTGATCAAGCACGAACAGTCTATCTACTCAAGCATCATGGCCGCACCTCAAATTACTCAGCTCACGCTCACGCCAGTCAAGAAGCGACGAACAAGACCTTCGTTTTCTCCAGTCAAGAATCCCAAAGTTATCGCACCTTCAAAGCGTCGCCACTCAACTGACGCTGGCGAAATAACTACCCTTCCTTCGGACCCAGATATCCCAACAGCTGCGCTCGACTTTGAAGAATTCTCGTTCATCGGGGCTGATGGAGATATGAGATGGAAAAACGTTGGCGATTACAAGAAAATATTCCTCGAGTATCTGGCTGAGAATTTTGGATGCTCCGCGGTGGATTATTCGATGCCTTTCATTGTACTTGAATTCCATGGCGACCCTCCCCCTGAAGATCAACGTCCATTCACTATTGCAGGAGCAATTGCTGTCTGGAGATCCATCAATGATCCGCCCTTCATTCCTTTTTTGGGTGAGCATGGTCAAGCAGAGGAGATTACGCTTGACGATAGCATCTGCGACATGATGCAAACGAGGAAGATGCCGCCAGACGAGGTCATCCTTTACCTCGCCAATCATATATTCACAGACTGTGAAGCTATATCCCTTCTATGGAATACTCTGGTCATTGAGCTGCCGGAGATGGAGACCAAAGACTACCTCGCACGTCTAGAGACACTCCCGATGGACCTCATAGGAAGCCCTCATTCTCTAGAATATCACAATGGTCCCCTGCCAAACACTCCGAGGCGATCTCGTGCCATCAAGCCAAAGCCCGCCAAGCTTGAGGGCATGGTTGCCGATGAGACAGACTACGTGCACATGGATGGTAGGTTCTAAAAATCACCAACTTTATTTCTTTCTGAAGGCTAACAAATATTCTGTCAGGTAAATTCTACCCAGGAAGCATGATTAGTTCTATCGACAAGAATGGTCACATTCATAGCTCGGTCTCGGCTGGGATTCTGATCGAGAGAAATGGAGAACGACGTCTTACATGTTCCTGGCATAATTGGGAAGGCCTTGTTGATTCAGAGCAAGTTGGTCAGACAGATGCCAAGACCAAAGAAATCCTTCAGGTCAGGCAAGGCGTCCTCAATGGTCTGCCGGGCACGAAAGTCGGATTTGTTCGTGAGCGCATCAAGAACACAGATATCGCGCTCGCACAATTGGACGATGGCATCAAGTTTGAGAATTCGTTTCTGGATATGAAATCGAACGTGTCTCCCAAGGTGTTCGTTTCCTCGGAAGACCAAGAAAACGGTGACAGATATTTAGCGGAGTCTTTTGTCACTGGTCAACAGATCTTATATGGATACGGTGGACGGTGTGAGTTGACCAAGATTCGCCGAAAAGTGGCACATCCCGAACTTGCTGGACACAAGGGATTGCCTCACGACGACGTCGCTTATGTCAAGTGCAGGCAGGGAGCCTTCGCCACTGATGTTCCGATCATGGACAGGAAGCCGTTCATCCGAGATAGTATCTGCGGATCTGTTCTTCTACGATATCGAGACAGCATGAAGAATAGTAAGAACAGCAAGAGCAGCAAGAAAGACACTCCAGCTGAGGTCTTGAAGCGTGGCGAGGCCTGTGGGATGATGCATTTTGCTGACCTGTACCATAAATACCATGATAAAACAACGGCCGACTACCTGATTTTCGCTGATGCCTTCGATCCTCTTATAAAAGAGGGTTGGACCATAGTCCAGCTAGAAGAAGCAGAAGTTGTCATGCCAGAAGTTCCGAAGGAACAGGGACTGGAAGTAGGTGTCGGTGTTGAGGAATCACCTTCAAAAAAAACAGCGAACTTCATAGATCGAATTGCACAACAGTTCTACGCATAAAAGGTCCCAAATCCAGGCACCTGGCGGCGCTCGTGTCGAACGCTCTATGCATCGATGAACTGGAATAGGTCGAAAGACTCTTGGGAAGATTCTAGTAGGACTTTCTTCTTTCGACCATCTATAGTTGACCTATCGATTATGATACTCTGGTGTTCAAGAAGAGTGTCTATCACTGCAAGTCCGTGGTTCTTTGCTGTCAAAATCAATGGCGTTTCCTGTGAGTCATGTTTGAGATTCAATCTTACATCCTTGCGAGCTAAGAGGATTTTCATGACAATCACATCCCAATAATAGCGGCAATTTCTAGTGCCGTCAGCCCTCCATTATCACGATAGTTGACGTCGATATCTTGGATTTTCAAGAGACCTTTGACTACCGCGGCATCTTTGTTACAAATTGCCCAAATCAGAATTGTCCGGCTGTCTGTGTCTACATGATTTATAATACGTTAGGGGTAACTAGCATAGTCTGTGTTGTCATGACCACTTTCTTCTCTCTTCATCTTCTTTCAGGCTTCCTTCGCTGACAATGATGTTGACGGACTTGAGTTGACCGCCCCATGTATAAGATAGTGCCTCGTAAGGGAGACACTCAATATCATGGAGATGGGCTTGAAAAATCTCGCAATGTACTGGTTTGGGATGATATCCCTTGACGAGGCGCACAAGCCGAAAGGCGCGTCTAGCGCCGTCAAGGCGATTGTAGCTGTAGGATTTGTCAATCATGGTGGGACCTCAACAGCTCGCGGTAGAGGATTTTATAGAATCAAATTGTCACTGGAAGGAAAAGTCCGAAAGCAAGAATGAAAAGTTGGTGGTAGGAGAAGGCTGTGGCTTGATGGACAGGTGACACTGCATATTAATCTAGAACGTCTATTGGAAGCGGACTCTTATATATCTTAGTACGGTTGATGCTGTCTCCCGAAAACGCCTGACATAGCGGCAGTTAATGGCTGCAGCCTGCACCAGGGCAAAGAAGCCCATGCTATTCCATAGAGGTTCACGAATTGGTCAATGGCCCTGTTGTTTTCGGAGAAGTCTGAATTATGCCCGATTTATCGATGACGTCGGCATGCCTTCAAAATCGATGCCCCGCTAGCTTGATTCTTGACAAATCTGCACAAAGAAAAGAGTCAAACACATCCAAAAATCGATTGTAGCCTCTACGAAATCATGGCACCCGACGGTCTAGCAATCATCATCGGCGCTGGCCCGACTTCCGGGGCGGGGATTGCCCGGGTGCTTGCCGATCCGGCACATGGCAACCTCGCCGTAGCACTGCTGGCCCGCAACCCGGACAATCTTAAGGCTCTCGCGGCGGACCTGAGGAAGTCGTCCAATGGCGGTATCTTGCAGCCCTTCGCCACAGATACACAGCCGGACAACCTCAGACAAGCCTTCAAGGACATTGCCGCGCACCCGGACTTCCAGGGCCTCAACTTGAAGCTGGCCATCTACCACGTCAAGCATGCCAGCAGGAAGCCGTTCCTGGAGGAGACTGCCGAGGCCTTCGGCGACAGCCTGCAGACATACACGACGGGGGCGTTCACCTTTGCGCAGGAAGCGCTGAAGCTGATCTACGCCCAGCAAGGCGGGCAGACGCTGCTGGCTGACACCGGCGGCGCAAAGAAGGGCACGATCATCTTCACGGGGACGCTGGGCGCGATGCGTACGAACTCAAATTACGCGGCATACGGCGCCGGACGAGCGGGGGCGCGCATGGTGGCGCAGGCCGTGGCGAAGGAGCACAGCAAGTTTGGTGTTCATTGCGTGCACACGATCGCGAATGGGCCCATTATTGACGAGGACAGCGAGGACACGCGTACGGGCAAGAAGATGAGCGCTGAGGCTGTTGGGCAGACGTACTTGTGGCTGGCGAGGCAGCCGAGCACTCTGTGGGTGCACGAGCTTGACCTGCGGCCAGCTCAGGAATCATTTTGAGTCGCGAGAATCTAGTGTCATTATGAAAAGTGAAAAAGTGATCTCCCTAGTACAGTTATGGTTGAAAAAATAAAATGGAAAAGTGCAATATCAAATACGACTGATGTTGCAATGAGATGAGATATTGAGCAACTGCATGATGCTACCAAATGAGAGACCAAATGAACGCCAGCGCCTCACATACCAAGAAGCCTCAGCGGGTATATCCAAAAAGAAACACGCAATGCCCAAATGCCAACCTAGATGATCACTCGCGAGAGCTTCTGTTTGCCTGTTGCCGGCCGGTCCCCCCAAAACTCCTCTTCACAGCTGGGGTGCTCCTACCTCCCTCATTGCCATCTTCCTTGGCAACGCGATCATCCTTTGGCTGAGCCGGAACAATGTCCCACATTTGAAGCGGCCCACTCATGCCAACCCATAGATCAGTTGGGAGGAACTCACCGACCTCCTGCCGAAACATCTCCCTCTCCTTCCAGTCTGCATCTACTAATTTGTGTACATTCTCTTGAGCTTTCTTGAAAATGCTGAAAATCTTCTCCTCCACTGAACGTCTACGCTCCTTTTCGAGATGCAAGCTTTCGTAGGCACTGAGGTATCCCTCGTAGAATTCTCGCAGTCCATCCATCTCTTCTAGCTTGCCAAAGATGACCTGCTTCTCGTCCTCCCAGCGATCAATGTACTCCGTCTCAGCTGCGACGTAGCTCTGCAAACGAGAACCGATGTCTTCAAGAACATGGAACGCTTGTGTAGTCGTGATGTACGATACCTTGATCCGGTCGGCTTGCTCTTTGAGCGAGGCAAAATCGGTTTCCATTTCGTGAAGAACTGCGTTGATCTCGGCCACCACCTCATCCACCTCTGGAGCATCCTGCATGACGACTTGTAAGATCTCATCCCGTTCTTGTGACGATATTGGGTCGAGGTCGGCAACATTGGACTCCTGCTCAGCAATGACACCGGAAATGGAGACGGGGTCGCCTCCTTCCTGTGAGGCAGTGACCTCAGCAGCCTTGCGACGCGCGAGGGCAGCGCCTCCCTCTGTGATGCGCACAGCTGTAACGCACATGTCAAAATGCCTCGTCAAAGAGGTGAGATGTTCTGCCATTGCCCGGGAGTGGTCTAGGAGGGACGAGAGCAGGTATGGGATGGGTTGATATGCAGCGGAGTCTGAGGGGGACGACGAGGGAGCAGAGGACATGGCTTTGCTAAGTGTTCGTAGGTCATTGTCGAATCGGAGCAGGTCGCCATCATATGAAGTCTGAGCGGACTGTGAAATGTAAATTGTCAGCTTGCGTTGTCCAGCGAAAGCCAGGATGTCTGCGCATGGCCCACCTGTAGTTCACCAATGCTCTCCTTCAGTGCATTCCTCATGACATCGACACTTTTCTCATCTACAAAGTCCATGAGATTCCTGGGTTCTTCTCCTTCGGGCCTGAAAACCGCCTCGACGATGGTGCTACGCAGCTGTTCCATCATCTTCTCGAGCTTGCCATTGGCGGAATCAAGAGTGCGAATCAAGTGTTTAAACTCCCTCTTGCCGCTGTCATATGTTCTCGACATGCTCTTCCGCACACGCTTCAGCAGTATGACCTGCTCATTGATGCCTGTCCGGAGGAAGGCTGTCTGGGCGCCAAGGATGACGGATTCTTCGTGGAGCTGGCGGGCATGTGTCGACAGGTCATTCGCATGGAGGACAAGGGTCATCGACGAGAGGGAGCGCTTCGCCGCGAGGAGGTGCTCGACAAGGGTTTCGACGGGAATGGATGCGGCAACATCTTCGGGGCTGGGATCGGGGCTGGGATCGGGGCTGTTGCCGGTATGGAGGGAAGCCGGGCGCGAGTCCGCCGGCGATGACGAGGCTGCGCTTGGTGAGGTCGCCATAGCTGTGTCTGTCTGTGATCTTTTGTTTGCTTCTTCCACCTTTCACCCCCCAACGAGCAGCACTGCTTAGTAAAGACGGGCTATTCGGATAATCATCGATGCGTCTTCCATTTGTTGCAGATTCGGAGTGGTTGCAGTGGGTCGAAAAGTTCAGAGGTTGTCCAGAGTTAGAACAGAGCTTAGACGACGGAAGCAGCGACTGATAAGACGTGATACGCTGGTGCGCCTGCCGCCTATCGTTGGGTGATGTCAGGATAGAGTTAGATAAACCCTGGTACAACAGCTTGCCGAACCTGACCGGCAGGCACCGGCAGGCAACAAAGCACGCACGGGCCACCTCATCTGGGCATGAGCCCCTGGATGAGCATATCCGCCTACTTACCCACCCATAAATCTCAAGAGATAGCAGAGCCTTTCCAGTTTCTTCGTATCTGCAGCTGATTATCTTGCCGACTCAACGATATACGAGAAAAGAAGTCTTATTGTTTGTCTAGATAAATGCTACCTTTCTTAGAAAGAGACATGCATTGCGTTATCTCGATGGCTTGTGTAGGACATTAGATTCGTAGAACAACCACTGCCCTCATCCTTCATTCTGTCCTTACATATTGTGCTGTTGAGAACCAATGGGCGTTGTTCAGTACGGTCTTTGCATTCCCTGAAACCTTGTAAAGAACCCGCATTGTAACCATGCAGCAGTGCCTACTGCGGACCGACACTCAATCAAGATGTCATACGGCACACGTCAAGGGGGGCTCCTGGGCGTGGTAACGTACTGAGATTGCAAACGAAAGTCACTCTTTTATTATCAGTGGCAACAGTTTAATGGAGCGAGTGAAATGAAGCAACTGATCACAAGTAAGTCGTCGGATAGTTTGCATTGGTAAGACCAGGGCCTCAACTCAGCATACTCGAGGTTCATACACATTAGCGAGATATAGTCAATCACCTCAGGACGAACGTACCGCACGAAATGATTCTATTCTACCGAGCTTGCTGCAGGCGTTCTACTCGCTACCGACTAGGCCGGCATCTCCGAATCTTCAAGGGTCTCAGTAGCAGCAGCACGAGACGCCAGTGACCCCTCAGTTCTCTTCCCTTCGCTGTAGCCTTGTATTGTCGGAAGGCGACTGGCTGGTGGCTAGTGACGCCCTAGATGTCTTACACATATCAAATTCAGTTCTTGTAAATAGTAGTGACCACATTACCGCCGCTTCGGACACCAGACCAGCTCAGCATAAGGAGTTTGTTTGTGGAGCACTCAAAAGCGGGATTACTGCGCAGGCCAGTTCTAGAACCAAATAGATGGAGCTGAAATGTCCTGAGGCTCTCGGAGATCCTAGCGTTACTCTTGTTGCACTGACCACAGCTTGAAGCTGCAAGTTAAATATTGCTCCTAGTCCCGCGCCTGCGGTGGAGCTTGCTGTATGATTTATTGACTAGCTGTACCTTCTCTTTGAGAGGCGGGTACCATGGCGTCGAACGGCATATTCTACCGTTTCTCCAATGAATAAATCGCTTGGCGTTCCTATCAATAATAAAGTCGCAAATTATTGAAATTGTGCTCACGACACGCCGCGGTAATTCTGTCTTGCTTTCATTTAAACCAAAACTCGGAATCGCGTCGTTTAAGTGTAACGCCGGACGTACCCGAACAGCACTTTCTACAGGCATTGAGACATTGCTGCATTGTTATTTGCACTATTTCTACTGGCTTGCTTTTATATTGAAGCGGCGGTTAAGCCATGCAGGACGCACGCACCCAGACGTCCGCCACAGAATTCCAAATTGGAGTGCGATGCTTTTTCGCGGACCTAGTTCGTGAAGCTAGTATCTTGGCAGGCGTACCAGGCACCAAATTTCTCGCCAACAGCTCCCAGATCGCGACAAGGCCGTGTCTTAGGACACTGGGCCGGTTGAGCTGGGACCAATCTGACCTGTAGGCGATGTGCGCTGCGCTGGCTTTCAGCATTCGTTGGCCAATACCTCCCACTGTATTTTGCGCACAGCGGCCGCGTGTTCTCGGGTCTCTGATCACGGGTTAGACGTGTGCCTGAATCACGACTAGTCACGAATTATCGGCTGTCGGCCAATGCGGCTGATAGGTCTGAGATGGTGGGAGCTAGGGGATTTGGTGCGACTGCCGGCTTGATATTGAGCTGCCTCTGGTTTGCACGCGGCTCAAAGATGAAATACTCAGCCATATTCAGAAGCTGCTGAAGCCACGAGTTTCGTCACCAGTTTTCTTTGGTCTCAGTCAGATCAAAGTCACGGCGTCTGCATGACTTCGGCGTTGTGGCTTTTAAATACGACGTAATTTGATTACTTCAGAAGCATTGGAGCATGAATCTATTGGTTTACCCCGCGATCTGAAGTGCCCCGGAACTGGGTTTGCATGCTGCAATTTGGGGTTGGAACGTCACAAGGCCTAATTTTAGCCTCAGCCTCAACGCCCCTGGAAGCTCGAGCTACTCAACGACCATTTTGCAAAAAGTAAGCTGAGAAGGATCCCCCGGTCACCAATCCGGCTTGTCCACGCATCAAGCATGGATTCTCGCAGCTGCAAGCTTGACCGGAAAACACGAGCTACAACGCCAGTCAGCCATGTTCTCCTGCTAAGAGCCGCCGCCTCCTGTCGATATTTACGTAAATCTTGCTCTGAGCTCTTCATATGGCTATGAAGAGGCTATTCAGCCTTTAAGTTACCCATTGGGCAGGGCGTGCTCAAGCTGCGAAGACAGGCCACTTAGCCTGGCGCTGGACACTTAGGGCTATGCGGGTAATCGATAGTCTTCTCTCCCTAAGGATTTCCTCACCTCATCTCCATAGTCAGCCGCAGCCCTATCCCCATTCAACTCGTTTGGGCACTCGATAGTTACTGGTGCCTACCTTCGAGGTCCCTGCTTTTCTCGTCCGTGCTGACTACCACTTCACAGACATTGGACTTCTAGGCACAGCCTTTTTAGGTGTCAAGGTTGGGCAACATGCTAATTGTGGAGATCGTGATTGGAGAGACCATGGCTTTTAGGCTTCCCTAGACACTACTTGCCGGCGACTTCCTTCCAGACCGTCTTGGCATGAGTGAGAGATCAGTTCAAAAGTTGTTTTTCGAGCATCTACGCGCAAGGGATAGAAGAGAGGCTTTGTGGATTTTTGGCCGGGCGTGCGGCTTTCTCCGAACTTTTCAACCTATTGTGAAAGTCCTCTTGTACTCGTTGAATATAAAATGGACCATGTTCCCATGACGAAATCTGGTGGTTGTTTAGCATCATCCAACAAGTTCACCTGACATCTCCCAACTGCACTCAAAATCATCTTCGAGAACCTCAATTTCTTTTCAAGATCAAAATGGTTGCCTTCAAGAACCTCCTCCTCATCGCTGCCGCTTTTGTGGGTGTCATTGCCCAAGATGATGCCCCCGAGGGCGACACCGCAGCAGCCCAGGCATACTGGGACCAGGTCCTGGCCGGTGCTGAAACTCAGACCGGAGATGCTGTTGAGAAGCGATCTCTTATCCACGCTGCTCGTACCGTCGAGATGAAGGACCCGTACAAGGGTTCCATTTGCACCGCACCCTTTACTGCTCCTCCATGCGAGACTCACTGCACTCGCAACAACTGCTTCCGCGGCTTCCTGAACGCTCGCGATGGCTCCTCCGGCAAGGTATATTATATCATCACATTGTATATCCAATAGCCTGGCTAATACCTTGTACAGCATTGCCCCAAAGAGGCTTTCGGCTTTTGCTGCGCCTGGAACTACGCACCGGACTTCATCAAGTGGTACGCCGTGAAGTACGACATTCTGTACGCTGTCGCCCCGTATGCTTCCTCTTGCAAGAGCTCCGATGACACCGCTTGGGATGTTGTCAACAAGGTCAACGATGTCTGCGGCTGCACTCTTAACCATGAGGTCACCATTGACACCTCCAATGCTTACTATGGACTCCGCGCACTCAATCCCGGTAACTCCAAGTGCCACTAAAGAATGTGCGCCTTGGTCTTGGAGGCTAATGAGGAAATGACTGGGTAATGTTAATGGAAAGGGGAACTGGCTGGTGAAACACGGTTAGGCTAAGGTGGAGTTGGGCTCATGGCATTTAGTACGAAAATGATCAAACTGCTGCTCCTGCACCTAGTTTCAAGCAACTATAGCGACAAAATGAGACTGACTCGCTTTGGAATTTCATCTGGCGCCAAATCAAAACCAACTTTTTGCTACGAGAATCTGTTCCAGCCACTGAAAACAGTGAGAATTTTCATCTTTTAATGAAGCTACCGTACAACGGTCGAACCGCGTGTAGTCAATGTGACATTACTTCTATAAGAGTTTTGTTACTTGTAAAGGGAGCGGAAATCCGTTGCCGGTTTAGCAGCACTTCTTCATATTCGAGCGCCTAGAAGGCTTGGTCTTGTATCATTAATGAATATATATGAGAGACACTCTCCCCCCTGTCTGCTCTCTCTCCTCTCTTCCCGCTTTCAATCCTAATATCATAGGGTACATCTGGCCGCTCTTCGCTTTCATTCATAGACAATGATTCCCGAGGCCATGTGATACTGATTATTGTGACGGAAAATGTCATATGTATCAAGCTTGCCGTATATGTTATTATCGCCCTCTGGAGACTTTTGCTGTGGAAACATCAAATATCAAATAACTAATAATCTTCACTGGAAGACTTTGTCTCAGTGATTAAACATTAAGATTGGGATTAGACAGTAAAGATCATTACAGCTCGCAAGATTATGTCTCCCGATGATTAGTAGAGCTTTGGCCGGTGCTTGGACCTGGGTACTGAGGGGGTGGTTCTTTATGGCTTGTCTCCTGAAGTTGTACATCCTCAAGCTCGAATTGCTGATATGAAGGGGGCGGCTGCGCTTCGCTAGTGTCCGTCTCATTTACAGGTGGAACAACTGGAGTTGTTTGGGTTCTCGCGGGTTTTGGAACCTTTGGTGGGCTGGCCTGCCCACCGCAGCAACCAAAGCAGCCCATTATGCTGAGTAGTGCGTGCATAGAGCTACAGCACCGTTAGCTATGTACTTCAGGCCGGTCCGTTGTGCACATACAAAAGCCCTATAGCCAACCAAGTTGCAAGCGCTTGATCTCCTATCCAGGGCCTGTCGGGCACCGGCGGCCAGGGTGCAACCTGATCGTAGTTGGCGAAAAGAAGTGCAACAAAACCCCACGCGGCTATGGCAATGACCACGACATCCAGGCAGACGATTCGCCCACTCAGTGGATTTTCCCGCCGCTTACCCATGTACTGATACAACTCCCAGCAAGACATAAGGAATGACACTATGGCCTTTAAACCGATTAGTCGCGATTTCGTACTGGGTTGAGTTGCAATAGTGGTGAGATAACATACTGCGGAGAGGGTGCCGGCCGCTTCACTGCCGGCATCATGACGGCCCCCATTCCATGTGTCGATGGCACCGTTCCAACGGCCAATATAATAGCTGAAATATATAAGAACAAGAAGTGCATATATACCGGATGGAATTCGCATCCAAAGCTGCCAAAACTGGTGCTGTCCTCTTCGCGGTCGTAGGTGAACACGATTAGCTTCTTGCTGGTCCATTGTGGCAAGAAACTTCGGATCAAGTGCCGGTGCCGTTGCACGAAGAAATGACACTCTCGGATTGATGTCAAATGTATGTGTTCAAAGTGTCTCAATTGCGTTTCCACACTTAGGCTTCAGATCACGAAATCATGAGCTTGAGGATATTTAGGAAATAAGATATACTTGGCAGCCTGGACAACGCGCGGGTGCGGCACAGCATGCCCGTATTGCAACAGGAGACCTACTTGCGGGAGGAAGGACGCAAGCGACCAACTCAATTTTCATCGATGATTGGCTGGTCGTCTTGAAAGCAAGGTAGACCAACTCAACGACAACATTTTGACGAAGCACCACAGCCCCTCCTTTGAAGTTGGCTCATTCTCATTCAATACTATGGTAACCCGACAACCACGGGAGATTGAATGCAGGTGAGAACTTTCTGAAGGAGATCTTCAGAGATAACGAACCTGCTTGCAATGACAACTCATTCGCTCTCCTTAATCTCTTAGCCTCGGGCACTGTGGTATATCCATTTCCGGATCAGCAATAATTTCGAAGAGAAGTTGTCCTGCGTCTGGAACAACTTCTTGGAATTTCGAACCAGAAGACACGATCCAATTGCTCGCCTAGTCTTGCTTTTGGAATATATACAAGGTATTTTTTCAAGATTTCCAATTAGATAGGAGAAGAAATGGCTTGTGGCTTTCGGGGTCACGAAGAATTCTCCCCGCAACTTTCCCCATGATGGGATTCTCTTAATCTACGGCGCGATTCTATTTTGCTATGTCTGGGGAGGTCTGCATCATGATGTAAATTAAGCTCGTGGGACCGAGTCATTTATCGGGATCTACTATCGGACCTGGAGTGTATAACCGCTAGGTTGGACTGCGCCACGCTCGGCGTCCTGGCCACCTTCCACGCAAGGCTTGCCACTAAACTGGGCATGATGGCCTATCTCACTTTTGTGTTTACTGAGCACGTCAAAGAAAGCTTTGGATTTACCCGAACAATTGGCGGCGTCATCTAAAACTCGCTGCACGGTTGTGGAGTGCTCGAAATTGTGTAAGACAAGGCTGGGAGGCCTCTTTTCCAGCGCCAAGTCATAAGTATCCTGCGCCTTGTCAACAGCCCCTCAGATTGCGAGTTTAATTGAATAGAAAGGCTGATTGCAAAATTCACCAAGCCGAGAGCGCGTATTTTGGATTCTGACGAGCGGTAAGTGTTTCGCTATCTGTGTTGTGTCGGTGATGCGGGTTGAAGAACAAACCCGGCATGTTGGTCCGCCGATCGGGGGTCTTGGCACGGAGGCCTTTCTCATGTCTTATCATCATGGCCGAGAAGATGGTGAGGAATTATCAACCTTGGCCGATTGCGCGAACTCCACCTTTTAGATGCTTGAGGAATTCCTACAAGCATTTAGAGTTTGCACTGCCTCAAAATGTTCTTTGCCAATGTTCTGTAACGGTGCATTTCGCGCCCTCACTATGTGAGAGTGAGCGATTAGATTTATTGAGTCTTGGCAAAACATACGGATAGGTCAAATGAGAATGGCGAAAGGCACATGATGATCTTCTAAGCTCCAAGTTGTGCGTCTTGGTTAGGCAGGAGGCAATAGACAAGCTGGGTGGGCAAACTGTACCGCCCTGGGCATTCTGCACAGCCACGCTCGGCAAAGGGCGGAGGCCCGAAAAAACGTCACTAAGGCAAATAAACTACTCATAGGCCTCCAAGACATGCGAGCACAGAATGAATGAATAGGCGATGGTGCATTCATTTGGGCCGGATAAGGAAGCTCTGCCTTGGGAAGTCTGAAGACGTTGTTGATGCTGGTGCAAATTCCTCAGTACCGGGCGGACAGCTCCCGATCTTGAGTCGTGCTTCAAGGATACACCAACGATATTCTCCACCACATCCGGAAGGCGCAGTCTCTGGGCGCTGATGCGGAAAAGCTGATCGGGAGACTGCTGTGTGACGACGTGGTCGAGGCGGAGTCCTGTTCAAACGCCCCATCCTCCCAACATTCACCGGTATATGAGATTCGGTCTGCTTGGGGAGCCACCTGACTTCAGACATCGTGAGGAGAGCTGCTTCTGGCGATACGGCTACATAGAGGCTTCTACTATACTAACGAGAGCTTTCTCTGCTCCCAACCGATGAAAACCACAACTCATCCAACATGGCGAACAATAGTCTAGCACCTCCCACATTATGGGTCGACACCCGTGCGAAAACACCGGGGGGAGATTCAGATGAATCTATCACACCTTCTGGACAATCAACAATATCAAATCCATTTTTAACGCCAGTCCCAACAAGTACAGCAACGAGCATTCTCAGCCAGGACCCGGAGGATGCTCTGAAACCAGATCCAGGCACAGAGGCTGATTTTGTAGTGGAGCAAAACCCTTTCGCCTTCAGCCCGGGTCAACTCAACAAGCTGCTGAATCCGAAATCTCTTCACGCATATGTGTCTCTCGGTGGAATCCGAGGAATCGAAAAAGGGTTGCAAACGGATTTGAGTGCTGGACTAAGCATAGACGAATCATCAGCAAGATCGAGAGTGACTTTCGAAGACGCCACTGGCCGTGCTGCTGTCAAGTATTCGACAGCCTCATCCAGTCAGCCTAGCTATTCACATCAAGCGGATGGCGACAGCTTTGTTGACAGAATACGAGTCTACGGCAAGAATAT
Organism: Phaeoacremonium minimum UCRPA7; assembly: GCF_000392275.1. NCBI lineage: Eukaryota > Fungi > Ascomycota > Sordariomycetes > Togniniales > Togniniaceae > Phaeoacremonium > Phaeoacremonium minimum. Next base: position 139,134 of record NW_006921357.1, read on the forward strand.
ATTGCCCGCGAAAAAGGCAACTCCCATATGGAAGCTGATGTGGAACGCCTACAATGACAAAGTTCTCCTTCTCCTCACAGCAGCAGCCATAATATCCCTTGCGTTAGGACTTTATGAGACCTTTGGCGTCGAACATAAGCCTGGTGATCCTGCCCCTGTCGACTGGGTTGAAGGTTTGGCGATATGCGTTGCCATTATCATCGTAACGGCTGTTGGGTCTCTCAACGACTGGCAGAAAGAGCGCGCTTTCATGAAGTTGAATCAAAAGAAGGAAGATAGAGAGATCAAAGTCATACGCTCTGGCAAGTCCTACATGATCAACGTTCATGAAATTCTTGTCGGAGATGTTCTGCATCTTGAACCGGGCGATCTCGTTCCCGTTGATGGCGTTTACATCAGTGGCCACGATATGAAGTGCGACGAGTCGTCGGCAACTGGAGAATCAGATGCAATCAAGAAGACACCAGGAGAGCAGGTATCAAGGTTGTTGGAATCCGGCCATGACACCAAGAAACTCGATCCTTTCATCATCTCTGGTGCTAAGGTCTTGGAGGGTGTCGGCACATTCGTTGCTACCTCTGTCGGTACATACTCCAGCTTCGGCAAGATCATGATGTCTGTTCGAACAGAAATGGAGGCTACGCCATTGCAAAAGAAGCTTGAGCGTCTAGCAATCGCAATTGCGAAGCTGGGTGCCAGCGCTGCTGGTCTGTTATTTTTCGTTCTTCTCATTAGATTTCTAGCCAACCTCCCTGGCGACGAACGTACTGGACCAGAAAAGGGATCTGCTTTCATGGACATACTCATCGTTGCAATTACGATCATTGTTGTTGCGGTCCCTGAAGGCTTACCGCTGGCCGTGACTCTGGCATTAGCCTTCGCGACTACTCGGCTTCTCAAAGAGAACAATCTTGTCCGTGTTTTGAGGGCTTGCGAGACGATGGGAAATGCTACGACTATCTGTTCGGACAAGACCGGAACATTGACCACGAACAAAATGACAGTGGTTGCTGGAACTTTCGGCACGGCAAGCTTCTCGAAGTCTGACACCGAGAAGTCTGGTCCAACTCAGATGGTACAATCCTTTGGTCCTGCTACGAAAGAATTGATTACACAATCCGTGGCCGTGAACTCCACTGCCTTCGAAGGAGAGGAGAACGGCGTATCTACGTATATCGGATCGAAAACCGAAACTGCTTTGCTGCAATTCGCCAAGGACCACATCGGCATGCAGTCTCTTTCTGAGACGCGCGCTAACGAGGAGGTGGTGCAGATGATGCCTTTTGATTCGGGCAAGAAGTGTATGGGCGCGGTGATTAAGTTACCGTCTGGCCGAGGCTATAGGCTTCTCATTAAGGGCGCGTCGGAGATTCTTTTGGGCTTTTCGACAATGAAGGTTGATGTCGAAACTCTTACAGACAGTCCACTTTCGGAGTCTGATGCCCAGAGCCTCAAACAGACTATCAACGACTACGCGAAGCAATCCCTGAGAACCATAGCCCTTGTTTATCGAGATTATCCGTCTTGGCCGCCATCCAACGTCGAGGCAAAGGATGGTCATGTTGACCTCAGCGCTGTTCTCAATGACCTGGTCTTTCTGGGAGTCGTTGGAATTCAAGATCCCGTCCGGCCCGGTGTTCCAGAAGCTGTTGCCAAGGCAAAGCATGCTGGCGTTGTCGTACGCATGGTAACCGGCGACAATGCTGTCACTGCGCAGGCTATTGCAACCGAGTGCGGTATATATACCGATGGCATCGTCATGGAGGGACCAGCATTCCGCAAACTCTCTGACCAGGAAATGACCGAGAAATTGCCTCGCCTGCAGGTTCTAGCTCGCTCTTCACCCGAAGACAAGAGAATCCTTGTCACAAAGCTCAAAGCAATGGGAGAGACCGTCGCTGTGACTGGAGATGGAACAAACGATGCACCAGCACTGAAAGCTGCTGACGTTGGCTTCTCAATGGGAATCTCGGGCACTGAGGTTGCCAAGGAAGCCTCCGCAATTGTGCTAATGGACGACAACTTCACCTCGATAGTGACTGCTCTGAAATGGGGCAGAGCTGTCAACGATGCAGTTCAGAAGTTCCTCCAGGTAAGTACTGATCAAGGATGCTGTAGTAACTCATGGTTCTAACATAATGGTTTAGTTCCAAATCACTGTCAATATCACCGCAGTCCTTCTTGCCTTTGTCACCGCTGTATCCAATGCCGAGATGAAGTCAGTCCTCACAGCAGTCCAACTCCTGTGGGTCAATCTCATCATGGATACATTCGCTGCACTTGCATTGGCCACCGACCCTCCTACTGAGCGCATCCTCGACCGTCAACCACAACCTAAGCGTGCCTCTCTCATTACCACCAACATGTGGAAGATGATCATCGGACAAGCGATTTTCCAATTGATCGTGACTTTCGTGTTGCATTTCGCGGGACCAGCGATCTTTCATATCAAAGCGGATGACGAGACAGGGCACTTGGAGCTTGATACCATGGTGTTTAATACCTTCGTCTGGATGCAAATCTTCAACGAGTTCAATAACCGCCGACTTGATAACAAGTTTAACATATTTGAAGGTGTTCACCGCAACAAATTCTTCATTTTCATCAACTGTATCATGGTTGGCGCTCAGATTGCTATCATTTTCGTTGGTGGGCGGGCTTTCTCAATCACACACATCGATGGAACTCAATGGGCTATCTGTGTTGTACTTGCTCTTCTCTCCTTGCCAATGGCCGTTCTTGTGCGGCTGTTTCCTGACGCTTGGTTTGCGGCAATTGCAAAGACTGTTGGCGGACCTGTGGTGGTTGTCTATAAGGCCCTTGGCAGGTTTTTCTCGAAGATCGGACGAATGTTCCGTCGCAAGAAGGCAAACGGGAAGGAGGTGGATGACAATGAGCAAAATGACAACACGCCAGAGATTTTGGTCTCTTCGTCTGCACCGGAAATCAACGTACAAGATGTGGAGAAAGGGATGTGATATATTTTAGGAAGGTGTTGTGTGTTTATGCGGGACGATTCCTTCTGTCCATTGCATAGCGAAGCGAGTGCCAGGCGCAAGGGTTGCTTTGGTGCTGCTAGGCTTACGACCTTTCGTTGCCCTAAAATGATTATGAATTCAGTATAGAACGAAATACCTCAGGGATTATGAAATTTATGGCTTATATCAGTTTTCGAGGATCTTTGACCTGACCTGCAGTGACTATGGAATTTTCTTTATGATGTGTTCGAGCCCTCCAGGCTAATCCGAACTCTAGCCAACGAGATAGATCAAAAGGTCTATCAGAAGCCCCGAAGTGGTGGGGGTTAGAGTCCCATTCCTGTAGTGTCAGCAAGCAGATACACATTTGGAAGTTATGCTCGGAGTAATGACCTTAGCATGAGATAGCGCGGCCATATCCTCATGCTTCTTATTCTCACGCTCTTAATTACGAAAACACAAGAAAATACAAAACTGATACTATCAATATTTTCTCAATACTTTAGAGCCTACGTTTTACATCTTCATTGAGAATCCGCATTTGCCAGTCTTTGGGGCGCTCAGATACCAGTCCCTAATATTTGGGGTAATTGACTGTTCTGACTCCTTCTCCAGGTTTTCGCCCATGACGGTTACTGACTCTAATCAATAATCCAACTTAGACGAATATTTTTCAATAAATACAGACGAGAATAAATCACGAGAAAGCAGCGAAAGACTCCCTTCCGTTCCTTCCCAAACACCAAAATTTAGCATCCTTTCACCCTTCACCCAATATCTGCAACGCGGGGGATATACAAACCTCTCACCCTATTTCAACCCACTCTCATCCTACAATAATTCCTGTGGTATTACATTTTCATCTCGAGCAATATCGTTGTCAGATATGGCTACCTTGGAGGTTCCCGTGGAGACAGTCAAGATCGCACTGTGGGAAGGGGCTACTTCTCAGCAACGCTACAACCAAGGTGTTGATGCATGGGTCGTGCAAAGCAAGGCAGAAATTCACAAGCGCTATCGAATTTGGATGAAGTCATGGTTGCTGGATCACCTTCAGAAAAACGAGCCACGAATGCTGGAGGATGTTGATATTGTTAACATCAAGTATGGTGGATTCGTGAAGGGAAAAGCCCTAAAAGCAATTTCTTTGCCAATCAAGACGTGTGGAAGAGCCTTGCGTCCGAAAAAGCTATATCGTGCGGTCCACAAGGCAAGCGCAAACAACGGCGTCAAGCTCGGGAGCATGGACTTGTGAAAGTCAGTCCCCTCTTCTTTCAGAATCAGCTGCAGCGCCATCTAAATTGGCAATGTCGTGACCCGAGTCCTTTCATGTCAGCAACGAGCAGCCAGGAGAAGGTGTGGGATGTCTGCACCATGTACGAGGCACGTGGTTTTGAAGACATCGAGATATTGACTATTACTCTACACGGCCCACTATGGGACCATGAAAAGTCGCGACTTTGGCATCTCGAAACTCGTTTAGCCGACATTCCTCGACTGAATGAACGGTACCGGTCTTATCATGCGCATGAATATCTTATCCAGGACTCTATTCCCCTATCTTGCGTTGAGAGATCAAAGTAGGAAAGCATCAAACACCAACATGAGGGGATTCGAGCGAAACGCCAATGCGAGTGGAAGTTCATGCAGAATGCGCAGACACCTGAAAGTAAGGAGCCAAGAAAAGAATGCTATGCTCTCAAGCGAGCGTTGACTACAGCCGAAGATTCGAACGAAGGACGACTGCGCAGCGCTAAGCAATCTAAAGGACTTCGACCGGCAGTCAAATTGATCGGAAGGACCACATAGGTTTTCCAACAAGAAAGACGATATCGTCATTATTCTACCATTAATATAACCTTTGCGACTTTTTTTTTTTGGCATGAATTGCTATAAAAGAATTGATGCTAAACGAACATGGCTGATCAAATGGCGAGAGTTGGTGAATACGTGGAGAGGTCAGAGGTCTTCCAGCCAGGTTGGAAATTCAATTCCAAATCAAATAGAGCTTGATTCATACGAAATTAAAAAGGGAATTGAAGAAAAGCGCTCCCAAGTTTCATCTCCATTGATCTTCATAGTTGATAGCTTATCAGTCTAGCGATCTCATTAATTATGGAATGCTTCAGTCGTTCATATTGAGTTGTTCCCCTTAAACCAGTGATCTTATAGCATCATGCTAATACTTATCACTCATTATCCATTCCTCCAAGAACTGTGGGGATATCCTTGTCGGCCATATCCCATTCCCGGGAAATAACGTCCTGAACCAACGAGTCCCTCGGTGTAAGGATCATCTTGAAAGGACCCGGATTTATTGTAAAGCCGTGTGTTCTCATTTCCATTGTATCCACCGGTAGTTCCTTTGACATCTTTTCGATGTTGAAAGCCCACAGCAGTCGTGCAACCTGTATCCAGATCCCATCCTCTGCCACATGCCTTCCAATACACACTCTGCGACCATAACCAAATGCTGGCGTAGGGAGTTCTCGCCGAATTGATGCCTTACTCCAATTTCTGCCTTTCTCATTGACTTGATCAAATTTAAGCCATCGCTCTGGTACGAAATCTTCTACCTTCTCCCCAAAAACACTCTCGTCGCGGGCAATAGCCCAAGAATTGGCAATAACAAATGACCCAGCGGGAATCCGGAACCCATCGTAAGTGTCTTCACCTTCTGCTGTATGAGGTACACCCGTCGGCGCTACTGGCCTCCATCGGAGCAGCTCGAGCATGATAGCGTCGATATATGGTAACTTCGACCGATCCGCAAAGGTTGGGAAACGCTCCCGTCCAACCACTGCATCAAGCGACTCCTGAGCACGTTTCACAAAATCGGTTTCTTGTCCTTTTGCTGCGAGAGCCGCAATGAACAGCCACATCAGCCCTCGTGGGGTTGTTTCCAAGCCGCCTTCACTATTTCCGCCGAGTGCATATGCCACATCGAATTCACTCATCCCTTCTGCCGCAGAGCTCGCCAGAATCTTCTTCGCCATGTTCCATCCAGGAGCTGACTTTGCAGCTTCAAAGTTCCGGACATGGAGGTCCGCCTCGATGTCGAAGAACTTGTGTGCGGCACGTTTCCAAGGTGATAACCAGGAGGGTAAACTCTTGAGAGCGGGCACGATGTCGACAAGATGAGTCGCCGTGACCATATCATTTAATTCAGTGTGGATCTCGAGCGTCCTCTTCATGACAGGGTCGTCCGTTGTAGGAATTCGATATCCGTAAGAGAGACCAAGGAGTAGGCTAGCCTGGACGCGTTGCAGATGAAGCAGCATTCTCTTGTCATCAATTGCAACGCCGCTTTTGACATCTGAAAGAAGGTCTCGCATGAATTGGATGGACTCAAGTTCTTGCAATTTGTGATAGCGATGTTCGACTGTGGTGCCTTCTACAGCAGAGAGCACACGTTTGTGTAGACGGAATGTGGCGTCATAAGGTCGTAGTAGAATAAATCTGGTAGATTCTCCTTCAGGTGCCTTTGTCATCAACTCAGACATTACTGAACGTGGGCGTCCACTGTAGTTAGCGGCACGCTTGTTCAACAATTCGTGAGCGGATTGGGCGTTGTTGAGGATGACCAGCGGCTGGCCTGCGAAGTCCATGGATATGACAGGCCCCAGGGCCTTGCTCCACGAGTGCCACTGAAGGAACTCATTCTCCTTTGGGGCATTGTGAAGATTGCCAATGACCGGTAATCGCGGAGGACCAGGAGGAAGAGCTTGCTGACGCCGTGCCTGGAAGACTTTCCTGCCGATCACGACAACCACCACTAGAAAGACAAGCGATAGTGTCGTGATGGACGGCGACTTAATCTCCTGTTGGATGACTGACTTATATCCCTCCATTTTCTTGCCGCACACTGCTCATCGAAGATTCTGGGACGAGAACCCGTTTATTTGAACATCAGAAAAGCCGGAAGCCTTCCCCTCCCTGAACAAGAGCGGGGAGGACGAAGGACCCAAGCAAGCATATCAGGCCAATTCCATGGCGGTCTGCAGTCTCCACAAGACTATCTCCAAACAGGGAGACTAAACGTACCGCTAGTTATGAAATGGCACGATTGACCGCTGTACACCTTGTGTTCCCCCACGTCCCGACGAGCCGGAGTCGACATTGGAATCAATCGGCCCGTCCCGTCACAGATGATTTCTAGAACTCATATTTAACAGTCTCCATTGTCTCAATGTTGGCGCGTTGGCTTGTCTGAATGCCTTCAGCTCCCCGGTGTTGTCCCTGGCGGAATGCCTGCTCGTTACTCATTGTCCGGACTTCCCTCTTGTGTGGGGTCAACATTAACACGTGGGTGCACAGTCGTTATATGCAAGGAGCTGGCCTAAATACTCGCTAATACCCGTTTGGATGCGAATTTCTGATTAGGATGTCGATCCGATAACGTTATGCAATCATCGCTTACGCTTTGGTCATAGCGTATTCGGTATTGCTTCGTAATGCAACGTAAAGCCGGCGTTCTCGTCTGCACTTAGATAGCCGCTTTTCGCGCGCCCACGGTGAGCAATCTTGACAGAACTTCTTATCAGGTTTTCTGACCGAATCAGGTGTAGCTTTCTGCGTGCCGGCGCAATGCCTTAAATCATCTATTATCGTCACGCTCAGGACTTGAGTCGGCATTGAAAGCGAGAAATGAATTGGCTTGGTGATAAGATCTACTCGAGGGACCCAAATGATGTGTTGTTCGATATGGATCTCATCATCGGTGACTAAGAGATCCCTTGCAATGTTCTCCACTACTTTGTCGACTTTGTAGCAGGATCGCTCTCTCTTTTTTCCCCCGGTACCTATCGCTTACGGACTCTGCATTGATGTCTTACATAGTGGTACGATGCAACTTAGTAGGAGTCTAGATTTATCACTATAATATTACAATTGGAAGATAGGAAATAGGCATTGAGAGCCATTCAGCTGGCTCTCTCCATGATTCTTAAATGATGTTAAGCTTCTTTATCAATTTGTCCTGTGGAATGATTGCTAGTGCAACTCGGTTTCCTTATGTCAATATCATTAACTGTCACTGCTCAACGTTTGTCACTCACCTTACTTCTCTATTACCTTTTTCAACAGCGATTTACATCTACCATATAGCAAGTATACTTAGAGCACTAACTAGATGCCTCAAGAACCACGCACATCCGCGATTCAATCCTCACTATGTCATGGAAGTTCTGGCTGCAATAGCCTTCTAGGTGTGAAATCATCACTCCTCTGTTACAATAATCCTATTATCCTCGTCATCGTCGACAATTTCCATGCCATCGGCTGGTGGTTGATCTTGTCTGGTATTCTGATGCGTACGAACCGGATCACGGCCGGCTGGTGTCATTAAAAGGCCTCCGGCGGCAGGGGCATCCCCATCTTCGTCCTCATGGTTATTCCGGCGTCGGTGACTATGATGGCGATGATGTTGATGTTTCTGTCGATGACTAACCTTGTTAGGTATGTTAGAACTCTGGTCAGGGAAACCATCTTACCGATCACTCCTGGATTCATTATGATTGCCACGAGGTTCCGGAGTTGGAGGGCTTTGAGGCTTTGGAGGGCTTCCGACGGGACTTCTGCTCTCACTGATGTATTCTTTTGCAAATATGCCTATTGAAGGTATACTGGACGTGGGAGTCGATGCAGGCTTAGACGGCGCCTCTTCACTCTCATAATCTCGTGCGAAAAGTCCCACAGGTGCAACCTCGGACTCGTGGTTCTTCATTTTTTGGGATTTGGATTTTCTTGTTCTCTTTTTGTCAAAACTGACTTGCGCCAAATCATCAAGAAAGCTCACTGATTTCTGAGATTTAGGTCTCGAGTTTGTCTTTGAGGACGACATTGTAAGTGATAAGTGTACGACCTTATAGTGGATATCATGAGATATTGAGAGGGCACAACTGTCAAATCAGTTCTGATGCTTTTATACACGATGCTTTCACGCTCCTGGAGCTTTTAAAGAGTCATTTTAATGTAGTAATCTTGATCCATCCTGAGCACACAGTCACATTATATGGGAGGAAAGCTGCCACGAATCTTCGCCTTGAGTATATTCCCGCAGTTCTAATGAAGTATGACAAAGATCATGGGGCTCCACAACCGCCATGTCACACTGAAAAGCAGAGCTTTGGGTTGACGTCGAACAGTTTGCTGACTTTGGCATCAGTCTCGGCGACAAACAAGACGCAGGCTCCCGCCAACTATGTCCCCACATCTTACCAAAGACTTTGCCATTATGGCCAATGGCCTCTAGTGTGGAGTGATCAAGCAAGCTGGAACTCTGACACTTGGCATACAAAACGCCCGGGCCAACGATGCAACCGGACAGATAATCATCTTATCCAACTACCTCATCCACTCATGACCAAGACGAATTTTACTGGATACAACACTATGGCAATCATGGGTGAATTTACCAATCAAGGCCACAATTTTGCATCAACATTGTTTGATAATGTAGATACGTATCACTATAGCAGGTGAATTCAGTAGTAATATAGGCCCTTCCAAGTTCCGATTCCGCGTAGAAGGGGGAAAGTATTCAATCTCTAATAGATATGCCCTCGTCACACAATCTATAGAATAAGCTTGAAAGATGGATTCCTATCATCATTGAATCCAGAATACTTGTCGTACTTCCCTGCAGCCTTGTCTTTGTTGACTTTCCAACAATACAGAACATTGAGCGCGACACTGGACGAAATTAGTACCACTTGCTCCACCAATTTGGACAGAAACGTTACCTTAACCAAGCATATATGAGACAACCCATAACTACGTTATGACTCTTGTAATACGTTGGTTTCTCCTTGTTCGGGTAGAGAAATGCGCTAACAATACCTCCCAAATTTGCCAGCACTAATTGCATAGCTCCGACAGTGGCACGCTTATAATGACCAGCGGTGTTATTCAGAAGCCATACCAAAATAGGCGGCACTGATGTGTAGATTCCAACCGCCATCAGAAATGTCATTCCGTATTTGACATTATCGCTGTCGACTCTTGCTATGACAGCATAGCCAATCACACCCAATGGAAGAGTGAAGAGGGTGAGAGTGCCACGAAGTCGCACCCGGTCCGACAAAAAGGCGTATAGTGTCGCGGTTAGCGCGCCAACTGCATATGGAGGAACCGTCATGAGCTGAGCCTTGTTTCCTGAGTAGCCGAGAGACACGATGATTGAGGGTAGGAAAAGACTGAAAGAGTAAAGGCCGCAGCAAATCGTGAAGTAAGCTGTGGCCGTGAACCACAGCATCGGTGAGAGAAGTCCACGGACTACTTCAGACCAGCTAAATTGCTCCTCTCCCACTGGGGCACCTGTGATACTATGTGATCTTTCCAGTCGTTCGCGAGCGTGTCTCTTTTCAGCAGGAGTAAGAAATGAGGCAGTGTCTACAGAATTGGGCAAGACAAAAGCCACGATGATTCCGATGACAATGGTGGCGACTCCTTCAATGATCATGATCTAATTTATATGTCAGTTTGCAAACAATAGGGGATTGTACCACTCGTACCCAGCGCCAACGGCTTTCAACAACGTGCGTCGTAGGGATCTGTGAGAGGCCTGTCGCGAGCAGCCCACCGAAAGCCCCGGACATTGAGGCAGACGAGTAGAAGATGCCCACCCGCAACGCCAGTTCCTCACGAGTATACATAGTTGACAGATACAATAGTGAACCAGGATACAGGCCACCCTCGAAAAGTCCAAGCAGGCAGCGAACGGCAATGAATTCACCGTAGTTTCTCACAAAACCCACACACATGACCGAAATTCCCCAAAGGAGGGCTAAAAGTGGAAGCCAAACCCTCGGCGTTGCCTTTTTCAGAACAAGGTTGGAGGGCACATCTGCCACAACATAAAAGACGTAGAATACGGCCAAGGCTATTGCGTAATCGTGATTGCTCAAGCCCAGATCGGCTTCAAGGCCCATGATTTTGGCATTGCCTACATTGGATCGATCGAAGAAGTTGCAAAGATAGATGATTGTAAGAGGAGGGAGGACCCTGAAGACATGAGTGACTTGTTATTTCTTACACTAGAGAGACATACCTAATGTCAAGTTTCCACAAAAGCTTTCGTGTCAGAGCTGCCTCATCTAAATCAAGCTCAAACGCGCTGGGGGTGGCGCCTGGCTCTGTTGCAATATCTTCAGCCTCTTTCCTGCCCATCTTGAAGTGCAACCACTAATTCGAAGAACTCGACTTGTTCTCGCGTGTGTCGGCGAGGTGAAATCACTTGCAGCTATTATGCACGGTCTTAAATACCCTGCAGGATTCAATTGCGCAATTGTCTCCATCGAAGTCGCCAATTGACCATTCGTCAATACAGACTGCACTAAATGGATTTATTATTCAAGCGGGTCTGCTCATTGTGGATTTTAATAGCAGGAGACTAGCCGACTGCTCCACGTATATTTCTATCTCTCGAAAAGATGCTGTAATCATTGATCCATGCGACTCTGCGGCCATTAGGAGGTCTGCAAGGTACGACACAGAATGTACATGGGCTTTGCTTTTCCTTTGCCGTCGTCTTAACTGCAATGTCGAATGGCATGTAAACATTTTAGTCTTATCTTAGAGGTCATCGGAGGCGGGCAGAGGAATTGGATCTCTTCCACTTGCAATGACATCGTCTAACATCTCAAGCCGATCTTGACCCCAGAAGACCTCGCCACGGTAAACATAGAATGGACCCCCAAAGACTCTTCGCGACACGGCCTCCTCAGTCAAGGCTGCTTCCTCGTTCGCTAGATTGTTCTCTTCCAGAGCTCTTTTCAAAAGGCGTCCACCCTCGAGCCCAGCTGCTTTCGCCACATCAACTATCGTGACAGGGTCAGCGATGTCACCCTCATTAGCCCAGACTGTCTCCAAACCGAGTCGAGCGAACTCCTGTACCGGCTGGCTGTCGTGGCCCAACTCTTCTATAGCCGCGAGCAGCACCCTGTGAGCGAGGGAAGGATCCGCCGGGTAATACTTGGGATGCTTCACCAGAGGCATATTGCGCAGCCTGCGCCAACGCTCCATTTCAACCAATCGGTATGCCTGCCTTTGTAGGGGACGCTGCTTCACAGGAAGGCCGCCTGACGTGGAAAAAATGTGTATGAGGTCCATGGGCTTGTAGATGATTTTAGCATTGCGTTCTCGCGCCAGCTGTTGCAAGCGCCGGCTGCCAATGTATGACCATAGAGAAATGAACGAGAAGAAGTATTCAATTACTGGCTGGCTGGCCATCTTCTTGAGCAGTGTAGCGACACCTTCCTAGCGGGCCGTTTTATGTAGGCGTGTCTAAATCCGAGTGCGCAGCTGGCTGTTACAAATTGCTGGGTTGCGGCGATACCCAGACGGCCGGATATAAATTGCCCATGGATGTGGGTTGGCCCATAGGCCGGCACGTTTCGGCGGCTCGGCAGGGACCAACATCAGGATTCAACGCAGACGATCAAAGATACTCCCATTCTATCAATTGTGCTATTCCTGTTAGCTACCAGAAATCCACAAAGCAAAGAACGCTGCGTGCGGGCTTTCGATTAGTGACTCCTTTTAGTGGCACTCTAAAAGTCCTGGCCCACCAGAGAGACTGTCACGTCTTCCGGCGCATCAATTGCGAAAAAGCCCCTCACTGCGATCCGGCCATGGTAGCTCGGCACAAGATGTCCGATAGACACTACTGAACTGCTGCCGTGACCAGTCCGACTCGCTGCCGGTCTATTCATGCAAGTCCCAACCGTGCTACTCTGTCTATCATTAAGAAACGACAGCTTGGGTTCTTGCGTAGAGTCAATGAGTGCATTCAACACCTGTGCCATGGTGTTGCGTTAGACAATCGGCATCATTTCCAACGCCTGATGCATTGAACACCCACAGTAGCCACCCAATACCGTGGGTCAAGTAAATACAGTGCTTAGCTCTTAGCAAAGTACCTCAAGCTTGTTCTAGTCTGCTAGACTAATGTCTCGGAAGCTACTGTACAGTGAAATTAGAGGACGTCAAGATTTCTCGCAGTGTATCGTGCCGCTAAAGTCGATTCAATCAAGTGAACCGCCAAAAATGACTCTGCTCGATGTCCCAAGTCGATATTGCCCCGTTTGCAAATTTTTTTGCCTGCTCGAGATGCTTAATGACGAAGCGCTACGATACATCTGCCCGTTTCCAATTGTCATTGAGAAAGCTGCTCATGGTCGCAGTTGATCGTTCACGTTTTACCGAAGCGATCTACAAACTTTCTAAAGTCAGACTTGAGTGACCTTAGAAAAGGGAATAGAAAATGTTAGAGGTATCATAGATAGTCTAAGACTAGGTTTCAATAGCTATAGTTAGACTCTTTTAAAATAAATGGAGAAGAATGGCAAACCGTCTACTTATAAGTATGATATCATTCAACACGACTAGTTCCTGCATTATTACCCCTGAGGAGTACATATGGGGAAGATTGGGGATTGCGGGGCACCACTGGTATTTAAAAGCCTGCAAAATAACGGCCATGCCTCATTCAACGTGCGGAGAGATGCGCGCCGAGATCATCTCGGCCCTTGGTCAAGTTATCTCAAACACCCGCTTCTCGGTTTTGGATTTCGCGAACCTACTCGCACTCGTTCCGAACAGGGGGTACAGGGCCGCCCTACCGGGAAAAGGTCTTTTGCCGCATAGTAAATGGGTAGAAACCATGGAAAATCTCGCATTCTCGGTCAAGGTACTCCGATTTTCTCCAATTCAGCTTCCGCAGTCAAGCTTTTGTCAAGCTTTTCCCAAGCCTATCACTCTGTCCGAACCGGGGAACGTTCTCACAATGGAGCTAAACAGATTTAGAGCTTGGTCCGGGGTTTAATATGCTCTTTTATAAAGGCCAGGTCTCGGCCTCGTAAAGCTCCATCGTGTTTGCTATGGTGGAGTGGAACAAAGTCCAGTTCTTAGAGTCTTGATTCATACTTCTGAAAATGGGGCGAAAAGCAATCCTCACTGTTGTCACTATCTTCTCAACTCTGGCGTGCGCGCAGCAGATCGGAAAGGCCGTTTCTGAACATCATCCCAGACTGCCAACATCTGTATGTACTGTGAAGGGAGGTTGTGTCAAGCAACAGACACAAGTGGTTCTCGACGCTTTCTCGCGAAATCTTCATAAAGTTGGCGATCCTTCAGTTAGCTGTGGGAACTCGGGCTACTTGGATCCTACTCTCTGCGGCAATGCAACGTCCTGTGCGGCAAACTGCGCTCTCGAAGGAATTGACTATACGGCTCACGGACTCCAAACCAAGGGTGATGCTCTCATCCTAAATCAATTCTTGAAAGGCGCAGATGGGAACTATAGCGTTGTAAGTCCTCGGGCCTACCTCTTGGACCCTGATGGGAAGGACTATGAGAGCTACAAGATGCTAGCGAAAGAGATGAGCTTTGACGTGGATGTATCGAAGCTAGTCTGTGGAATGAACGGTGCTTTATATCTTGCCGAGATGGATGAGACCGGTGGGCGAAGCAAGCTTAATCCTGCGGGTGCGGCGTACGGCACAGGCTATTGCGATGCCCAATGTCCCAAGCTTGCCTGGATTGATGGCGTGGTCAGTCGTCTCGTCAAACAGGATCAACCTAGAAGCATGGGCTAACAACAGTGTAGGCAAATGTGAATCAAACTTACGGTGCTTGCTGCAACGAAATGGACCTTTGGGAGGCCAATGCCGCAGCACAAGCCTTCACTCCACACGCCTGCAACATCACAGGCGTATACAAATGTAGCTCCGCAGATGAGTGTGGTCAAGATCATGGAGTTTGTGACGAATGGGGTTGTGGATATAATCCGTATAGCTATGGAGTCCACGATTATTATGGTCGCAACCTCACTGTCGACACAAACCGCAAGTTTACTGTCGTAACCCAGTTTCTCACCGACAACGGAAAGCCCAGCGGTACACTCAGCGAAATCCGACGAATTTATATCCAAGATGGCAGAGTGATCAAGAATGCCGCCGTCTCGGCAGCCGGACAGACTGTCGACTCTATTACCGATAGCTATTGTAATGCTACAGCATCGTGGTTTCAAGCACGAGGCGGTCTGGCAGATATGGGCGGCGCGCTCGAAAGGGGCATGGTTCTCATATTTAGTGTCTGGGCTGATAATGGAGGCTTCATGAATTGGTTGGATAGTGGAAGCTCTGGGCCTTGCAATGATACTGAGGGAAATCCTGTCTTGATTCAGCAACAGCACCCTGATGCCGCAGTCACATTCTCAAATATAAAATATGGTGAGATCAACTCGACTTACACGGCGAAGCACAAACAGGCCTAGTCGAGTTCGGCTATTTGAATAACATGGGAATTCAATAGCAGGAGCCCCAGTATAGCTTCAGATACAAGAATACATCAGAGCATGCAAGAAGTCATGTTTCCGGCCCTTCAAGCCGATGCTTGAGGGTCCTGTAACGGGTCAAAGATCGCAATCACCATGCCCAGTAAGAAGGGAGCCCAAACTGGAGGTAATCTGCTTTGTCAGGGACTCATTCGAGATAAGAATTGAAGTTTTTGTCTTGGTCAACCGGTGGCGGATTTTGGAAGGCTCCCACAGGCAAGAAGCCAATGGCATCTCCACACTATACGAGGCACTGGAGACCAACTACCATCACGGTTCATCACGATGCCTGACTGCCAAAGATGTTTATTGTTCAACCATGTCCAGGGGTTGAATAGCTCTGCTTTGGTCAACGTAATCGGGGCGCATCAATGCCAAGCTGGCTGTATGGCAAGGTTATAACGGAAATCAGAGCCTAGCTGGGCTAGGCTTGCCCCTGATAGCATCGCAATGCACATAGCTGAGTGAGTTCCCAGATGACTAAGGTGTCCATCTGCAATTACAAAAACGAATCATCACTGTCAGCCACTTATCGACGGCTGATAATTGATTAATAGGTGATCTCGATCTCTGAGTCAAGTTTCTCATTGGAGCTAATGGGACTGACTTACCGAGCTCGTCGTATATTGAATGGATTTCTTTCGTCAGGGACTAGAAACAATTTCTGTTCGAACACATTGTGGGAGGGGTCGCTTAAAATTTCCTGGCATAGCCTCACAGGGCTGATCTGTCCAGGCGAGAAAGTCAAGCGTACCCCAGACGTCTATATTTCCTTTCTAAGCACAATTACGGCTTTAGAATTTGAGACTTAGTCTGCATGAGGAAATTTGCCGATGCAGACCAACGAAACCGCATCCTCCTCAAGGCTAGATCGTGGGATCTACATAGATAAAGCATTGGAAAAAGAACCTAGGCACATTAGTACTGATATGTATGTGTATGAGGCGACCCGCAGAGAAGCGGCTCTGTAGGCGGAATTGCCGCGCAATTTACGTTGGATAACCAGAATGAGGCTCTTTACTTGTATCAGCGCCTTTTCCAAGAGCATGTGCTGACACTGTACCTCGGTCGGAAGGCAGTTTCAGGGCATGGGCGCGCTGTTACACAGGAAATTATCTGAATTGTTCGCTTAGTGTATGTCTAGTGATTTAAGTGACTATTGAGCCGGAATGACGATCCGTTGATAAGTTCTAGTATCATCGAATATCAAATGTAGTCGTAGCAAATCCAGCAGGTATGGAGATGTTCAGGGGCTGGATGATAAATGCTTGAGTTGGTCTATTCAGTAGTTCGATTTGGGGGCTATTTTTAGCATCCCGAGGCAATTGCCGTCCCAGCGCGGAAAATGACCAAGGTTCATTCAGTTATGCCCGTAGTCAATCGACTCGACTACAGACAGAGGACATCATTTGGAATAATTACGCTCTGCGGTGCTCAGATGGAACTAAAGCAGAAATCAGCATTGGCTACTCACATGACAGAAGTACAACGTCCTTGACGGTCATGTTCAGCCTTCATTCCATCTGTTATGCGGTCAGCCGTTTAAATCCAGCACGGCCAGTATTGCAACTCGGCCGCCACAATAGCCCTACGGAGGATCGCGATCTAATAAGCACAAAAAGCGCCAAACTACTAGTCTAAAATGAGCAGCTGGTCCGTTCTAGCTTGCATATTTCGCGTGATTAGTACAGCCCTAGCCGTTCATACAGCAAGACTTCAGGGGCCGAGTGGAGTGGATCTAGCTTAGCTAACTTTTTTAGTCAGCTAAGGACTGGGCGGCGACTTCAGTGGGACGGCGAGACTTGGAAGGTCTGATGATTCAGCGCCTCTCGAGAGACTCAATGAAACAGACAAAATAGTCGACCAAAGCAATTGAAATGGACCAGTTGCCCAGAGAGGCCGAGGTAAAAAGCCACTTGCAGAGTCCTGCATCACTTTGCTGTCTTCTTATGCCGTTTCTATGACAATGGGGGTTGAGATGGGGCTTGTCAGGCGTCCTAAGCAGCAGACACAGGAAGATGAAGACAATGCTTCCACTTATAGCACGGTTGCATTCGTCGATTGTTCCAACCCAAGAGGGCACAAATCGGCGGCGACCAAGCGTTTGATTCATCAACATGCTATGAAGGAAATTGGAAAGTCGCGCCGAAAGCCGAAGCCTGTAACAAGTGTCGAGCTGAACCTAGAACCTCTGGAGCGAGCCCAGCAGACTCAGCTCTCGTGGTGGTTGGGTGTACGTTGGTCTGGCCTCGGAAGCCTTGATCCATTCGTCAAGTTTCCAGTCGAGCTAGATGCTCGAGGGAAAGAGTTGATTGCGTTTGGTGAGGCTCCCTCCATTTTGTTTCCATGGCCGATTTCGTCAACGAAAGCGGCAGTCTTCAACCACTGACTGTGTATACTCTAACACCAATTCGTAGTTTTCCGTGACGACGATGGGCAACAAAGACCACTGCGAGATGCTTGGTTTACCGTTGGATTGCAAAGTAAAGCCGCTTTCCTACAAATACTATCTAATTCTGCATTACACCTAAATTCGGCACAGAAAGGAGGCGGAAAAGCGGCTGATTCGCCAGCCTCGATTCACTACCACTCACTGGCGATTGCTTGTATTCGAGACCAAATGAAAAGCAGTGATCTGAATGTCCTTGATGCAGTAATAGGTGCTGTCACCGGCTTGATGGCACATGCAGTTAGTCGTGCCGTAGAGACTTGGCATGCAATCCTCCACTGACGTGCGGCGCAGGACATCCGCGGCGCGGGCGAAGACTGGAAGACACATCACAGGGGACTTCAGGATTTAGTTACTTTGCGGGGTGGAATTGGCCAACTAGAGACAAACGAGGCTCTCAGGATCACTGTATCTTGGTAAGTGGCTGAGCATGGCTGTGATCTTCGTTGCTTTGCAGTGTATCTTGGACTAAGACTTCTCCAGGTGTGAACTCCGAGGCGCGTACTTATTAGACATGCAGCCATGCTTTCCTCTTCCGCGTCAGTGGAAGCCTTACGGCGTGCCTCCGCCGACCTCCGCACAAACAAAGAAGTGCATCGAATGGCTTCGCTACATATGGACTCGAGAGTTGCCGGATTATATCGAATGGCTAAATTTCTATGAGGACATGGCTAGCTTCTCCTTCCACACATTCGAAAGCCTTAGCTATAGGCCTCATTCTACTGTGGTCTCTTCTGATTTTGGTGCTTGGGCTAGTAATACCATTCACCAGCTTCTCACTTGGAGGCCACTTGGCTGCATAGATTCCCGGGCAGCAATCATTCAAGAGGCATGCCGACTTGGAACACTGATTTACCTAGTTCCAGTCTGGCGATTCTTCGGCGTAGCACCGGTTGTATCTGCATATTTGGTCTCCAAGCTCAAAAACTTTCTCGAAATGAACGATGTTCAATGGGGTGGGCTTTGGCCATTGCAGGCCTGGATCTTATACATGGCGGGGCTGGAGGCGCACGAGTGTCTGGAAGAAGCATGGTTTTATGATCAATTAGCTTGGGTCTTCGAGTATAACGGTATCTTGACCTGGGACGATGGTATGGCACATATCAAGAACGTTTTGTGGTTTGACTGTATGTTCGCCAGCAAGGATGAAGCAATGAGGACTGAGGTGGCAGCAATATTAGAAGCAAACATAGACACTTGATACACGGCTTATAAATGAATAAAAATGAAGTCACGTCCATAGTTCGAGTGTGAGGTGGAATCTGCGTGGTTTAATACGCTCCTAGATATGCATCTCACACTGTTGACGAGTATTGTTACCAGCGACGGGAGCCGGCATTAGTTTGCAGCGATCCAGCGCTAAGGTCTGTCAAATGAGAACCTACGCGCAGCCACCAGTTGCCGAACTGGGAAGTTGGACTCCCTGTAACTTGCATGGAGGCGTTACTTTACCGGTTCTACTGGTATCTGCTGATTAAGCATTATTCTCTTGGTCTCTGAATCATCATTATGGTCACTGACATGCTCCATGAGCTGATGTAACTTTTCAGAATATTGTAGAATCTTGCTCTTTAGAGGGACGCTGGGTGAATGACATATATAAGTAGTCGAGAAGGGCCTTGACATCTGCCCTTTCCGTCCTACCAACTGAGCTTGAAAAGGCGTTTCAAAAGATCACATTAGGCCGTATATTTCGTATCAGCATAAATCGAACCAGCAATCCTCAAACTGAAACACACCGTTCGTCAAAATGGAGTCTTTGCCTGCCGACTTTTTCGTCACTTCTATGCAATTCACAAAGCATGTCTACCGTGATCAATACCCGGCTATTGATCCTTCCTCCTCAGAGTTATCATTGGCCGGTAAAACGGTGATCATCACCGGTGCCAGCAGAGGTCTGGGAGCCAAGGTATGATGAGTCTTTGACAATTTATCATCTTGCAATGCTGGAAGCTGACCCTCTGCAGGGCTTGGTTCCATCGTTCGCCAGAGCTGGTGTTAAAGCAATGGTACTTGTCTCTCGAAATGCCGACGCGATGAATGCAGTGGCCGCAGAAGTTTCAAAGCTGAACTCAGGTATCAAAACATCCGTAATAGCCACGGATATCTCAAACGATGCCGCAGTGAAAGCCTTGTATGACAATATAACCGCTGAGTATGGACATGCGGACATTCTGGTTAACAATGCAGGCCTTCATAAGGCTCATGGAACTATACAAGAGATTGATCCGGCCTTGTGGTGGGATGACTTCGTGAGTTCTCGGACATTCATGGATGCTGCGTCCACAATACTAATGAGATCTAGTCACTGAACTCCAAAGGAACATTTTTGATGACCACGCACTTTCTTAAACAGCTACCCTCGACAGCGCACGGAACTATCATCAGCTTGACATCGGGCATGGCATACGGTGTTTACCCTGGCAACAGTGCCTATTCTTTGGGGAAGCTTATTAATTTGCAGATGGCAACATTGGTCGCCGCTGAGAGCCCGAATGTAACATCTGTGGCTCTGCATCCTGGAGTGGTTATGACCGACATGACAGCGCCGGAATTCCGCAAGTTTGCTCTGGATACACCAGAGCTTGTGGGAGGTGTCGCTGTTTGGTTAAGCACAGAGAAGGCCAGGTTCATGAACGGTAGATATATGAATAGTAACTGGAGCGTGGACGATCTTTACGAGAAAAGAGAGGAGATACAAAGCAGCAAGCTGTTGCAAATTGACCTTCAGGGTACATTTGGCGCAGAACATTTCACGAATTAGGAACGTATATAACTGATGCTGATGGACCAAAAATATTCAACATTTTCATTGTCATGGTTTAAACAAAACTCGTCTGGGCAAAGATATGTGAAGCCCCATGAGCTACATCCTGGGGACCTTTGTAACGGCAGTCCACAACAGTTTCACTTTCCCTCCCTCAACGATCACCACATCGATGCCATGCACTAAGTCAGGCGTGTTCTCTGGTCCAAACTTCCAATGAAGCATCCCCATGTTTTGAGTAGCTACCATATCTCCATCTGCTTGAAATTTGAATCCTGGGGCCTCATTTTGGATCTCCGCTGCTCTTGCGCTTAGTGCATCGTGGCCCTTGATGACACGGTCTGGTTCGTACCAGGTTATGTCTTCTGCATAAGTTTCCTTAACTGCTTTCATTCGTGCTGTCTCGTCTCTCTCATCGAACACGGAGAATAGATTCGCGTGGAGAGCGGCTTTGACAGCATCTGCGCTCTCGGTAGGGTTCGTGGTTACGTTGACAGACATGTTGCGGGACGGTTTAGAGCGCCTGATCAGTGGAATTCCTGGGGCTGGAGATAAGAATAGAGAATATTTACAGATGTCTAGGGGATGCCATGTATCTTATAACCAACAGAAAACTACCGTCTCTTATTCCTAAAAACCAAATGTAGTGGCTTGGACCAAGAGCTCGTGAGTAAGCATACTGCTTACTTAGCTCAAGCCTCTCGTAGGTAACTATTCCAGGCTAAGACGGCGGCCGGACTTAGCTACATCCTCGCAGCTTGGTCAGCAACGCAACACTGCCCAAATTCTCTTCGATCACTCTGCATAATGCTAGCCACAGCGATTGAACAAGTTGACGAATCTTGCCTTGTCACAAGCATTGAATTGACAGTGGTTTACCGTTGAAATCCACGGTGCTGGTTGTTCTTTATCACAATCGGCACTGCCATGGGAAAATTGAAAGGGCGCAGTGTAGATGCCTACTGTGACCATTCCGTACCCGAACCGCCAGAATGAACATCATCAAATGCGGCTACAATTCGCATCGCAGCCTCAGTAAAAATGCCTGAAACAGCTTCCTTTTTCAGCTCGTGCGACAGGGGACACCAGATCCAATCATGCATGAACAGAACCCCCCTGTTTCACAGCCCTACAGCGGGGCAAATTAAGGAAGGATGGACGCTAAGCAGAGAGATGATCTCGCATGCAGGTCCGTCTAGTCTACCCCCAACAAGCCCTCCAGGTGGCTTTTTCCATCGGGAAAGCTCGTCACTTTGGGATCCTAGGACAGGTGGTTCTGACTAAGGAGACTCTTGATAGTCCTCGAGATGGCGGACTCGAGGGCATCGCTTTGGAGACCGTCCTTTCGACTACATGAGAGCTCTGAGCGACTCGTTCATCAGCGCTCTACCGATATGGGACAACCCTCGGGATGGTCACACGAGTCTGACCTCGGAGACCGAGGAGCATACAGCGGCTTGAACACCGGCAGCACATCAAAGGCAGGTATCTATGAGCCTCCTTCATACGACGCTGGGAAATATGGCGACTTTCATCAGGAATCGCATCCTATCGACCCGCCTGTAAGCCCTCCAAATGCGACGCGATGGCGACCGCACGAGCACCGCGTCCTGCGCTTCTGGCGCTGGGAGGTCGTGTCCCTCACCATCGCAATCGGTCTGCTGGCTGCCATTATTTCAATCCTTAGTCATTATCATGGACAAAAGCTTCCAGAATGGCCGTTTAGCATCAACCTCAATACGCTCATTGCCTTGCTTTCCACGATCTTTCGCGCCTCGATGTTGGTAGTCGTGGCACAGATCTTGGGTCAAGCCAAATGGTCATGGTTTACACGTCATCCACGGCCATTGCACCATTTACAAGACTTTGACGAGGCAAGCCGCAGCGTATTGGGCTCGCTGAGGCTTCTTGGTGTGGTATTCGTCCGCGGCGGGACATCGGCTGGCGCAATCGCGCTGACGGGGGCGCTCATCACAATCATGAGCTTTGCGATCGGGCCTTTCACTCAGCAGGCTATCAAGAGCAGACCGTGCACTCAGGTGGTGGCCAAGGTCAACTCAACGCTGCCTGTTGCGAACTATGTGCCCGACACGAGCAATTTCTATCGAATTGCTGCCGGCGAGTGGGAGGTTGAGGTGGACATGAAGGGCACCATGATTAATGGCCTCACCAATCCTCAAGGCAACGACACAGCGGTGATTGCGTCCTGCCCCACAGGCAACTGTACGTTTCCAGACTACGGCACTGGGGTTACGCATGCAAGTATCGGCATGTGCAGCAAGTGCATCGATACAACCAGCCTCATATCCCCACCGAACGACGTCGGGAACATCTCCCTTCCTGATGGAACCACAATCAATTTCGGCTCCGACGCACCCTGGCTTACAGTGCGAATGAGCAATCTTAGCTACGCCCAAAGCATGTTCTCAGCTGACTTTGCGGAGGCAGCTCCCTCAGCTCTCGCCAATATCAGCATACTATCTGTGTCACAGTCAACATGCACAAACTCATCCAGTGGCTTGACCTGTCCTCACGATTGGAGCAACAACACGTACGCTGGTACAGCAGATGCGGTGGCCACCAGCTGCACCATCTATCCCTGCCTTCGGTCCTACTTTGGATCAGTTACCAGCGGTATTCTCGACGAGCGTGTCGTGTCCACCAAACCAGCACCATTTAACTTCTTCGAGACAAATGAGAGCTACAGCTACATCATATACAATTACACAGCTCTACGCTCGCCGTGCGTACTTGATGGGGCTGTCTATACTGACACCAATGTGTCAAATGCCCCCCATACTGCTGACCGACGATTCGTCACCATCAACATAGACGGGAGGAACATCACTGCGCCGGACGAGTGTCTCTACAAGCTGTACGGCGTGTACGGGCAGGCACTCCAGGCATTCATGTACACGCTGTTCAACGGGCGCTGCAACTACAACGCGCGACAAGGCGGCGAGCTGTGGTGTCCCAACTGGTGGTGGTTGAGTCCCCTGTACAGCGAGAGAAATGCGAGTTTTGCCTCGCTCTCCCGTCAGATTGATGACTTCGCGACGGCTATCACGAACAAGTTCCGCAGCACCGGCAGTGGCAACTACGTGCCAAGGGCGATTGACGCGCTTGCGGTTGTGGCGCAGGGACAGGTCTTTGAGACTACGGTGTGTACCTACTTGGACTGGAGGTGGCTATTGCTTCCGGGAGGACTGGTGATTGCGTCTGCACTGCTTCTGGTGTGGATGGTGATGAGGAACTATGGGGAACCGGGCCAGCCGGTCTGGAAAGGAAACGTACTGCCTCTGTTATTTTTCGGCTTGAGGAACGGGATTGGTGGGCCAGGGCCTCAGACACAGGCGTCACAACCCCGACTTATGGAGTTGGATGAGATTCAAGATCTAGCGAGGACAATGATTGTGAAGTATCATACAGGACCGCAGCCGGGTTTCGATGTCGGCCCTGGAGATGACGGTGGACAAGTTAGGAGAGACAGGGACATTGATATGGACTCTCTATTGGGTGATCGGTAGCGTCTTTCGGCAATCACTATACAAACCATTAGCCATCACAGCGCATCAGATATGAGTACACTCGTCACGATGAGGTCTTTACATATGGGAAAAGGGGGTGAAAGGCAGGCAGCCACAATGCAATGGCCACACCTGTGGCTAGAGGGCGCTAGGGCGATAACGATAAGGCGGTGGCGGCCCGCTAAAATTTCTGGAGCGTGCGAAGAAAATTGAGGTGTCGGGCATCATCACAGGCGGGAAGAACCCACAATTTTCAGCTTCAGTATGCTTAACTCTTCTTTTCACACCCTTCGAAAAGTCTGGAAGTGCCTCAAGTAACCAGCAGCAATTCCAAGATGGCACAGAACACGCCGGCAGCCTCAACGGCTCCCCACGAGCCTCCATACGCTTTTGACCGCAACCGCGGGTACGAGAACACAGAGCCTGTGCCCGCAGAGCTGGCAGGCGCTGCCCCGCGAAATGCCCCGCCTCAGAACGATGACGACGAGGATCTCGACGACATTTTCGACGACAACGAAGAGATAATAGAGGATGACGATGGCTGGGACCCCAGCTCGAGCGATCTCACAAAGTCTTACAACAGACAACGTCAGTTCCACGACAACACCGCCGGTCCCGCCGCCGCCTTGCCCCGCTCGAATGCGCAGAAACCCAGCGCAAACACATTTGCGAGCATCGACGACCAGATCTCGGCCCTCTCCAAGCATGCAGCCAAGATCAGGCTTGACGATGTCAAGCAGAACACAGAGAGGGACAAGGACAAGGCGGATCGCGCCACGAGTGAGCTGGTCCTGGACCAGCGGACGCGGATGATCTTGCTGCAGATGATCAACCGTGGTGTAGTGAGCGAGATCCACGGCGCGATCAGCACAGGAAAGGAAGCCAACGTCTATGGCGCTGTTCTGCACCCAGAAGGTGGGGCTGCTGCGATACAGCGGGCAATCAAAGTCTACAAAACGGCCATCTTGGTCTTCAAGGACCGAGAGAGGTACATTGCTGGAGAGCATAGGTTCAAGTCTGGAACGGACAAGGGTAACAACAGGAAGATGGTGAAGCTGTGGGCCGAGAAAGAGTTCAGGAATCTACGGAGGATACACGCGGCTGGCATTCTGTGCCCGGAACCGATCGCCCTGAAGCTGCACGTCCTCGTCATGGACTTCTTAGGAGACAAGCGAGGCTGGGCATATCCGAGACTTCGTGACGCACCGGTTAACACTGACGAGGAGTGGCGGAGTCTATACATCCAACTGCTTGGCATAATGAGGCGGCTGTACCAGGTTTGCAAGCTTGTACATGCGGATTTGAGCGAGTACAACATCCTATACAACGACAAGACGCTGTTCATCATCGATGTCTCCCAGAGTGTGGAGCACGATCACCCTAGGTCACTTGAATTTCTACGGATGGATATCAAGAATGTCGGCGACTTTTTCCGGAGACAAGGTGTCGACATATTAGCTGACAGGACCATTTTTAACTTCATCACAGCCCCGGAAGGTGCTGTCGAAGAGCCGGGCCTATCCCAAGCCGTTGAACATCTCTATGAGATCCGAATACCCGTTGAGGACAATCCGCAAGCCTTGGCTGACCTAGAGGTTGATAATGAAGTCTTCAGGAATCAATACATCCCTCAGACTCTGGAGCAGGTGTATGACATCGAGAAGGATGCCAAAGCACTGGGTGAAGGCCGAGGAGATGACCTCGTGTACCGCAACCTCATTGCCGACCAGGTTGTCCTACCAAATGACGAGACCGCCGAGAAGGATGACGAGGAAGGAGGATCCTCGGATGACGAGTCGGACAGTGGTGCACCGCTAGACAGTGATGAGAGTGGCGACGAGAGCCGATTCGACAAGGGCAGGCCAAGGGGTCGCAAGCACGAGGATAAGGATGAGAAGAAGGTATGCCAAATGCATTTCATTCCTTGATGAGATGAACAGCGTGCACTAACTCCAATGAAGCAACACAAGGCGGCCGTGAAGGAAGCAAAGCGAGAGAAGCGAAAAGAGAAGATGCCCAAGAGCCTGAAGAAACGGCTCGTATCTACGACGTCTAGGAAAAAGAAATAAATAAAAACGTCCTCGATGCGGCATCATTCAAGCCGCAAGCTACATTATCCATTCCCTGGATTATTTCCCTTTCCCGGCGTGATTATTCGTACGAGGCAATATCTCTTTGAACAATATTTTTTCCTGAAAACACATCAATAGGTAAAAAATATGTCATCTCCTACTGTTGAATTGAATTTCCTATCATCTGTCGAATGATGAAGCTCAATAAATGCGGTGTCTAGACTGCCTAGAAGCGTTTGGCGATCCAGCCGTAACATTCTCCGTGGTCTAGACAACGTTGTCTGAAGCCAATTTTGGCCCCTTGATGACCAAAGAGAGCACTGACGACATTTTACTTTCTATCATTACAACTACCCTCCTTGGAAAAGGAGCTTTTCTTACGTCCATTTAGCGCTTCTGATAAGATACATTCCTTTCAACAATTTGCATAAACTCCGTCGCGAGTTTGGCTACTGACTTTCAATGGCGATCAATCTACATTTCCCCACTTCTGAGTGCTTAAATCTCCCCTATTTTCTGCTGTCGAACATGTTAGGTCAAGATGAGCCTCTGTAGGTTCAACCTAAGTGTCCGTTGATAGGGAGAATGCGGGGGAGGTTGCGGGGAAAGGTGCTGGTTTTGCCCCTGGATGGAGATTGCCAGGGCTCCCAGCGCGGGCTACCCCAATCTTACCCTCGCCATCCGGCTGCCCAGTCTGCTCCTGCTGTTGGTGGGATTCGAAAGGTTCCGCCGCGAACTCGCCTAAATGATTAGTGCTTCTCTTCGTCATTTCAAAGGACGATCGTACTATCTTGCAAATCCAGTATTAGACTTCAGTTGGGAATTCTTATCATCATCATAATCGTTATTGCCCCTACGATGTAAATCCCGACGGTTGGATGGCCAGTGCATACCAAAACTTGCCTCTGGGCATCGAGTGATACTACCTATGTAGGTCTCTGGAACTTGTGCATGCCAGCAGTGTTGATCCAGCCGTATCTGTGCTGCCGAACTGGTTCTAGAGAGGCTAATTGTTTGCATACATGCTAGATCAGCGCTTGTGTACGACGATGTGGGCAACTGGCACTCCATCATTCGGCTTCGGTGCTGCTCCTGGCGACGATCGCGAAGTCAGCGATTGCAAACCATCCTTGTCACCACACACAGCCCCTGTTATACCCTCATCCCGCCACATTGGCCAGGGTAATATCATTCAGAGCTTCCTCTATTAAGCTATTGCTACTTTGATGACTGAAGCCAGTGAACTCGAGGATATAAAACCCGAGCAGCCAGAGGGTAGTCCTTCAAGATGATGGTTTACACAATGTATGAACTTCATCCAACCCCCATTGGGGCGGCAGGTTGGTCGACAATGGCGATGACCTCGTCCCATCACCTGAACAGGCTTCTTGTGGCGGCGATACTCCTTCTGGTACCCGTCACTATTGCTGCAGCGCCGAATTCTGCATCAGTGCCGTCCCGTCTCTGGGAGTCATCTGCAGGCACCTACTTCAACGATTCATACCTCATTGGCAATGGGCGTCTCGGCGCTGCCCTACCAGGCACAGCCCAAATGGAGAAGATATGGATTAACGAAGACTCCTTTTGGTCTGGCGGCCAGTTGCACCGTGTCAACCCCGACGCGCTGGACAACATGCCTGTCATGCAGGCTCAACTTGCCGATGGTAGGATTTCAGACGCGGCTACACTCGCCTCCTTTGCCTACGCAGGTACCCCGGTGTCCACTCGGCATTTCGAGCTGTTGGGGAAACCTTGAGCTGTCCATGAATAACAGCAGTACTGTGAAAGAGTATGAACGGTGGCTAGACGTAGCCGACAGCACTGCTGGGGTCTACTATGTCGTGAATGGCGTCACCTACACCCGCGAGTACATCGCTAGTGAGCCTACTGGGCTGATCGCGATTCGCATCAAAGCGGATAAGCCTGCAGCTGTTGATTTCAACATTCATTTGCGTAAAGGTCTATCCCTTAATCGCTGGGAAGATTACAGCCAGAAAGTTGGCTCCGACACGGTCATCATGGGCGGGGGCAGCGCAAGCGTACACACAATCGAATTTGCTGCTGGTGCGAAGATCGTTGCTTCAACTGGAAAAGTGTATACTATCGGCGACTATGTCAAGTGCGAGGGTGCGGATGAGGCGGTGGTGTACTTCACCGCGTGGACTTCCTTCCGAAAACCTGATCCCAAAGCTGCTGTACTTGGCGATCTAGAGGCCGTGACTGGCAACAGTTATAAAGTGATACGCTCGGAACATATCGACGACTATCAGAGCCTTGCGGGAAGGGTGTCGCTGAACCTAGGAACTTCATCGTTAGATCAGAAACAAGGAAGTACATCCGCTCGCATAGGTGCAGCCGGCAAAGTATTTGACCCAGAGCTTGCATCTCTATATTTCCAGTTCGGGCGATACCTGTTCATTTCGTCATCGAGGAGTGGCACATTGCCGCCAAACCTGCAAGGCATCTGGAATGGAGACATAGATCCCCAGTGGGGATCGAAGTACACCATCAACATCAATACCCAGATGAACTATTGGCCGGCCCTAGTCACCAATCTTGCAGACCTGAACGCGCCGCTGTTTGACCTCATTGAAAAGGTTCGTACGATGGGGCTCGACACAGTGAAGTCTATGTATGGAGCCCGAGGTGCGGTATGCCATCACAATACCGACCTTTGGGGAGACTCTGCTCCTCACGACAACTATGTGTCATCTACATTCTGGCCATCCGGTCTTGCGTGGCTGGCGACACACATCTTCGAACATTACCAATTCACCGGTGATGTCGATGTGTTGCGTGAACATTTCGATGCTCTTAGAGACTCCGTGCTATTCTTCCTGGACTTCATGACGGACTACAAAGGCTGGAAGGTGACAAATCGTTCGATCTCGCCAGAGAACAAATATTATCTCCCGAATTCGTCGAGCGCAGCCGCCATCACACTTGGCCCGACCATCGACAACTCAATTGTCTGGGCTCTGCTCGGTATGGTTCTTGAATCTCAAAGCATCTTAGGAATTGAGGATGAAGACCTTATTTCAAGTATTGAAGAGTTGAGAGCACGGCTCCCGCCACTCAGAGTCAACTCATTTGGTGGAATCATGGAGTGGATTGAGGATTATAAGGAGACTGAAATAAGCCATCGACACTGGTCGCCTCTCTTTGGACTCTATCCAGGCAGCGAGATTACCGCATCTAACAAGACAACGTTTGAAGCAGCGAAAGTGACAATGTCGAGGCGTCTTAGCAATGGCGGTGGCGACACAGGTTGGGCTCGTGCTTGGACGATCTCGCTCGCAGCTCGTACCTTCAACGCGTCTTTAGTAGACAGCAGCTTAACTACTCTACTCACAGATTACACTTATGGCAAATCACTTCTTGACACCGGGCCACCGGCTGCCTTTCAGATAGATGGCAATCTTGGCGGACCTGCAGGCATTGCGGAGGCTTTACTACAGAGCCACGAACAAATTTTGACGAAGTGTGCGTCAAAGAACAGTACAGCCTTGCGGCCCGCTTCCCTTGGGGATGATTATGAGAGAAAAGTTCCACTTGTACGACTGTTGCCAGCGCTTCCTTCCTCATGGGCTAGCAACGGCGGAGGCTCGGTCAGTGGACTTCTTGCGAGGGGCGGTTTTGAGGTCGATATTGCGTGGAGTGAAGACGGATCACTGAAGAAAGCTACAATAATGAGCAAACTGGGCGGTTAGGTCTGGCTGACCTTGGGTGGAACTCCCATCGGCGAGAAGGGGAATCAGGAGATCAGTATTGAGAGCCAAGGGAGCGGAGACTTTGTGTTACTCAAGACGCAAAAAGGAGAGCAGTATTCGGTCATGTCAGCTTGAACAATTCACTAGATCCATTCCAAGTGTGATACCATCTCCAGAGTATATGGGGCATTTCTTTATGTCCCACAGCTCAGCAACGCGTTTTCGGGCTCGGAAATCAGTTCTCATGCTCACCGAGCCAGGTCAAATAACACCGAAATTGTCTCAAGTTTTCCTTGATCAGTTGGATGTTGTTGACCGGAGGTCCGCGGGATTAAAAGCGCTATCGAATGCTATCGATCAGTCTAAACTAGCTGGCCAAGAGCCCAGGAGCCAGCCAAGCATTCCAGGGTTTTTTTCCTGTTTTCCTCGGTTTAGCCGGGGCGTGACACCGGATCTGATAACCTTAAGGAGAGTGGTGAGAAGATTACCAATTGCGGAGTAAGATCTGATAACACAAAAACTAGGTCATGACACAAGCGGCGCTAGGGACGATCTTGACAAGTATGTCTCCACACAGCACTAATACTCTCTTTTCTATTCAGGTTTAACTAGTTATACATTATTACAGTGGGTAGGCGAAGCCGAATTAAGATAGTTTCTTGTATCCTCCACCAGGCCTGAGCTGAACTGTCTTGGAACTAATTATGGTTTCTACTTGGCTGTGACTCTTACATGAGAAGAGCGGCGGTGATGGCGGAAGCCAGAGCGCCAAAGGCAATCGCCAGACCCTGCTTGGAGGCGCCAGAAACGGTGACAAGCGTGGAGGTCGCGCTCGCGGAAGACTGCAGCAGTGATTAGTGGTTTTCATAGTCATATCGTGCAATTCGTTGACTTACAACTGCAGAGCTAGTTCCGACACTGCCAGCGCTGGTGGTGGAGGGAACCTCAGAAGCAGCAGATGAGGCAGTAGAAGAGACGACGGCAGACTCAGTAGAGGCAACAGCGGTGGTCTCCTCGGGGGTGGAAGTTGTCTCAACCGCAGTCGTAGCAGCGGCCGTGGTGGTAGTCTCCTCAGCAGCGGTCGTAGTGGCAGCCGCAGCGCTGGTGGTGGTCTCGGCAGCCGCGGTAGAGGTGGCGGCAGAGCCAGAGGGAGATGGGTTGACAGCCAGGCCACAAGCCTCTGCGGCGGATGTCACACTGGTCCCGTAGTACTGCCAGATGTCATAGGTGTAGGCACACTCCATGCAGCCCTGGAACTCATCCTGCCAGGTCGCATCATCGCAGTAACCATCAGTACGGGCACCGACAATTACGTTTCCTTTAGATTGCTATGTCAGTATTCATGATTTTACTTGACAAATAGTCTATCAAGCTTTTTGCTCTGAGAATAGAGGTCCGGTCAACTTACCACAGTCAGAGTGGCACTCGTAGGCAGGAGTGCCAGGCGCCTGACGAGAGATCAAGACAGAGAAGTCCAGGAACTCAGGAAGAACAGCGCTGGCAGCAGCGAATGGGGCCAGAGCGGCGACGGCAACGGGAACGAATGAATGCATGATTAACTATTGTGGAACTTTGTAGTTCTAGACTAGACAGAACGAGTGTGTGTGGGAAAGCAGAGTGCAGGTGAGGAGTGTTGGCACTGGGCTTTACCGAGGGAGGTTGGGGGTGCTTTATACACCTGCTCCAAGAGCTCCCGAGCGGTTGGCTGCAGAAGGTGAGCTGCCTTGGCAAACTACTATATGCAGCCACACGTGGGATCGATGAGATTCCCCTGCTAGGCCGTCAATAACGCTTTGTGATGATGGAGTGCTCGGAGATGGCAACCGCCAGCGCGACACGTAAGCATGGAGCTGTGGAAGGCCCGACCATTGAGTCTTGGCACGCTATTGAGTAGCTGTTCTTGGGTCGTGGAGCCGGTGAAGAGAGGTTCTACAGAGTTCGGCCCCTGCATCGATCAGAATAGCATGTGTCAAGACAACTCAAAAAAGACAGGATCCATCAGCGAGCACAACCCGGAGTCCGGGAGACTAGAAGAATCTGCGCATGACGGTTCATGATGGGCTGGGAAAGACGGCCGATGTCGCTTTCAGGGTAGACATGGACACGAGGGAGCGAGCGTAGCGAGCGAAAGGGGCAAGGCCTGACAAAACGAGGCTGGGCTGCTGGGCAGCATGCTTCCCATCCGTCCCCCACATGGTGTGTAAGTCCCAAACTAAGCAGGTAAATAAGGTGAGCGAGCCAGGGTGTGTGAGAAACAAAAAAAAAAGAGAGGGAAAAATATGCATCGCTTAGCCCCCCTCGGTCATGCCATGCCGAGAGCGTCGGAGCCGGCTGGCGGATGGAGATCCTGGGAACCAATCAGTAATATTAATCTTATCAAATGATCTGATAAATTGTCTTGGCATGCGCCAGCGCCAATGCGCCAACGCTAACAGTCTTTTTGACTTTTTGAGTCCTCTCGTGATGGATGGAGGGCGGCCCAGTTAACAGCCATCCTCCCCAGCCAATACGATATGCCGGTCTCTGCCTCTGGGCGGGGCGGGCACCAATCACCGCCAGACCCAGAACATGGTCAATTTCGATAGATTAGCCAGAAAACTAGCAATAGAAGAGCAGCTCAACTGGCCTTCCCAAGAAGGCGACTCCACAACACTTCGCCGTAGTCACCTGTCAATGGCGCCGTCCTCGGTCTCCGACTTTTCCCACCTTGTGTGTATCTTGTTGGTGAGAGAGTGTAGCCATGGGTGGCCGGGGGCTCTTGGCAATGGTTTGCCATGAAATGCCCTCAACTCTATATGTATGTAGGGCGTGTCGCTTCTGCAGCCTCGAGCGTTTGAGGGAAATTACCTGCACAGCTGAACATGCTCTCCTGTTGGCTTGACCCCTTTCTTTCTGGACCAAGTTCCGTCTGTCGACTCAGTGAGTCACTGTAACTCTTTTCATCAACTCTCAACCGCAGACATGGCGTCAGAAATGGGCCCCGCCGCTTTCATGTGGCCCCCAGACAGAGAGTGGTCTGCCAACATGGACAACACTGCCCCGTGCGGATCGTCCCAGGGAGTCGGCAACAGGACAGAGTTTCCCCTTAGTGAGTTCCCACTGTCGATCCGCATTTTATTGGGAATGCGAAACAAAATATCGATGTTGGAAACTAACGCAGCGTTTTCTTCTTAGCCGGAGGAAAGATCGCTCTCGTTGATCAGGACGAGAGTTATGATGTTCAAGTCGGCATTGCATACCAAAATGGTACGCAAGCGTTCTCATTCCTGCCTTTTCAATTAACAACATCACTAACGTTATTTAGATCCCCAGTCTAACGCCGACTTCAATGTCCTGATCGCATCATCCAGCCTTAAGGAGTTGGCCGAGGGTCACACATGCGTCAGCATTGCCAACCCTCCCGACACCGTGTCTGCTGGCAGCAACGCGACT
Organism: Phaeoacremonium minimum UCRPA7; assembly: GCF_000392275.1. Lineage (NCBI taxonomy): Eukaryota > Fungi > Ascomycota > Sordariomycetes > Togniniales > Togniniaceae > Phaeoacremonium > Phaeoacremonium minimum. The sequence continues at coordinate 172,406 of NW_006921357.1, forward strand.
CTGCAGATCATCTACACTGCCGATTTTGACTCGCCGCAGAACCAGACCTTCTATGCCTGTGCCGACATTACCTATGTCTTGAACCAGGATTTCACCACCTCCATCCCCTGCTTCAACGCCACCATCGACGATGGTGAGAGCTCCCCGACTACCACCCACGGTAGCAGCTCTGCTACAGCATCTTCTACATCAGCTGCAACGACCTCGGCTGTTTCCAGCGGTGGTGGGAGCAAGGGCATCTCCGGGGGTGCAATTGCTGGTGCGGTTGTTGGTTCGATCGCCGGTGCGGCTATTCTCGGTGTTGCAGCAATCTGGCTATACCGTCGTCACCAGAAGAAGAACCGTGCTGCTCAGATCGAGCGTTCTGCTCGTAATGTCAAGTGGGATGTCCTGCATCCAGGAAGGGACAACGCGTCGCAGAACACAGAGAACATACCAATGTAATGGGTGAACACCTAAAGGAGCGCAAGGAAAGTTCTGTGAGCTGCATATTTAAGCGCTGCTTTCCAGTAATCTGGTCATGTAATGAGTCTATGCTACAAACATTTTGGAACATGTGTCCACTTGAACAGCGCACACTGCATGCTGTCACTCTAAGCAGAAAGATTGTGACCACCGCCACAAATTTAACTTTTTAGTCAAATCCAAGATTCAAAAGGTTTTCGACTTGCTAAGCCTTGCATTGCATTGATGCGCTCGATTTGCCAACTCTTCATATCCTATGTTCGCGCAGAGAATATAAGTTGTCAATACACCCTGATGCACAAACGACATCGCCTTTTGCACTGTAGCACCTATGTACAAATTCGCTTAGTATTTGTATACTTCCAACTAGGATTTAGGTAGCTTGACCCAGGGGACCTTCGACAACTCCCTCAGAAAGGCGTAAACCTGGTCGTGAATTGTAATAGATAGACATCGAGGTGGTTTTAGCAAGACAATAAACATTTCATAGATTGTCGCAATCATAGTTTGAAGCCACAGACATATACCCTGCGCATTGATACTGGCTTGCTGGTCTTTCAAGCTTGTCGAATCGGTTGGAAGTCCTTTCAATATTCGTCTCATCTCTGCAATATATTTCCGGACTTCCGACGAATGTTCAAGCCTCAAATTTAGAGCGGACAGTGCTTGCGTTCTCAACCCCATCCAACCGCAAGGCTGATCATGATGGGATGCAACAGGTAAAAGCGACATACGTCTCACTTCTTGCTCGAAAAACAAATGGGCTATGCTAAATAGACAAAATGCTGATCCAAGACGATGTAGGCGGCTTTCATAAGCTCTTCCATGAGATGGAAGCTTGCTGCTTAGCCTCCCTGGTGAGTGTGTGAGTTTAATGCGGAAAGACATTTCGCATTTAGTTCCGTATTTAGGAACCAACACGATGTGGAGCAAAGGAACCATCTGTAACGCTTCGAAGCAAACCAGCGGACTGGCCTGCAATTCAGGCTCGAGCCCCCTTTCCATAATCTCTAATACTCGATTCCAGTCAATTCCGTCGTTTATTGAGTATTCACCGGTGGGTGGTGGAGAAGGAGTTCTGCAGGTGACCTGCGTTGTAATCTCGCGAGCCGTCAAAACACCTGATGAGATCGATCTTTGAATTTGCGGATTGCGTCGTATATACTTTTCAATACGAGCCCACTCTATCTTTCTGTTGCGAATAATCACACGGGATGGCTTTCCTACTGCATCGCGTTGTTGCTTTAAATGCACAATATGAAGCACCTCTGATTCTTTGAGCTTTTTGTCGAGGCCCCAATTTTTAATCCGTGTTCTGTACATTCTCTTTCTGCATGTCGTGAGTTTTGCTTTCTGATCATTTCGGAACATATCTGTGCCAGTATATATCCAAACTTACTTGGCAAAGAATAGGTGCTCTTCTTCCATGATGCTCATGACTTCGTCGAGAGAGCGGTTCTCATCGGAGTACAATCGCGTGATTGTGTCACGGTGCGGCTCCCAGTCCATGTCTCGCGCATAAACATCTTGCATAGTGATGCCAATATCGAAGGCCGAAGAAACATAACCCGGCAGATGCAGAGACATTGGAATTCTTAAACACGTCACTACAATTCCTTTTAATACTTTGCTTCGATTGTAATGTAATGTTGGCAAAAGACTGTCTCAAATATCAAATATCTCAGAAACGGTGAATTGATCTCAGCCTCAATTTGTTCAAGACTTACGCGCCCTAACTTCAGTCCGAGGGGTTTGATTGGCCACACCAAAAGACTTCGCATGCCCAGGTGCCCTGCCTCAGGTATCTTTGCATACCTCTGCCAATCACTTCATCGCTCTTTAGATGGTTCAGATCACAAGAATAGACTCCACATGGCAAGTTCAAGATCACTAAATAACTATCCGACCACACAGTAAAATTAATTCCAGCATCCATTATTGCAGGCTCATATGAACCGCTTTAGTTTGAGTTAGATCGTATAGCTCGTGCAAGCTGTGTTCTCTGGCCATGCCTGATTGCTTATATCCACCAAATGGAATGCCGAGAAAGTGTGTGCTGCTTGTATTAACCCAGACGTATCCTGCTTCCATTTTCTTCACAGCCTTCTGCGCTGTGACCACGTTCGTTGTGAAGACCGACCCAGTTAGTCCGTATTCAACGGATTCACATCACTCCACAATATGTCCTCATCGGTCCATTTGAGAACGCTCATGACTGGCCCAAATATCTCCTCCTGGGCAATGCGCATGCTCTGTTTAACGTCCGCGAATATAGTAGGAGACCAGAAGAAGCCTTCTGACATTGGACCTGTCAACTCTGGGGCATGGCCTCCCGTAACCAACTTTGCTCCTTCACTCTTACCAATCTCAAAGTATTTTTTGACTCGATCCACCGCCTTCTGGTCAACAAGGGCACCCATAGTGGTCGAAGAGTCTAAAGGATTTCCAGGTGTATGATCGGTTTTGATCTTCTTGAGCACCAAGTCCAGGACCTTATCAGACAGGGGCTCGATACTCGACGGCATTTGTCCATCCAAAGAGAGCCCCGGGCCGGAAGCATAGTCAGTGTCAAGGACAGTATTGGCCGAGGCTCTTCTTGCTCTGTGCCTTCAGACACTCCCGGCATCGATGTTGGGGATGTCTGCGAGTCCGGAGAGGCCAATTGGCTAGCCCGACGAGCCGTGGTAGGTGATGGGCCAGAGTTCTCTCGTCTCGTCAGGCCTCCAGCGGCTTTGAGCATCTCGACGTGGTCGGCCAGATCGTTCAATGTTCTATGAAGTGGGAGTCAGCAACTGAAGAACGAGGATGGACTTTCATGCAGGATCAATGACGATGGAGTCGCATTACGTTCTCTTGCTCACGCGTTTGTATCGTGTATCAAACACGCATGGCCGGCTGAGCTCCGAGCACCGCCGGCATGGCTGGGTTCCGCCATTGGAGCCCCCGCAACGTAGCTAGATATTCATATGTCAGACAGGTAATTTATTTGGGCAGCGGGAAATGCACGCAGATGGTCTTCGACATGCAGTTGAGATGTAATAATGCGTACCTTCGATTGTCTACAATGTTGACGTGCAACTCGAGTGCGCTTCGTTGGCCGTCTGCTACCTTGGTCCCTCTCGTTCACGGCACCACCTCCAGTCTCAATGGTATCGGCCAATGTATCAAATGGGAAGCTGCCCCCTGGCGGCCGCGGGGCCAAGGGTCGATGTCCGGATGGATTACCGGTAAATTGGTCCAATGCCTGGGCGGCCAAGGCATAGAACCGCAAGCCGGCCCTGTACAGGCCTGCGCGCGCGCCGAGTGTGTTATGTAGCGGGTGCAGTATATTAAATACAGAGATGCCTTCATTGGATGAGACCCCAAAGCAACTGTCAATGTGCATTTCCACTCATCGCCTCGCATTACCGATCCCCAACTTTTACGACATAACTAGCCCAGCCACTAACCAAGGTAGTTGCTGGACTTACTTGTGGAGTTAACGCACGTGATATCCGGGGAAATCCATCGCCGTACTTGTACGTTAAGTGTTCAATATCATTCATCGCATCGCTACTGTCTCTTGGACGAAGCAAAACAGTATTGACATCACCGCTGGCAAACGTTTCTCTCTAGATAGAATTTAGAGCTTCTTGAGTTCGAGGAAAAGCCTCGCCAATGCAGTCTCGAAATTGAAGCCTCCTGGTCGCTGAATTCGATTGAGACTGGGGCTGTGAAGCGAAGGTACCTGGTAGTGCTTCCCCATAGGGGCTGATACGCCCGGACAAGCCGCTACAGCGGAGTTTTAAGTCAGCAATGCCCCTACGGTCATTGAAGGCCGACCGTGAAAAGCCGTGACTTTCCTTGAGCGAGTTGGAGTTTGGAGTTGGGATCAATGACTCTTCAGTTGCAGTTCCTTTGTTTCTCCTTGTCTTATTGGTCAATGCAGAGCTAAGAGCTGGGGATATTCACTGCGGTCGATGACAATGTCCGAATTTGGAAGCTCGACTGAATTGCATCAAATCCTCCATGTCCATCTTAGCCAATATTCTATTCTAGCCATAACATCCCACGCATTATGTGACGTCTATCTGCCTTGCTCGGCTTTGCTGGATACCTTTAGGCTTTTGGTGGGGGGACGTTAATTAGAGCGGGCTTTCTAGGCGGGCGACTGCGCCACGGTGCTCTTCAGCATTTACGCGGCGAAGGTGAGTCACCTGGCGGTGATGCACCCAATAGGCGACAGCGCCGGGCGATCAGGAGGCCTTCCCGTCAAGGTGGCTGTCGATGACTCCCTCGCTCTGGGGATGTGGCCAATCAGCGCATCCTCGGCGAGGTAGGCAGAGATGCCTGTATAAATCGATACTTCTCCTTTGTTCGAGGCCCTTCGCAACTTGAATGCTGAAGAGCTCACCAAAAGGAACCCCCCGTCTGTCTCAAGCTAGAGTGTGACAACCAGCGCATTGGCGCACCGGCAAGCTCGATTCGTCACACTTGTCATCAATTTGGCCGCAAGAGCGCAGTAGCATTCTGCAGAACAGAATAGAACAGATCATCACATCAAACAGACAAGACACTTCATTAGATTCACCATATAAAGACGGCATAATGGGTTTAGCACTTCACGACTCAGCTTCCGAGCTTGCACACCTCGCCGAGCACCGGCACCTGCCACCGGGCCCGGCCCATGAGAAACCCAGTTCCCGGCTTGAGAAAGACAAAGCGGACTTGTGGCGTCTGCGTTATGAGTCTGCCCAGATATTGAGCTATCCCAAGCCTCGCGAGCTGCGCCCATATCAACTCGCCGCCCTCGCAGCATATCACCGCTCAGCACCGGCTGGGAAGGACGCTCTTGTCCGCCGCTCCTACCTGCACAACCAGGCCCGCCGGGGATGGGAGGGCGAGGACGAGGAGGGCCGGGACTTAGCCCACAGTAGCGTCCCGCTCCCCAGTGATGGCCACAGGCGAAGGCCTCCGTCGCTGGAGCGCCAGGAGGCGTTCCGTGATGCGAGGACTGTCAAGAGACGCGTCACCATCGATGATGCTGAACTGTACCGTCTAGGTCTCCTGTATGACGACGAGCACGAGCGCGGTTCGGGGTTCAACCTCGACGCCATCGTCCATGACGAGCCGGCATACACTCTCAACATGAGGGCCACCAAGCGAGGCAGGAAGAGGAAGTCCGACCATGCCCACGGGCAGGCTCGCGACTTGCCCCTGAACCTGTCCTTCGCTGCGCTAGGGGACGACGAGGCCCTGGCGCGCTTTCTGATTTCCCCTGACGAGGAGGAACTCTACACCGCCAACGACACCGAGACACACGCTTTTGGATTAACAGCCGCTGACACAACAGCGACGCCCCTGCAGATTGTTTACGAGCTCGAGCATTCCCTTTTCTCTCCCGCTATTTCCTTGCATGATTTACACACACTTGACAACCAGGCACCTGATTTGATTTCTGATATTTCCGACGAGGATGACGACTGGGCATTTTTGAACCAGATATGCGACGATAATGACGCTCCCGAACGAGGAGCACGCGACGCAGCTTCCACCAGCACAGACGAGGAGGAGAGTGAGGAGGAGGAGAGGGGCAGGATCAGACGGCAGAACTCCGACGCCTGGATCGTGCTGGGCTGACGGCTCGTAGCAGATCCGCATATGAGGTCCCCGCGCGCCCTTTTGGACTTCAACCCTTTGCGATGCGATGCGAACCATGGCGCATCCGGATTGGTCTTCTCTTGCCCTGGCACAGGCGTCGGGGCTGCTTCATGTACTGGATGAACTTTACGATAGAGGAGGGACAGGTGTGTGCTCGTGCGGAGAGAAGCACTTGAGCTCGCTGTCTCTTGTATTATGGACTTTGGCTATACAGTTAGTGTATGGCGTGTCTAATGTATCATTTTGCTAGCATAGATGATACAGGCGGGAGCTGCATGGTTTGGAGTTGGATAAAGCATTTCATACCCTTATTTAGTTATTAACCTTCACTTTCCCCGGGATGTATAACTATCTAGTAGCCTAAGTTGTCTCAAGGACTTGATATGCCGACTTTTCCCCTGGAGATATATCAACCCGCTCTCCACTGTAAAATCATCTCCAAATATCAATTTAAAAGTTAGATATTATGCTTTGATAGTTGCTATCTAGTATTGATTTATGCGACTGAGATGTGAAATGTGGCGACTTCCATGTTTCAGCTGTCAACGTCCATATGGTAGGCAGCAGCTTTGGGTGGAGAGTGTGGCTGTGGTGCTGCCAACGACAGCCCACGATGCTCATCCTTCCAAGGCAAAGGCAACACTGCAGAAATGCTGAACACGAGTCCTGTTCAACTCGAACATATATGAGCCCAAGATCATAGAGACATTGTTCCTTCAAATTCACAATTAGACTTTCCTTGAATCACTTCAAGATGGACGTCTTTAAATACGAACCCCTGGCACGCCAGGACAGCATCAGGCTGCTCAAGCTAACACGCTCTGATAGCGGACAACTACAGTGCCAACTAGATGAATTTGAACTAAGCAGCGAGCAGCAGCCAAAAGAAGCCCCAGCCAAGTATACTGCTTTATCCTACACATGGGGCGACAGCTTCTCAACCGTTCCGTTAACATGCAATGGGAAAGTGCTGCAGATTACGCACAACCTGGCAGAGGCGCTTGACATGAGCCTCCGTGCAAATCCAAACGAATACCTCTGGGTCGACCAGATCTGCATCAACCAGAAAGACGCCGAGGAGAAGGCCGCTCAAGTCAGCAAAATGACCCTTATATACGACCGTAGGTGCTCTTCTAACCTGATGTTGTCCACTCAAAACTAACGTGCTATACAGGAGCCCAGAGCGTGTTAGCCTGGATCGGGCCGGAGCGAGGTGACACTGCGCTAGCCGTGGATTGGATCAAACGCGTGGCCGGCCTTACTAAGGGATTCGGAGACGATGTCTTCCGCGATTACGAAAACGGCGAAGAGAGACGCAAGGTCGAGACGCTGGAGAATCTCACACAGGCAGACTCTGAGAAACTCGGTGTTCCGTTTGATAACGACGCAGCATGGACAGCCTTCTCAGCCTTCTACGATCGTTCATGGTTCGAGCGAATTTGGGTAGTGCAGGAGGTGCTTCCTGCTCGAGAAGCTTGGCTTATTTGCGGCAGTCATTCCATCGAGTGGCACCATGTCAAAGCTGCGGCGGCATGGTATAGGTACAAGTGTGGATCAATTTGCGAGAAGTACGACAGTACGAGGACTATTGATGGAATTGGCCATGCTTGTGCAATGAATTTAGCTTGGCGATCTCGGGCCGGAAGCGAGTTTCTCGCACCCCTCTTCGGGCAGGTGGTCCGACCAACATATCGGTGGGCTTTCGAGGAGCTGCTGAGCACATTCCGCCGTCGTCTTGCAGGGGATCCCCGGGATAAGGTGTTCGCCCTGCTTGGGATTAGTACTCTTGAATACAAGCTGAACTCGCCGTTGCTTCGACCGGATTATGAGAAGTCTACGCTGGAGGTCTTTCGAGATACGACTCGAGGCTTCATTGAAGCGGAGTCAGCTTATTCGGGAGCCCTGAACATCTTGCTTGGGGCGGTACCGCATAGCAACGAGTCCGGGTGCCGTCATGGGTGCCGGATTGGCGCATCACCGACACTTCAGATGTGGGCGGCCCCTTGCCGGACTCGGAAAGAGTTGCCGGATTCAAGAACACCCACGAGTATGTCGTGCCGGAGCCAGGGGAGGAACACGAACTACATGTTGAAGGTCATATCATTGGCAAAGTGGTCCATCGAAGCGAGCATCATCACATAGGCGGCTTGCTCATGGATCTTCGCGAGGAGCGAGACCTTTGTCGACGCGTATATGAGGAGAGGTTCTCGACGACGTTGTACGGGCCCACGAACGCTGATGGCGATGATATCGATACAGCCTGGGCCATGTCGCTTCAAGGAGGCAGACTTCATCACGGGTTCGAAGAAAAAGGGACGACGCCGCAGCAATTTGGTGAGATTTTGGTTGACATGGTTGATGTCATGAAGATGCCAAGGTCAACGCCCGAGGAGGAGAAAACTCGACAAACGAAGGTCATGCCGTACATGGAAAAGTACGGGTTAGATCCCTATTGGCTCGAATACACAAGACAGAGGTACTGCGAGAGAAGGTGGTTCATCACTGACACTGGCTTCATTGGCCTTGGAAACCATCACCTGGAAGAAGGAGATGTTATAACAGTCTTGTGGGGTTTAGATATAGCATGCGTCCTTCGGCCGGTGGAGCAAGACGAAGCTATTGGCAAGGCGATGAGTTACAATTTTGTGGGAGAAGCATACTGCCATGGAGCCAAAGAAGCTGTAGAGCAACTGAGTAGCAACAATGAAGAGCGAGTGGTGGGGGCCAAGATGATTCTTGTTTGATGCGAAGCGGCACAGACTTTTGTGGGTTCGATCGCCAAACGCGCTAGAAATACACGTAGACCAAAACACAGACCCCAGTCTAGCGAGGATCAGTGAGCCGACCGAGAAATAATTTGCGATCAGGACAGCACATCAATACTTGCCTGATCCGCTTCAAGGAAACAAGAAAACAATCCAAATAGCTGCTGTCCAGTCTGAGACGATAGATGCTCAGGGGTCACATACTCCCTGGACCGGTGATATGCCCTACCAATGAAGTCACCGCGAGCCAGTCAAGAAAGCGCATGATACGCGTCTCTTGGGTCGTCATGTATTTCTGGAAAGGGAAAATTGCGCCGTTTTTGGTATCCCATGTGAGCGCCTTACAAAGCATAGTGACCCAGCTCTGGATGGGGATGAACAGGCATTGTTATTGGCGAACACATCCTGGAGATTCAGCTCTCGGGCGCTCAGCCCTGAGGGTGGAGACATGAGCTCCGTGCCCAGAATCCTTCAAATTGAAACGTCGAAATCTCATTTCCTTCACTTGCGCGGCGATCATCTCTGCTTCGATTTGCTTGTCAAACTTGTCGCGCTGTCAGTTTCAATTTTCATTCTTTTGAGCGGTTGATTTTGCCATTGGAACCCTAAAATGGGAAGCATTCTCAATGAGGAGGATGGCACCGACATTGGAGGACTTTGGAATCAAGCACTAGAAGATTACGCTAGAGACAGTGGTAGTGAAAAGGAGAGAGGACCCGATCTCAGGCTTCTTGATCCTGGAAAATGGACCGTTTCCGCCATCCGAACCGAGCAGAAATATCAGCTGGATGTCTTCTCACAGTATCGCCATGACAAAACCAAGGTCGATAAGCTGCGTGCCTTGGTTTCGCACAATTCCGATATCATCGTGGGTGTTGCTGGCCATGTCGCAAATGCGGCAAGCGTGGCGTTTCCACCTGCATCCGCGATCCTGACGGCTTTCACGTACGTGATGAGCGCGTCAAAGGCAGTCAGCGATGACTATGATATGATTGAATCTTTCTTTGATATCATGAACGCTTTCCTGGAGAGATTGCAGATTCTGGAAAGCAAGTTGCCGGATAGCAAGAACTTCAAAGCTGTCTTGATGCGCGTGTTTGTATCGCTGCTTGGGATATGCGCCATTGCGAGAAAGTACAGAATTAAAGGACGGTTCGTGAGATGGGCTAAGAATCTCGTTGACAATGGTGACCCGAATCTGAAAAGCGCTTATGAGACTCTGCACAAGCACCTGCAGCGGCTAGAACAGGCGACCATGATGGCTACTCTAGCCCAGACTATTGAGACCAGCCGTGATGTGAGGGCTCTTGGCGCAGGACTCGACCAACGCTTTGAGCAGACCAACTTCTTGGTCATAGAGACCAAGGGTTTTGCCAGGGACGCTGCCCTGACCTCTCAAGAAACGCTAGCAGCTGTTCGAGATATGGGTAATAATAGCGAGGCCCTCAAGGAGTTCCTTCAAAGCAACTTTACTACACTCAACAAGCGTCTACGTGAGCGCGAAGGGGGAGGCAAGGGCGCACCAAAGGATGGGCTTGTTGACTCGGGGGCCAGGAAGTCGACTGCACTGAATGAAGTTCGACAACGGCTCAGGAACTGCCATGCCGTCAATTGGGAGAACTCATACAAGGAAAGTCGTCGTAGTTACGCTCCGGGCACTTTTGATTGGCTCCCGTCCGAAGACGGCTTTACGGCGATTGTTGAGGACAAGATCAGGCTACTATGGATCACTGGAGAAGCCGGAATGGGAAAGTCGACACTCACCGGATTCATTATCGAGACTCTGCGAAGAGAGCTGAACTACGAACCGACTTCGTCAATTGCCCACTTTTATTTCAAAGAGGCAACTCGCTGGGCCAACAACTACACTACAGTCTTGTGTGCTTGCGCCGTCCAGGCGGCTGAGCAAGATACACGATACCGTGAGGATATCTTGACTGATATGTCACGTCAGCGCGACTGGGCCAATCAAACATATTTCAATACTAACGACAACGAGAGACTTGAGGAAGTGCTCTTCTTCTCAAAATTCTCAAGTAAATCAGACCGTCGAATGATAATCGTTCTTGATGGCATAGAAGAGGCTGAAGAAGAGGAGAAAAGTGATATACGACGCTTTATTAACAAAATAGCGGAAACTGGAGCCAGAATTCAAATCATCATTACCACAACTCCCGCAGATGTCTTCACGGAAGCACCAACTGCCGAGTACAGACGCTTAGATTTGGTTAAAGAACGAATATTCAGAGACATCCGAATTATTGTCTCGTACCAAATCAAGAACTTCTCTAGACTACGCAAGCTTACCCCTAAGCTACGACAACGGATTGCCTTAAAGCTAAGACAGAAGTCGGACAGTGAGTTCCGCGATCGAGATGCTTGTGACATGCTATTGCTGACTCTTTAGACCTCCGATACATTGAGCATATGCTACGACGTTTCAATGCCATCGGACGGGAGGGACCCATTTGGAAGGAGCTGGACAATCTTCCTGAAAATACACGGTCGCTCTACGAACAAATGCTAGAAGAGTGCTGGAAACACCGTTCCGATCAAGAACGCCAAGCGCTCCGCAAGTTCTTTGCCTGGTTAGCATACAGCAAGGAGCAGCTTCTTCTGGGCATGGCCAAAAAGCTTGTATCCATTATTGCATCGGAACAGACGATCAATGTTGATGAAGAGCTGGACAACAAATCTTCTCGACTACTGCGACTTTCAACATGGTCTGAAGAAGAGGATGCGAAGTCTGACACTAGTGAGAATGAACACGATAGCCACGACGAAGTGGATGACAACAAAGATGACGAAAACGCCGACAGTGTAGACGATCTTAGCGCTTGGTTAGGGTTTCAAGAACCATTGCTCAGAGCTTACTTCCGTGAGAAGAAAGTCGATCACTCTGGATTACGAAGTAGTCCATCATCGGGCAATGCCATAATTCTTGAAGTACTAGCCCGCATTCTATGCGACGAAGGTGCGAAAGATGCCAAGAACTCCTACTTAAATCTCGTGACCTATGCTGCGCAACAATGGTTGAACCATCTAAGGGACATTGATATTGATGATCTGGATGATATTGAAGCATCGAGCGTGATCACCAGCATTCATGCCATCCTCAGCAATAAAGACAACGCCTTAGCAAACGTTGAAAACCACGGTTATTACTCCCTGGGATCTTACTCGGATAATCCAGGAGTGTTTGCGTACGGCGACGATGCGCTTCGCCAAAGCGATCTGGAGATGCTGAGAAAGTGGGCAACAAAAGCCATCAGGCTTTCTTCGGGCATTTGCCCTTCGACTGTCACAGATTGGATGCGGCCTTTCATCCAGACACCATCCCGTGTTTTCATCACTCTGGCTCGGGGTCATATCAATACTTGGTTCTTCAGTGCTGATTCTCAATTTCGCGCTGATCTATCTTTCCGCTATGCACATCAAGCGCTCTTGTCAGGAAAGGATCTACCCGAATTGGAGCAGAACAGGGACTTGCGAGATTATTTCGAGGAGTTCGAAAAGGACCATCATGTATTTTCGGCAAAATCGATTTCGATTGTCGCGAATGCTTTTTGGGATATCGCAAAAACCCCACAAGCCTATCGATCAATTGGTATGGCACTCAAATATGGTGATTTTACCAATGAAGGCTTAGAGTCCTTGGATAAAGCACTCCAATTAGCTCAAGACTATCAAGATGATCTGTCTTGTTTCCACACGTACGTCAGCATAGGAGAGGGAAAGATTTTTCAAGCAGAGCATCGTTCGGACGACGACGCAGAGTTACAAAAGACGAGACTTTCTGAGTCTAGGGAGGCTTACGAGCATGCCATTGCACTCTGGCCGAGTCTGTCGGAGAAAGACAAAGCAACCGACGACTGCAAGGCATCTATCTGTGAAACATATGGATATCTTTCGGCCGTGTTTGTACTGGAGGATAAAATCGACGAGGCTCTGAGGGTGTTCAGAGAAGCGCAAGAACAGAAAATCAGTATATGGGAAGAGCATTTACATAGGATCTTAGAGTATCTCGTCAAAAAGGAGGAGTGGGCGAAAGCGGTCGCTTTCCTCAAAGATTTGACAAGGGAACAACGACAAGAGTTCCTATTCTGGCCGAGACTTGAAGACCGACATGACTTGATTCAGAGAGCTGGGGGCGGAAATGGAGACGACGAATATGTGCTCTCTCTCTACTCGGAATTCAATGATGATAGAGATCTCACAATTAGCATGTGGGGCTCTGCCTGGCGTTTGTTCGAAGCCGAATATCGTTGGAGAGTCCTACAAAAGCCAGAGCATTGTGCGCAAGCAAAGGTCCTCCTGAATCAAGTCATTGAGAACGAGCAAAGCACTTCCGCACAACGATCAGAGGCTTGTTTCATGCTAGCAGATATCTTGACCGAAGACTTTCGCAACACGGCCGACCCTACGATGAAGACGAAAGCGTATGATGAGATGAAAACTCTTGTTGCGCATGTCTCGGAGGCCATGGGAAACGAGTTTGATGCAACACAGTCTCAGACAACCGTACCACTCGCACTGATGACGAAGAAGCTAGGCCCGAGTATCGAATTTCAGCGAGCCCTAGAGGCAACCTTCGAAGGTTGTTATAACGGGCTGGTGGACACAACTGGTTGGAATGACAGTATTAGTTTGAGAACTCTGGCCAAGGTTCTATCTTGCTTGCGCGGTCTGGGGCTTGATCGAGATGCGGAGATTGCGGCCACTTGTCAACTCTATGTCCTGGACCAGGAGATACATCGACAAGATTTAATGAATGGGGACCCTGGTTTCGAGCAACAAGATGACACAGACCGACCACCGACGCCTCCTGGAGAAGACGGGGCCAACAATTCCAGTCCTACAGAGGATAAGGAACCAGAAGGTGAGCCATGCTTCTCGCGATATCATTTGCGTTTATCATGAATCCTGGTAGAAAAGACCATACTGATGTTATTGTTCTAGAGACTATCCCTAGGCCACCTGCGCCTGAAGCCAATATTGTTACCGAAGAACCCCTAAACAATGAAGACGTCAATGGTGACACTCCGCACTCTATTGCTCCATCAGAGCCAGACGTCATCAAGTCGGATGGGGACCTTCTGTTTTCGGAGCCTCTCCGATGCAAAAGATGCCAAAAAATGGTCAACAACTTTCAGACAGACGGGCCAGTGTATCTTTGTTACTATTGCACTGAGTTGAACCTATGTGAGGAATGTTACCAACACAAGCTAGCCGTAGAAAGGGGCGACGAGGACGCGAAGCCAGATTGGAGAGTCACCTGCGCCAAAGGCCACCAGTACGTAAAAGCTCCAGTTGACGGATGGGGCGGACTCTCTTCTGGGGTCATGACAATCAACGGCGAGAAGATTGCATTCAATGACTGGTTGACTGAGCTCAAAACCAAGAGATGGAAAGAAGCGTGGGAGCAATATTGGCTGTAAAGGCCTATAAGGAGTCTGATATGAGAACAGCTGAAATGTAGATCACAATACGTTCTGAACTATACTGACTCTCATCTCGTCAGTGGACTTAGATTTATTGGTAATGCTCAAGCATAGGCAAAACAGTATGGTCACAATGCCGTTGAGCGCAATCAGAAGTCGATTACGAATGGTATAAACCTGAGGTAAACTCTAAAATTGTACCCAAAGATTCAGGAAAGGAAGCAAACAGTCACAATCTCTATAATTCATTATGTTGGTATTATGTATATTGGTGGATGAACCCTTGGTACACCAGCACACGGGTAATTACCAGGGGAACCATCACTCTCGCCCTATTTGGCTGTGATTTGCTAGCCAGAAAACAGCCCAGGCGTCTCAGATTAAGCTCTACGGTTATTCGCATCGTTCAAGGATGTTATATAATCCCGCACCAAACCTGCAGTCCTTGAGAGAGGCATCGGAGAAAACCAGGACTGATAAAAGACGTGGCGTCTGTACGTCACATACATTATATTATCACGCAGCACAACCCAAGGGCAGCTCCCTTTTGTAATGCTCTCGACCGCGCTATGTAGGATTTAGAACTCAATCTAGACCCCAATTTGGTAGGTGCCTCACTGGCAGGGGTGGGATTACATCCCTGTCCGGCATCTGACATAGACCATCTGGGGATTCTCCCGGGAGTGGGGTGGCCCTTATCGAAGAGGGCTGTCGATCTCGGCTCTTGGCTGCTGAGTTTATGCTATACCGCTTCACGTTTATTCGGCAGGCCTACGGTCGATGTTACAAAGCCCTGCTAGTTTTCGAAGTCATTGATGCAACCGCCAGCTGGCCTCATTCAAGTGCCTAATTAGGAAGGTTCCTGGGAGCATTAATGTCAGCAGAGATCTTCGCACGAGTGTGCGTTGGAGGCGTATATTAACTTGGCAGAACGTTGGATTGACAGTCTTTTCTGCGGCACACCACCTATTTGTCGCTCAATACTCACTATGAGGTTAATCGTCACCTATCTTGCGCTTGCTGCCGTAGCGTCAGCCGCGGCGGTGGAGCCACGCGCCGTATCATATGATGGCTTCAAGGTAGTACGGATACCAGTTGGCACTGACGCTTCTAAAGTCACGGAGATTGTCAACAAGCTACAATTGAAGACTTGGAAAGGTGCACCAAAGGCTGGGGCTTTTGCCGACATTATGGTGCCCCCATCCCAAATCGAGGCTTTCAACACGGAAATTGCAGGGATGGGGGCCGTAACGATGCACGAAGATTTGGGTGCATCCATTGCAGAAGAGTCTAACTATGCTGCATATGCTGGTGAGTGATGATGGGAGATTCAATTGATAGAACCGTATCTAACACGCAATAGCTGCTGCTGTAAATGCCACCTGGTTCAACTCGTACCATGCGTATGCAGATCATCTTCAATGGCTAAAAGACCTGCAAGCGGCATATCCTTCCAACTCTGAAGTCGTTACGTCTGGAAAATCCTTGAACGGGAACGCCATCACCGGTATTCACATCTATGGAAGCTCCGGGAAAGGTGTCAAGCCAGCTATCGTGTTTCACGGAACCGTACACGCTCGAGAATGGATTGGAACTATGGTCAGTCCTGCACCTGGGTTGAAGGATAGCTCATCAAACTAATGTACTTAATTATAGGTCGTTGAGTATTTTGCTTATAACCTCCTAACAAATTATGCATCGTCAACCGAGATCAAAGGATTTGTGGATAAATACGACTTTTATATATTTCCAGTGGTGAATCCAGATGGTAGGTGCAGCTTTTTATATCAGGCCACTACCCCGTTCTAACAGTCACAGGGTTCCTCTATACGCAGACCACAGATCGTATGTGGCGCAAAAATAGGCAGAGCACTTCCGGTAGCACTTGCATTGGTCACGACATCAATCGCAATTGGCCGTACATGTGGTCTGTCTCGGGAGGGGCATCTACCAACCCGTGTGCTGAAGACTTTAAAGGAACATCTCAGGGAGATGCACCAGAGACCCAGGCTCTCTCCTCTTATCTTCAAAGCATCAAAACTGCGCAAGGCCTCAAACTGTACATCGACTACCACTCATACTCACAGCTGTTCATGACTCGTAAGTCAAGGATGGGATCTGCACCAAAATAAATGACTAACCTCATTCTACAGCTTATGGATATTCTTGCACAGCAGTGGCAGCGAAGAACACTGAGCTTCAAGCGCTTGCTAAAGGAGCAGTCGCAGCTATCAAAGCTGTTCATGGTACCTCTTTCAAATATGGGCCCATTTGCTCCACAATCTATCAGGCAACTGGAAGTAGCGTTGACTATGTTAATGATGTGGTCAAGGCTGATTATACGTTTACATCCGAGCTACGCGACACCGGAAACTATGGATTTGTTCTTCCGGCTTCGCAGATTGTTCCCAGCGGAGAGGAAGCTTATGCGGGCGTGAGGTATCTGCTCCTCAACATGGTCTAAAGCGTGGAGAGTAGAGAATGTATAGGGCATCGTGAGCCTGAAATGAAGACCAGCAAATTATAATGAGATCATGATTGTTGAACTTTGAGATTGTCTATTGAATTCTAGAGAGCCTTACGCAAGTCCTCATGTTTCACCACCCAGCTCCCATCCTTGGGAAACCCCGGTGCATCGCCTGTCGACCCCTGCCATCCGGCAGCCATGTATGCCACTATTTATATCCATTAGTTTGACAAATAACATTATCAACTGTGTCTCGTCTCACCTGCATAGAGAAAGCCAGCATTTCCAGGCATGAACGGTGGCGGTGTTCCTCCTGTGGAGAGTTAGTAAGATCCCAAATAAAAACATAGTACATTGGAACTTACCATCGCCACCGCGAACGGCAAATCCTAAAAGAAAAAACGATTAGCGATCTAGTCTTTGCGAGTTGTGCTTAACTTGAACAAACCTGCGTCATCGAACTGCCAATAATCATATGCAGTCAGATGATAAATGGCTCTCTTCGGATTCCCAATTCTTGCAGAGTTTATAGCCAAGACTGGTCTGCCCCAACCGCGAATCTTATCATCGGTCCAGACCTCCCAGACTTTATCGGCGGTTTTCAAAGCAATAGCGGGATCAACGGCTGGAGTATCTGGAAGAATGCCTTGGAGCATGATCAAACTTCGCGGATCTCCATTAAGGGAAGGATTTTCCCACCACGAGCTGTTTAACCCCTCGTAAACGCAGTAAAGGCCATCAACTTGGGGTGGAGGCGCTAGGCTCCCGGCGACCGTCGTCCATTTCTCAGGTACGGGCTGACCTAGCTTTTTCTTCCACTCACGGGCCACGTCGAGGCCGTACCTCCAATACGCAATCTGTGTCCAGTGTGAGACTTCATGTTTAAGCAACTTGTCAGACAGACTCACCTCATAGGCCAAATTTAAAGACTCAGTCGGTGGTGTGTTTTCAGTCACGCCGTAGGCACTGCCCTACATATCAGCATATCCTTCATCTCTTGGGTTGATCGTTTGTTTCTTACGGTGGGCCGAGATCATAATGTCCCGAAGTGTCGTTTTTCCAGGCGTAAGAAGCCATGTAATCAGCACTGGCTGTCAATAGGGGGTCCCATCGTTCAAGGGTTTGACGTGTCGGGGATGCTTGGTAGGCAAGTCCTGCAAGATACATGATGTGGGGCTAGGAAAGTTAGCATAGTTAAGTCAAATGTTCTGTAGCAGAACTGACCTGTTGCCACATCAGCAGAGCATTGATGCCCCCAGGAGAGCTGACACCGGTGATAAGCTCTGTCATTTTCGGCCATCTGATTTGCTCCGTATTAATAACGCGTAGGCTTCAGTCGGTTTGTAGCTTGAGGTCAAAGGCTTACCTGGCTCCCTCCCATCCCATTGCCTTTGCTCTCGCAAGAGATGACGGTAACAGTCTCTCGTAGAGCTCAGGGAAGACATTATCGAAATGCTTCTGTCGACCCCAAGTCGCCCAGTGCGCATTATGCCAGATGACCATCTCCATATGAAACTTACCTGAAGGAAGCCGGGTGAGTAAGGACCGACACAGTGTTTCAAAGAACATCATGACTCACCATACCACCCATTGTTCATAAGTCCGCTCTCTTGCGGCGATTGACCCTTTGCAGCGCTATTGACGCGAACATGATATTGTGAGAGGATGATTCGTCTTTGTAGTTCCGTTGCATTTGGGTTCGTAGATGCTGTGAGATCGACAAAACCACCTTCACTCCAATAATCGTTCCAGTCAACTTTGTTTTGCTCTTGGATCGAAGCCGGTAGGTCGGGTACCCTTTTGTCTGGAGAGAAATGTGCAGTGAAGACAATAGTGGAAGATGTAGTGGTAGCCCTAGAGGATGGTGATAATGTGTACCGATGGGCAGTAATGGCAGCTGATCCTTGTGGCTCGTTTCTCGACAATGAGAGATGAGAACTACATGGCCATCTGAGATTGACGAAATACTTTGTCTCCTGTAGCTCATGGTAAATATGCGCGGTGCTAGCCCCCTTGCGGGTGCTAACAATAGTCGTTGTATGATTCAACGGGAAGTCGTAGACTCCCGCAAAGACCTCATATTTGTATTTTGTAGAGTGGATTGGTGGATACGGGAAGTCTAGCTCAACCTCTAACTCCCCTGAGGAGACTAATGAAGAGTCAATTTGGAAAGTGACTCCATCAGATCCAAAGTCGCCCTGTGTTGTCACCTTTACCTCCTGGCCATTGACTGTGAAGGTTGAAATTATGATCCCGTTCCAAAGATCAAGTTCTTGGGTGGGATCTTGTATTTGCGAGGCTGCGAGAGTCCTGTTATTATATTTGAGCCCAATACGACCTAGATTGATTCGGTTCGGATTGCCAATCAGCCATTGTGAAGCCTGTGGCAAGTTTGGATCGGGATTGTCATAAGAGACATTTCTCCCATGCGTCAACATCGGTGTGCCGTGGTAGTCGCTAATCTTCTCGCTGCATAAACTGTTAGCTTAGCGGATGCTCCGATCCTAGTATCACGAACCCATCCGTGGGTAAGGAATCGTTATGCCAGGCCCAACTCGAAAGAGTGTTGAACGGGAGGAATGTCTGGTAGAAGATGAGCCTTATTAAGCCTCAGATGCGGTTTGAACAGAGTGTGCTTTACCTGCATGCCAGTATTGTCGACATTGAAAGCAAAATTGCCATTTCCAACCTGCAATGGCGTCGTTTCGTTGTCAATCAGATTTGTGCGGACGACATTAAACTGAGATACGATGGGGCGCCTTGAAGTCCGTCAGTTTCAATCCTATTGGATGAAAGTACATCGCATGGTATAAACATGACTTGCCTATCGATAAGTCCTATTACCAGAGCTGGCAACAGTAGGGCGCAGAAAGTGGCTGAAACCCCCATGGCGCTGTAGTTATGTCGCTATCGGCAATCCCAAATCTAGATCTACCAGTTCGGAGACGACGCGCTGTGCCGGCCATTTTAAAGTCTCCTTCATCCCCAGTTAATGCCCTTAAAGCCAAGATATTATCCGGAGCAAACGTACCCCGAGTATCTGGAGAAGTGACATTGTGGGGTCGACTAGTCTCGTTGTTAACGAGTTCCATCACAGTAATTCATTCAGCGGTTTAATTGGGGATCGCCAGACACACTAACAATCCAGGACAAGCGCACCCCAAACGACCCCAAACCCCTCATAAATCCTTCAGGTAGACGCTGTCAAGTCCATGCAAAAGTACGTGTAGTGCAGTTCTGCGCACCGAATTACCCCGAGGCAGTCAAGCTACATGCTATATCCCCCACAGTCTAGCGCACCCAACCTGGTGGTCGTGACATTGGCCCTGAAATTCCATGCAGGTCATGCCCGAATACTAGCCACGGCTGCTCGGATTGGCGGAGAATATCTGCCACATCCTCGAACACTAGAAAGCACTCTAGGGATCCATGTCCGTCTGGGTAAGGGCAGGTTGGCAATGATGACAAGACGCCATCCTGTGTACCAATCGTCTTCATGGCAAGCCCAAACATCGTAGCTTATTCCGGTTCTCGGGACTTTTGTATAGTCTGCTATTCTCTGTAAGCCCTGAGCACTGTCCGTGATTCCAAAGGCAAGCATGCCGTATCCACATGTAAACTTATGGTCACGCTCTTTTTGCTACACCTCGCCATTGGTATCGAGATCACTGGCGCATAACAGAAGAGCCACACGACTTAACTCACTTTCGTGGTGCGCCTGCCTATTCGATCGATCAAGGCCTGCAATATCTTGTACGGACAGAGAGTAGTAGGGTACGATATAGAGCTTTTGAGGTTTGATCGAAGTCTACTTAAGATTCCTCCCTCGTGTCCACAAGCAACAAATGCTCGTACTGTTCCGGGACGCGGCCCCCAGCAACCTTCGCCTCTTCAAGGAACTTCCGGATCTCCTTTTCATCATCGTCACTTAGTTTGACGTCGAGTGCTCCCCAGTTTTCTTCTAAATATTTGATCTTCTTAGTTCCCGGAATGGGGATGATATCGTTCCCTTGCTTTAGAAGCCATGCTAGAGCCAGCTGCGAGCTCGTACACCCTTTCCTCTCCGCAATAGCCTTAAATTGGGCTACCAATCTGACGTTCGCATCGAAGTTCTCGCCCTGGAATCGAGGTTGTGAGACGGATCGATAATCCCCTTCTTGGGTGAGTGTTTCCTTTGTTACTGTGCCAGTGAGAAGACCACGGCCCAAAGGTGAGAAGCAAACAATGCTGATGCCAAGTTCACGACAAGTCGCAAGCAAATCAGTACCCTCTGGGCCCTCGATATGGCGAACAAATGGAGAGTATTCGACTTGGACAACATCCACTGGGGCAATCTTGACAGCTCGTCGAAGTGTGTTGGAAGTGATTTCACATAGACCTATGTATTTTGTCTTGCCCTGTCTGATATATCGTTAGCGATAGACACGATGTTTACCTAGGTTGCATACTCCTTCAGAGCTTTTAGACCTCTCATTGTATCCTCGATAGGTGTGGCAGGGTTGGAGCCATGGCAGTAGACTGTAAATGGGGTCAGCTTCTAACTTCTTCTTAGTACCGCTGGTCGGAATAACGCCAAGCATTCCATTTGTCCAAATACTTACACAGATCCACATATTCAAGTCCCAAATCTGCAAGGTCTTTGTAGCATGCATCTTTGAGGTAATCTCCAGAGCTATTAAGCGTGAAGGTGCCGTCTTTAATGACATATGCTGACTTGGTTGCAAGGAAGATCTCGTTTCGCTTGCCGGTGCGCTTGAACCATTTATTCAGTAGTGTATGGCTATCTCCGTACATACTTCACAATAATTAGTCTTCTCCTGTGTGACCAATATGGATTTAAATCCTCACTCTGCGCTGTCCCAGAAAGTTGCACCAAGCTCTACTGCACGATCGAGGACCTTGAATCGCTCTTCATCGCTAGGGGGTGTTCCGTAAGAATAGGACATTCCCATTAGCCCATATCCAAGTGCCGGGACTATAGGGCCATTCTTTCCAAGCTTGCGAACGGGTACGGATTTGGAAAGCATTTTGTTCTTGGATATCAAACGTGTGGATGGGTTAAGCAGCCTTTGCAACATTCAATGCAAGATGAGTTTTCGACAAATATCTTTTCAGAACGTATAGGTATTTAAGTACTTGTGCGCCTACACTGGCGGCCACGGAGAAAACGAAGGATATAACAAACAAGCCGTTAATATGGTACCTGTATCGATGACATGTTTAATACAGCTTTTGTATGCTTTGAACAATGTATCTCACGAGCGTTGGGGTGCAGGAGATAATCCTATCTCCGGGGAAATTGCATGGGTTGAATGCCTGATTAGCAAAGCGTAAATGTAATTCGAGTCGTGATCCATCATTCCCGCTTGACGGGTCATCCCTTTGTCTCATATCGAGAAACCCATCACTCTTCACTGGCCGGTTCGGCAATTCTGTGATATGATTGGCCAACTTTCCAGCGAGTGGGTCGCCTCTCAAATAGAGACGCCCCAAAAATGGATGCCGGCGAGGCTATTGTGGGCTAGTTAACACCGACGGCAACGGGCCACACTGGCGCCGACGTTCCGCTGCTCTTGTGACGTTCCTTTACCTGTGCACTTGACTAGAAATAGACAGAAATGTAGGTTGGAAACGGCGCATCGTCGGGGCATTTGCGATGGAATAGGTATTGATAGAACATTTCTGATGTCATGTACACAAGTGAAAGAGCCGCATGCATCTTCGTCCTCACAACCACTCCTGCTACAACATCTTAGGGTGCTTTTCAACCTCCAACATCAATACAAATAATAACCAAGACTACTTTCCAATTCTAGCCCTTTTAATCCAGTCTCCAAAGCTCCAAGTTCAGGCGAAAGATTGACGAAATCGTTGGCTGTACATCCATGCATTTCAAAGTGGTTGTGTAAGGTTCCAGGCTCCGGCGATGTAACAGGTGTTGGATCCGGCGTTGGCAGAGCATTCGGATTCTTTCTTTTTCTCGACTGTTCCCTCGGGTTGGGTGTTGGTGACCATGGCCGCGGTTGAGACACCCATGACTTGGACTGCACTTCGTGGATGGCCTGGTTGATGCTTGCAAGACCGACACCGACAAATGGCCGTGACGGCTGAGGCCAGGCGAGATTCCTTCTATGGAGCGTTTTGATCAACTCGCCCAGCAAGAACGAATCACAGCCTGAGGGGCATGCAGCTTTGCCATCACGGAGATCCTCGAGCGCATTATTGACCACTGATAATGCTTGACCAACCAAGTCCTGTCTTTGGTCCTCTATTGATTCTAGTGCATATGTCAGACGCTGATGTTCGAAGCTTTGCTAAAGCATTGACTTACTAATAATCTTCCCGCGTATAGGTAGACCCAAAGTCTTGATCGGACCATCGCTCTGTGAGATCGCTATGCGCGTGGCTGTCTCAAACACGTCTGATCGATGGAATACATAAGCAACAAATATCCAGAGAACGAGGTCCCTGTTGTATTCCGTGGGGAGTGACTTCTCCAGTTGCCCAAGCCAGTTATCGATATATATGTCTACTGCCTCGTGAAATTGGAATTTCTCCACAAAGACAGCCACTTTGGCAAGAGTTTCGATATCAATGATTTTAGGCACCCTACGCGACCGTCCGTGGATAATGTTCATCACGATGGTGACTGCCGTTGGGTCGAAGCCATCGAGCTGTATGTGAACTCTTCCATCGGGCTGTGCAGCATCGGGATCTGTCCACTTCCATTTGAATTGGTTTTTGAAGTGTGATGATGCTAAGCTTAAGTGTTTAGAAGACACTTTGAGACGGAATTCTGACGATAAATCTCTCGTATCAGGTGTGAAGGTTTTTCTGGGAGTGGCCGTCAAGCCATTGCGCGACGCCGTTGTCGCAACTTCACTCCATGGCGCAAATGCGGTGCTTGGCGTTGACAGAACGATAAGTGTGTCCGCATCCGCATCAACCTCGTATAACCTAGGCATCCTTGCGTCTCCAGTCAACGACGGCGATTATCCAGATCGTACGGGAGGATCGAATTTTCAATTGCTCGACTTCTGGGCGTGAAAAGTGAGGCCCTCCCTACTGTGGTCAGCTTTTTCGGTCGACTTTTGATGGGCTGGATTTCTAGGCGCGATTGCGTGAGGGGTTGGTCAATCACGCAATTTCACGCGTTTATCACTTTGGGATCAAGTGGCGGCGACTAGCCAAATATTACTTCGGAATTCCATGCGACATTTAGAACACAGAGCCAATTGAAGCAGACACTCTGTAATCTCGCCCTCTCAATTTGTGATTTACAACTTCTATGCTTGCACACGAGAGATAGAAGCAGCGTCGCCAAAGCGTATGTGCAGTGACGATATAACGTTCGTTTAGGACATCTACCTATGTAGGCTGCTAATTACCACCATCAGTGGATCCGACTGTTCCCGCCCCCTAAATTTCATGAATGCCAGGCAGCTAGTTGCTGACAGCTCAGGCTTTTCACCCGCTGTCCATGTTTAGTGATCGTACAAAAGTAGATGTGGGAAAGGAGATTCACAAATGTCGCCCTATCACGGGTATGGTGCATTTAAATTTAGCTTAGTATCTATTTTGAACAAGGAATTAGACGTTTAGCTTAAGCTGACCCCGAGTCCGCCCCCTTTTGTGCAAAACTGAGGATACCCGCAGTTTCCATCATGCTCTCCATTCTAGCTATCCCACGTCGGACAAACGAGATGCTGTCCCAAGGCTGAATGATGTTCATGGCGTCGGTGATGCCTTTCTCATCTTGGGTCTCCGGTATAAACGATAATGCTGGAGATCTATATGTGATGATCAGAGTGCACACTAATACGAAGCAGCTGAGAGCATGTTAACAATACGCCATCTTGATCAAAGCAGTGGTGCGCAGCTTACCTCCAGACTGATACATGTGTGCCGAGCTTCCGGCCAGCAAGTTGCTCTTCGGCAACACCAAGATAGAGGCAGCAATACTTGATGCACTCTGCTGCCTCATATCTCGTGCTATCTGGCAACTCGCCCTGAGGATATGCAGGGTCTTGGTGTCTGTCGTGAAATTCAAGCACTCTCAGCACAGACGCCCAATCAAGAACGATGAACATAATCAGGTACTGCAATCGAAGAAACGACTTGCGAGGGTCGAATAACGGTGTGTCATCAATAGGGAAGCTAATAGCAGCCGGCAAGTGACTATACCACTCATGTGCTTGCTGTCTCAGTTCGGTCGTAATGATAGGAGCGTAGATGACCTTTCCCGCTGTTCCAGCTGTCAGTAACAACTTAGTATCAGACACGGGAGGGTGAACTCGCCTTTATATCCAACAACATCCAGAGTATCCGTCAAAAGCTTTCTCAAGCTAATTTGTGCTAGAAAATAATAGAATCCAAGATCTTCATTGTCAAATCGCGGTAGACGAATAACATCATGGAAGACTCTGTGGCCGATTGGATGCATCTTCATTGCCGGTTCGAGTTCACTTTTCACAATTGGTTTCAGCATTGAAGGTTAAAGATGGGAAGATAGATATCCTCACTCAACAATGACAGAGCATGCCCAAAATGACCGGATCCACTCCTCCCCGATGGTCTCATTAAGAGAGGATGACGGAGCTGCGCGAAGCACATGCATACAATCTTGCATGGCCTGAGCGACTGCATTCCACGCTTGTAGTGGTCGCATAGCAAGTTTTAGGTATGTAGCTTGAAGGATGCGGCAATGAAATACGGTAATATCACCACTTAGCATGGAGAATCGTTCAAGAAATCTGCTAGCATGGGCGTAATAGTCAAGTCCAGCCGGAATAGAGGGAGTGTGCCAAGCGGTGTCAAGAGTGACCGCTCCAAGAGCGAAGATGAACATGGTAAGGCATGTGGAGGTTTCGTCAGCTGGAAAGGCTTGCTGACATGCCCTCGTTACTGCTGCGACCATAGTAGCAGGCTCAAATATCGGCGTCCACCCAAGAAAGTTCTCTACAAAGCTTTGCTGTAATCGACGGATGGTGCGCTGGCTAGTATCCGGGATCAACTCAAGTAGTCGATTCGTGTCCTGGTGAAGATCTTGTCCGCAGTCGATTTGCTCCCGATAGAATTCTGCGGAGTCGTCCCAGCTGTTGGTATGTATATACGGCGGCGAAATGAACGATATCAAACTAGGGAGCGCTGTGAAGGCTTCTTCTACGCCTTTTCGAAAGCCAGCTAGGCCGGGAGGCCCTCGCCAGTCCAGTGTCCGCGGATTCCACTCATGTCGCTCGACACTACTTGAAAGCGGGCGTCCATGATCGCCGTGCAATATTGTGTGGCTGACGTCTGTCGCCGCCAGTGATGACGATGAGGCTGGCTGCCCAGCTGGACTTTCAGAAGCTTTCGGTAGCCCCTGGCCTTCCAGTGTCAGCACTCGCTGTTCTAACTGGAACAATCGATCTGCGAGGTCTGAGCTGCCATTATCAGGCTCGGTTTCGACAATTGCATCATGTTTCCCGGCCCGCTTGCGTGAAGTTCTTTGAGATGCCCGTGGCGGGTCTCGATATTTGCATTGAACACGCAAGTCTGAGCAAAATCCGCACGATGGTCGAGCGGCGTCACATTTCTAAACATATTATGAGTGCGTGGAGGCACCGACCAGCAGGAGTAGCATACTGTTTTCCGGTATCGACATAGTTCACACTGGCAACCGTTAGATGGCCGAAGCAGAGCCGCACTTTGTGCCACAGTCAAGCCTCTCAGCGGGACTCACAGCGACAGATATCCGTTTCCGAGGGTAGCTTTCTACACTGGCCAGGGAGGCCGGTTCTTCCGTATCGGGAGGCTCCTGCTCGTCGTCGTTCTTTCGCCTCTTCGGGCTGGTCATGGAGTCGGCTCCTCGGAGTCCCGGACGCATTGCCGTCCTATAGATGTACGCAATCCAACCAAAGCCGGCAGCGAAGAGGAAGACGGAACGTGCCAAGTTGCGTGAGCCCCGCCGCTCTTCGAGGTCCGTCTCCGAGCAGCCGATTGTCCGGTAGCGGCCATACTAATCGGGTCTAATACTCCTATCCATACCCCGCAAGCAGTTCCTGTGAGCGGTGCCACTGCTACAAAGATACTTCTCTTCAGAATTCAGGAGCGAAGATTACTAAGGATCTCGCGGTGCACCATTGGCTAAACAGCCCCTGGAAATCGTTTCCCGCTGCTGGAAAGCTGCCGCCCCTCAGCCCTACGCGGGGTACAGCTCACAGGACGGTTTTAGTACGGTTTTGAGATGCTCACAGGATGCTCAAAGCCCCACTATTAAACTGTCTCCGGATACCGCAGGCCTCAAGCAACGGCACATCGGGGTTTCGGGCGCACTAGAAGATATTCAGACGCTTAATGACTTCCTCCTGCGATGGATACATATAAGGAGAGCCTCACCCTCTAGGTGGGAGAGCGGGAGCCTCTTGGCCAGCTTCTTGGACAAATCTACTTTGAGATATCGTTGTCGAAGAAGTATCTCTAGCATCGCCGCAATGCCTTCCGTCAAGCGTCCTATCCGCATCGCCGGCTCGTCCGGCGGTTTCTCAGATCGCCAGCGAGCCATTGGCGATCTGGCCAAGAACTGCGAGATCGACTGCATCATCGGTGACTGGCTGTCCGAGTGCACCATGACTCTCCACGGCGCACAGAAAACTGAGAACGACCGTCTTCGGGCTGAGGGCAAGCTCCAGGAGAATGTCGCCGGACTCTTCGACCCTACCTTTATGGAGAATCTGGCCCCGGCGCTACCGCACATGCAGGCAAAGAACATCAAGCTGGCTGTCAATGCCGGTGCGAGTGACACGGAAATGCTTGCCAGGATTGTCCAGGACGAGGTGAAGAAGCAGGGACTCGACCTGAAGGTCGGCTGGGTTAGCGGAGACGAAGTCACAGAAACCGTCAAGAGGCTCTATGCCAACGGAGAGGAGTTTGTTAGCTTGATGACAGGCAAACCGTTGAAGGAGTGGGGCCACGACATCATCTGCGCACAGTAAGTTTCGGTCAGAAAGCCCATGATGTTGGCTTTAAATACTGATTGAACCTTAGATGCTATCTCGGTGGAGCTGGAATTGCGGAAGCCCTTCGCCAAGGTTGTGACATTGTCATTGCAGGAAGAGTTGCCGATGCTGCCCCTACCATTGGTGCTTCGATGTGGTGGCACGGATGGGATCGGGAAACCGACCTTGACCAGATCGCTGGCTCGCTTGTATGCGGCCATCTGATCGAGTGCTCTGCCTACGTCTGCGGTGGCTACTACTCTGGGTTCAAGTCATTGATGGATGGCTGCGAGAACATCGGCTTTCCTATTGCAGAGGTGAATGCCGATGGCTCTTGCATTATTACAAAGGAGGAAGGGACAGGCGGTCAGGTATGTAGCATAATTATCAATCAGAGAGGCTGCGACTTACATTCAGGTAGATCTCCGTCGGAACTGTTTCATCTCAGCTTCTTTACGAGATCCAAGGACCGCTGTACTATGGCTCTGATGTCACTGCCAACCTAGAGGGTGTTGTCATGACACAGCAGGGTAAGGACCGCGTGCTCGTAACGGGAGTCAAGGGTCAGCCTGCTCCCTCCACAACAAAGGTCGGCATCACGGCATTCGGCGGTTACCAAGCAGAATTCCATTACTATCTCTGCGGTCTCGACCTCGAGGACAAGGCGGAATGGACCGAGAGGCAAATTCGTTACTCAATCGGCGATGCTATCAAGGATCTCACCTGTCTGAAATTTTCGCTCAACGGCTATTCGCCAGAAAACCCGAGGAACCAAGAGGTCTCAACTGTCGATTTTAGAATCTTCGTACAGACCAAGAGGAAAGAGCTCGTGGACAAGTTCACACTCGACGTACCAGGATTCAACCGATGGTGCATGGAAAACTTCCTACAAAGTTGCCCGGGAGCCAGTCTGGGCAACGATCAGAGGCAGAGTGAGGGCAAGCCGTTCTACGAGTATTACGTGACACTGCTACCTCAAGCTGAGGTCAAGCACTCTGTGGTCCTTCCCTGGCAAGACAAGGCTCTGGATATTCCTGTCCAGAAGAACGTACGGACCGACTATCCCCGGGATCAGAAGAGTTACGAGACCGAGAACCCTGTCGACCTTTCCACATTTGGGCCAACCACCAGGGGCCCTCTCGGCTGGGTTGTTGGCGGCCGCTCTGGTGACAAGGCTAGTGACGCCAACTGCGGTCTATACGTCCGTCACGACGACGAATGGGATTGGCTGAGGAGCATCTTGACCATTGAGAAGATCAACCAGCTTCTCGAAGGCAGCAACAAGGGCAAGAAGGTTGAGCGATTTGAGATTCCCGGCATTCGAGCCGTCCACTTCCTCTTCCGAGACCATCTCGATCGGGGCTTCAATTCCACAAGCGAGTACGATACACTAGGTAAAAATATCTGCGAGTACCTCCGTGCGAAGCATGTCGACATCCCCAACAAGTTCCTCCGAAGAGGGAGGATCTAAACATGTGTGAAAAGGTATGTCTAGGTAGTCATATGTATATATAATGAACATATCAAATTCAAGATGACGTATCATTCAACAGCGCGCTCGTATTATGTCTATACAACTCTCCTGACTCCTATTATAGATGCTTAATCACCCGTCCCATTCTACATAATAAGCATTATATGCGTGTAAGAAACATTATGACGCGACTATTATATGGCATGTTTTTACTTCAATATATACTTATGAACAACGAGACATTAGAGTAGTGCAACTGCCAACGCGGCAGGCTGCTCTAATATTATTCCTGGACCTGCAACTACAGTTTCCTTTGTAGGAGCTCCAGGAGTATCTGCGACAACAGCGATGACAACACCCTTGTCCTTCTCGAACTCTGCCGGAATAGTGACGTTTATGGCTTTCTCAGGCCAGCAGGATGTGTCAATCGGCACACTGATATTTGAGACAGCGTGGAAGAAGACAGCATAATATTGCTTGTCGGCGCAGAAGCTCGGTTGGTTCGTCGCATCGGTGAAGTTCAGCGAGATCGTTGCGCCAGGCTCGAGCGACTTTGTGCCTTCCGCAGCACTGAGTGCTGGTAGATGCTGTCGTGGCGAGGGATACTCGAGATTCTCTGGTGGGCAACTTCCCGGAACGATGAAGGAGTTGGTTGTGTCCAAGATCTCGTTTGCATAGGGGAAGACGGTATCTGATGGCCCCGCGAATGGATTGGTCTTCCAGATCTCAAGCAGAGTCCAGACCTCATGGCGAGTTTCTGTCTCCGCAATCGCCAACATCGAACCCTTGGCCATGTCAATCTTGGCCTGCTGCACTAGGCCAGTGAGGAACGACATGCTCGACACCTCCAAGACAGTAGTGAGAGCCAGGAAGGAAGTTGGGTCATAGAATGGAAATTGGTATTTGCAGGCGCCTGGCTTGACCGAGGTCGAGGAGATTTGATTTTGAAAAATGCGGAGATGGCCATTCTCGTTGTTGCGAATCTCCATAATACGCTGATAGGTGTTGTTTGGATAGCCGGCTGCAACAAATGAGGAGGCGTTGAATGCCTCCACACCTTGCTGGTAGAAAGAGTAGATAATCCATTCTGCTGAAAGGAGATTTTGCCAAGTCACATCATCCACACCCGGAGGCCCTTTCTTAGTAGGCAGTATCGGATCGGTAATATTTCCCGGAAATACTGGTGGCACCTCGTAGTAGGTGCTGTAGAGAGAAGATTGACCAGGAATTGGGCCATAACTGGGGTCTGCCAACTTCTGTGCCTCAGATACAGGCGCAGCGTTGATCTCGGCAGCAAAGAGCGCGAGCGCAATAGATACGAAGCTTGCCCAGATCGCCATCTTTAGGAATAATAGGTTGTTGATGCAAGACCTCCACACGTCTCCCAACCAGAACCGGGTGCCTAGCACATAGTATATAAACGCATTGCGATTCGTATTTCTATGATCATGTCTGGGTCAGAGAGAGCGCTCTGACATCACCAAGTGCAAACTATTGAGTCCTTCAGACCCGCAACACAGCTTCACTGCACGGTCTGTCTATCTCAATACCATGTTCTTAGTTAGATCCCACTTACTGTGCAGTAGCTGTGCAGCAAGATCCACTGGAACAAAAGCAACAATGGATATCACGACGCACTACATGTGTCTAATGGCAACGGCGAGGACTGGCCCACGGATAGGGATGCTGATCAAAAAGTTCAAGCGTTTCCCAGGACTGCACGGGAGTCGATCATCGTAGATCGGTGGATACGACCAGGCAAGGGCCGCAGGTTCCAATTACACGTTAAGCCGTTAGTGGCTGCAGGTCCCCCCACAGCGCCAGAGGGTTGGGGCTCAACCACGATAGCGGCTCGATGATGGCGGGTCTTAGCGCGCTCTGTTACTCTTTCCAGCGGTCTCAGCTCCCAGTTGCCAGGGGCTAATGCACTGCTTCCTTGTTCACCTGTGGGCAATCAACCAGCCAAGATGACGCTAGCCTCGGCCGCCAGATCCGGCATCAAATAATCCGAGTGCTATCTTTGCAAACTCCGGCTTGATCATTGTTAGACCAGACTTCTTCCCAGAGTGCTTCGATTCTCGGTCATTTTCCAGGCCGTAGCCATTCACTCATGCACGAGAAGCAAGGGATTTCGGTGAGAGGTAATGAGAGTAATGGCTCTACGCATCAAATTCGCGAATCACCAGTGAGACAATGTCACGCCGAACCAGCTTACACGATTCTGACTATTTGTTTTAAGCGAGAGACATAAGGCCGGTGCGCTGACAACAGGTCCTCGTCTCTGAGATGGGCACAATTTCGATCACTAGGTATCCTCCCAGTGATATGCAGGCAACCTTCGTTAATTAGGCAAGCTCGGTTTCAGTGTCACTTAAAGTCACAACAGACATGAATGTAGTAGTCCTATTGAGGGTGTGAAGCTTCCGACGAGCGGATAGAATTGTTATTATTAATCTATGGGAACGAATTATATGTACCATTTCCATAGCAAGGTCCATCAATGTCATAACCACTTGCATTTTGCACAGCAACACCACCAGCACCAAATCGAATAACATTGCCACCATATGTATACGGCAGCCAGCCCATCGCCGGAGGTCCATCTACTGGATCTTTCATGAAAGCCATTAGATAGTCTTGCATTGCTTCGCTAGTCTCGACTTCGAGTGCCGATGGCCCCTCGGTCGAGTTTGTCACACTATAGCCATAAGTTCCAAAGTTCATAACCAAGTCCGCAGCATGATACGCGCCAAGCCAGCTGTATGGATTCTGATTAGGCCAGGCACCAGCATATTGGTAGCGATAGGTGGTTAGGTTCGCAGCAGCGCGTAAGAGACTGGTGTTAGCAGTCGGACACACCCATCCGGATAGGTTGCCAGCGTCGACCGCTGCTTGGTATGGTCCTTCAGTCACATTCGATGTAGGCCAGGCTGTCAGACTGGCGCCATTGTTCGCACAATCCGAAAAGATGGCTGGATTTGGTGATATTTTTCCGGCTGCAGCTCTCGCAGAGTAATTAGAGAATATGTAGACCTCGTCGGCAATCGGGCCGAAATTGATACTTGGTTTGCTCTTATACTGCCCTACAAAGTTCTCAATCTCAGCCATTGGAACCTGCTGCATGCACTCGAGCTCTGCGTCGGGCTCGCTCGGAAAGTCGCAGCCTAAGCTCTTAGCAACAAAGGTAAAGTTTGTGTGCGTGTAGTCTTTTGACGGAAGCGACTTCAGGGCAGTTCCCGACTGCGAAAATGAGCCCTTTACGATAGGGTTGTCCCAGAAAGCATAGTTGTGATAGTCAACACTTTGAGAACCTGCGGACTGGCCCCAGAGTGTTATCGAATCTGGATCGCCCCCAAATGATGCAATGTTTTCGGCAACCCATTCAAGAGCCAGTCTCTGATCTAGAAGAGCAACATTCGGTACATCTAAGGCAGCAGCATTTGGAAAGCCGAAGATATTGACTCGATAGTTGATAGTTACAACAATGTGGCCCTGGGTGCGGTTGACCCATGAGGCTGGGATCTGACCTGGTATTTCAATGCCGCCGGTTGAGAAGCCCCCTCCTGTCATGAAAAAGGCAACAGGTAGCTTTGCATTCTTTGCCACTCTACTTGGCGTCCAAATTGCTAGGCTAAGACAATCTTCAGATCCGGTTTGGAGACTCAGTCCGGTAGTGTGATTCTGACTACCATTATCAACCAACAAGTAAGGTGTATACAGATTCCAGAAACTGACGCCACTTGCCACAAACTGGGGACAAGAAGGAGGATATCGTGTAGAGTAATGATGCTTTGTGGAAGGTGGTAGAGGCTGGGGCGGGAGGAATCGAAGCTTGCCAACGGGGGGTTGAGCATAAGGGATGTTGCGAAATTCTCGGACTGCACTGTAATCGGGATTTACGGCGCCTGTATAGGTGCCGGTTTTCGTTCGGACGGTCAAGTTCGGACCCTTGGCCGGCCCGCACAACCCCTCCCCGAGGGCAGCGAGCAGGGTTCCTATGACGATTGCGGACTTCATAACTACGATGATTCGCGCGGCGAGTTTTTCGTCAATCTCACCTATCTTCCTACGAGCCAGATCATCCAATGTCCATTCAATTGGCAGATTTGAGCACCTATATACTCACTCACACTCGGATATAAATCGTGCAACCGACTTAGTGTCGGCGTTGTTTACACAAGCTCCTAGGTATAATGGTTGAGATAATCGATCAGGCCCCATCACATGATGCTTGCGGGGTTTGATACCCCACGATTTGGTCATTCGCGCTTGTTGACATCGAACAGTTGCGCCACATCTGGGGATCGCTTAACCTGGTTCGGAAATAAGTCTAACATCTAGCATCGTAGTCCTCGGTTCTACGATACATCGGCCCGATATGAGTCTTTGGTGTTGACAAACCTAGACTGCGGCTGCTTGCATCCGCAACCGACCGATCCTAAGCTATCTTTTGCGGCATGGGATGCTGATTAGGACTTGGAATACTGTACTGTACCATATGTAAGCTTTGCACCGACTTTTCCTCACGGCTCATCGCGGAGACCTTGTCCGTTACCACAATTTCTTCGCTGGCGGCTTAGCTAGCGCTCAGAATTGGTAACGCGCGGTAAAATTGTTGAGGCTAGATTCTTGTTGTCATAGACAGTGCCGAAAGAATGACCGAAGAAAGACTACCATGACATCATCATAATTAGGTTGATTGTTGTGTTTTGACTGAATGTAGGGCCGACTGTTGGGAAGCGGCGAACTGAATGCTTCTAACCGACTGTGACAAGATCTACAGCCCATCGGTGAATCTGCCTCTGAGCAAGAAAAATATAATTGGGGGTGCCTTTCCTCGCCGAGTAAATATGGATATGAAGGCATAGGACTATTGCCTAATAGGCTTTGCATTTGACCCTCTTGTAGGTCGTGGCAACTTTTTGCGCCTTTCAACAGTGCAGGGCAAGTGAAGCCCAGAATTGTGATCTTGACTCGATGGTGACAAAAGACTCATAAACAGATACATGCAATAAAGGATCCAGAGGTTCGACAAGAACTGGCATCTTAGAAATCTGACAGAGTCTTATCTATTATCTCGACCAAAGGTCGCTCTACGCTTTTCTTATAATGCGCTTAATTGACATGGTGCTCGTTAATTTACCTAGAAACCTAGTTAGGTAGTGAGGCGGTTTCCGAGGTGGCATGTGCCCTGTAGGGCTAATGGTACCTCATGTATAAATAGATCATCTCAGACACCTCCGAAGACCTTTTGAGTCCAAAACTTATTAGATACAATGGCGCCATAATCCGAGAAAAGTGAAACAGATTGAAGATTAGTGCAAACTGGAGAGCGGTGTGCGACAAGGTTATGTTGTCCGCAAAGCTGGGAGGTTTAGATCGTCCAGGATGCCCGCCCAAGGCATAGAGGCTGGCTGGGGTGCCAGCTTCAACGGTGGAGCTTAGCCTAATTAGGTTGATTTTACGATTGAGATGATAGCCTACTGCGCGTGCTGGTAGGGTACATGCAGCAAGATGTAAAAGCCGACGACTCGTCATTCAAAGGAAGATATTTCCAGGGAGTCCAGCATCTATACGAAGAGTACGTTCGTTTCGTGTTTGACGTGGGAAACCGGGGTTTGAGCGATATTGGGAGATGTCACTTCACTTCTTTTCAATTATGAGCATGAATTTCAGTTATCATTGTTGTAACATTGCAGTGCTTATTGAAAGCCTCCTCACATTTTCAAGTTATCTTTAAATATCTCCTTTGTCAAGGCCGGCTATAATGTATGTCAATCTGCACCCTGATCCGTATATCCATGTAGTTCGCGGATTATCTAGAAGCACATAGAAGTGGTCCAGAGTTAATAGACACGTGGAATTTCGTTGCAGATTGTGCTGCTGGAAGGATAGCCCTCTCCTTGTACAACTAAGTCTCTGAAATCTCGCGATGTTATTTACAAATGTTCATTGACGTTTCGTGACATCCGGCATCGACTGTTCGGCATGCGATTCGGTACTTCCCGGCACCTTATGTGTACTAAGGTATAATAATGGCCAAAATCCCAAGCTGCTGTAAGCAATGCCTCTTATAATATTAGCTCTCCACTACAGTGATCCTTCCCGCGATTACTCGTTTACTGTACCTTGATCCTATCATGGTGGAACCGTTGTGCGGCAAATCATGCTGCAATGAGGTGGAACCCTGCTATGCTTCCTGGTCTCTTCCTGCAGGACCTGTCGCCATGATTCACCGGCTGTGCCGGGAGTAAGCAAATTATTGCCCTTATAAGGCATACATTTCGTCGAAGTATAAAGTGGCAATCGCTGTGATCAATCCTTAAAGTTTTGACAATCATCGAGCTTTTCTCACATTTCAATAGGTTTTCTAACGTGGCCATCTCCAAAGAGGCCGACAATTTCAACAACCCTGTACAGAGGCTTCTCATCAGGCCATCACTCTACAAATCAAACCAATTGTCTACTCCAAAGTCGTCGTTCTCACTCACTGGATGATTGGTCCGCAATGGGTTCCTATGAATATGATTTCATTATCATTGGCGGCGGCACAGCAGGGCTGGTGCTTGCCAACCGTCTAACAGAAGATCCGGCACTCAAAGTGCTAGTTATTGAGGCCGGCGCAGATCAGAAAGATGACCCGCGAGTCAACGTTCCTGGAATGTGGTCTGCTTTGGCCAAGACGTCTTCAGACTGGGCTTTTACCACAACACCCCAGGTAAGATCCCACAACCTGAACAAGGCAATCGGCCTCATTATTTCACTCATCTTTCAATGAGCATTACTACCTGCTGATAATTTCAACCTAGGATGCTCTCGCCGGCCGTATTATGCATGCATCACAGGGCCGGGTTCTTGGTGGCAGCAGTGCTATCAATGGACTCATCTTCACGCCGCCGCCGGAATCAAATATTACAGGTTGGGCCAAGCTGGGAAACCCAGGCTGGGAGTGGCCGAGCTTTTCCAAATCGATGATGAAGTCCTTTTCATTGACAGACAAGACGAAGCAAGTGTCAGATGGTGCACTCCAGATTTCCTATCCTGACCAGTCTGATAACCAATGGTTTGAAATTTGGAAAAATACCCTCAATGGCCTCGGCATCTCCGTTACGGGTGATCTTTTCACTGGGAAAGCAAACGGCTTGATCATCAACCCTGAAAACATCCACCCAGCGACCAAGTTGCGAAGCTACGCCTTGAACGCGTATCTAACGCCTATAAATGATCGTGCTAATCTAACTGTTATAACGCAAGCGGCAGTGGAAAGGATCAATTTCAAACAGTCAGATTCCGGTAAAGCTATAGCCGAGAGCGTTCAATTTGTCAAGGACAGCGAGGTGATAACCGTCACCGCTGGGAAGGAGGTCATTCTAGCCGCAGGCGGTATCAATTCGCCGATGTTGCTTGAGAAGTCTGGTATTGGATCGGCAAAGCTTCTGAAAAACTTGGGTATTGACGTCGTTGTTGCCAACCCAAATGTTGGCGAGAATCTGCAGAATCATGTCATGGTCACGGTGAGCTTTGAAGTCAAAGAGGGTCTCAACACGATAGATCCCCTGATACGTCAGGAGCCTGCCGCTCTCGCCGCGGCAGCCGCCGCCTACGAGAAGCAATCTGGTCCACTCGCCACGAGTAATACGTCGGTGACTGCGCAACTTCCGTTCCCGGGGATTCAAACAGAAGAAGGCAAGAGGGACCTCGATGAGTTGATCGGCCAGACCCTGGATGCGAACATTCGCGATGGATCGTTGACTACGCCTTTCGACAAGGCACACAAAGACTTCATCCGCTCCGTTTTATATTCTACAGATGAAGCATCGGGTTGCTATATTACGGCTCCTGGATGGGCAGGACTGGCCCCCGACGGCTCGAGAGCACCTCCGCCTGGCGGTAATGGCAACTATTTCTCCGTTGCCCTTTTGAGTACACATTCGCTGTCTCGAGGCTCGACACACATCACGTCCAAGTCAGCCTCCTCACCAGATGGTGTGATTATCAATCCTAAATATCTGTCGCATCCGCTTGACGTGGAGGTGTTCGCTCGTAATCTGCGCCAGGTGGAAACACTGTTCGCATCTGAGCCGCTTGTGAGCCAACTCAAACCAGGTGGAAACCGCAATCCTCCAGCCGCTTCAACAGGGTTTTTTGCGGATCTCGAAAATGGCAGAGAGTATGTGCGAAATGCCGCAGTGGGTGCTCAGCATTACGTGGGCACCTGTTCTATGATGCCTCGAGAGATGGGCGGCGTTGTCGACCCCCAGCTCCTCGTCTATGGCACGGAGAACCTTCGCGTCTGCGATTCTAGCATAATCCCATTGATACCGCGGGCGAATGTTCAAGCGGCTGTGTACGGTGTTGCAGAACATGGGGCCACGATCATCAAATCCAGTATGAATTAGGTATTGATTGAAAGTCCAGTTTCCTGAGCAAGTCTGGAGGCCATAATCATCTTGTACTGTGGCATGTTGCTTGAGATTCAATCAGAAAAAAGCGCTACTCCCCGTAGCTCGATCTATCTGGCAAGATGTATCAATATCCATGGTTTCCCGGATGGTCTAAGAAGGTGTCCATTTGCATGTCCCGAGAACAAGAGGTCCCGAGCGCTGTCCCGAAAGTTCCAATTAAATCCTATCGTAGATATACACTCAGCAATTCAATGCCTCACGGCGGAACTAGTAGTTAGCCGCCAAGTTAATAAGGCTTCGACTCATCATCATCCCTGCGTAATAAACTCAACCTACCAAGGTCGCCCAGCCGGCTTCGATACTGCAAATCGTAAATCTAGCAATCAGAGAAGATACATCTCCCTCCTGATTCATTGCTTAATTTCCATTGCCGTCGTCAAACGCTTTTGACACTCTCGATCAACATACTCCCCCCCCCCCTTGCCAAGAAACCTTCTTCTCCAAAGGCAATCGTTGAGTGCGTTCTTTCACCTCCACTCCTCTCCTTCTTCCGCACACGGATCTGACATCTCTAGGAATTACCACCTTCTCCACTGCTTTTCCCTCACATGGAAGACGCCATCTCCGTAGAGAGGCAGCTACACTCGAGCATGGGAAGCTTCGACCTATCAGGATAATCATAAAGGTCTAATACCAGCCCTCTTTGATCGCCATCTCGTGTCCATTTTGAGAACCTTCTTTCTTGTCCTCAATTTCCCTTCCCTCGCCTCGACATTATCAAAGTTCTAGAAACCCGAAGGCACGAAAGCCTCAGACTGGAGCAACCGAGTCCAAGCAACCTGTCCTCTCCGACCAGGATTACAGATGTGATGGAACCAGTCGCAGGGGACGTACCTACCGTCCCAGTCTCTCCGACCACTTCCTTCCAAGCCCTCCCAAATGAGATCCAAATCATGATCTGGAAGTTGATCATATCCGGGTATGAGGACAGATTCCTACAAGTTAAATACCAGGGAAGGAAAGGCGGCCGCAGGTGTCGCCTCTGGGGTAATCCAGGTCAGCTAAGCTTTACAAGAGTCTGCATACTCTCTAGATCAAGTGCTATCGACACTTGCACATTCATATTCAAAGATGCCACAGGTGGAGGCTTTTGGTGGAATTGCAGCTCTGATATCTTGCTTTATTGATAAAGCCTTTGATAAGAACATGGGCAACGCTCTTCGAGAAGCAAAAGGGCTAAGGAGCGTCCGGCGAGTAGCTGTTGAGCTTGAGCTCCTAGATGAGCGGGGCTCGTTTCGATATATTATGACGTTGGGATTTCTTGGGGAAGTTTTTAGGCACTTTCCACGTGCAGTGGAAGTCATCTTTCTCCAGAGCCGGGACGCAGATATCTACACAAAACCTGGCTACAAGGCGCTTCCTATCATCAAACTCTACCCAAGTAGCAATGGCTGTGTTTGGCCTCATATCATCCAGCCAACGCTTGAGCAGCTTGAATGTGCTCGCCAATTCGCCATCAAAGTCTCTCTCTGTACCGAGATCAGAGAACAAGACCTTGAGACCAAATTGAAAGCGCTTATACCTCTAAAGATTCAGCACATGAATTATATACGACTTGGCGCTGGAGATCTGAGGAGAGAGGCCGCCTCTCGCAGTGATGGTGAGTCTCTAGCATGAATTCTGGATTGCAAATGAAGTCCGATTGTACTAACTTCTGAAAGATGAGAATCGCGAATACCATGCCAATCTAGTCCGAATCATCCTCAAAGCCTTAGGTTGCCGTCGAAGAGAACAGAATTGAATACATCACGCGACTGTTGGTATTTCCATGCCAACCGGCGCGTATTACAAAATCTGCCATGGGAATAGCGACGAACGTGGAGTGAAGGATTTACAAAGCTGGCTTTCTCATCATCACCTTGCTTTCAGTTCAAGGTTATTCCGAATTAGAGCGGAACATATCATTCTCATTCACCTTACACAGTTCGAGAACACTCTTGATAGATAGTTTCTATAGTTCTCGGCTTCTGCCTCCCACATACCGGAGCCAGGGTGTGTGCCATGCCGGTCGAGGTTGGAAGGAGAGGGCCAATCAGGCTTGGTGTGAATGTCATGATGGCTCGTGCACCAGTGGTGCTGGTGGTGGCACTCCAAACTTTTAGTGGGGTGGATTAGCGGGGAGATGCCGT
Source organism: Phaeoacremonium minimum UCRPA7 (assembly GCF_000392275.1). Lineage (NCBI taxonomy): Eukaryota > Fungi > Ascomycota > Sordariomycetes > Togniniales > Togniniaceae > Phaeoacremonium > Phaeoacremonium minimum. The sequence continues at coordinate 212,228 of NW_006921357.1, forward strand.
GGACAGCAGTGCTAAGTAGAGCTAAGGCAGGGCGTATAGCGGGGCCGGAGCCTCCTCTCCGCGTGGTTGACGTTGACGGGAGAGATTACATCAAGATTCCGTCGCCTCCATCCACATTCGACCTCATCATCGATTTCTCCAAGACGCCGCTTGATGCTGACTTTTCTTTTGTGCTACCGGTAGTCTAGCTGGGAGACGCCTCTCTTCCCCCCTTTGCCAATTGCCGGGTGATTTGCGCTTACCTGCGTAATCCACTAAAAGCTTTGCCTGATTCGTGAGGGGATGCCGTTCCTGGAGTCCAGCTCCCAAAAGCTTCCCGGAGGTCCAATGGCGGGTGGCGCCTCCCTTCAATGGGCTGCGATGCCCCTCAATGCCCCTCATCCGCGGCGTGATGTCAAACAATCGTTGACGTCAGTGACAGTAGCAGTAGCAGCACCCCTGACCGACCCATGAACGAATATCCTTTCCTTCACACACTAGACTAGAGAACAGAGCTCCGAGCTATCGCCGTCTCCCTCGACCAACTATATGAGCTGCTATTCCACCTGCCCACCTCCCGTTGCAGCCGCATATCGTCCTGCCCTACATAACCCACTTCGATCCTCCGCCCATCCCATATCGAGTCGCGACGTTGACGTTGATGGCCTCTATCATTCCCGATACTGTGAAGAAAGCACAGCAGATCATCATGGGTTCCCAAGGCGACAAGCTCGCCGACCTTCAGGCCAGCACCAAGGAGCCGACCAAGGACACACGCATCACATCCGACTATGGCGTCAAGCAGGAGAATACTGATCACTGGCTGAGCATCACCAACGAGGACCACACCGGTCCGTCGCTGCTGGAGGACCCGTTCGGTCGGGAGAAGGTACATTGATCCACATGACATACAACTTGTTTGGTCGCCAATATGCTAACGCCTACTTGTCAAGATTCACCGCTTTGACCATGAGCGAATCCCCGAGCGTGTCGTCCATGCCCGAGGAGCAGGTGCCTTCGGTCGCTTCACGCTATTTGAGAGCGCCGAGGACGTCACCTTTGCCCCCGTTCTCACCGATACGTCCCGCGAAACTCCCATCTTCGTCCGCTTCTCGACCGTCCTCGGCAGCCGTGGTAGCGCTGATACTGTAAGAGATGTCCGCGGGTTTGCTGTCAAGTTCTACACGCAAGAAGGCAATTGGGATATTGTGGGCAACAACATTCCAATCTTCTTCATCCAGGATGCTATGAAGTTTCCAGATCTCATCCATGCCGGAAAGCCAGAGCCGAACAACGAGGTCCCCCAGGCACAGACTGCACACAACAACTTCTGGGACTTCGTATTCAATCATTCCGAGGCTACACATATGTACATGTGGGCCATGTCGGACCGTGGCATTCCTCGCTCATACCGCATGATTCAGGGGTTCGGCGTCAACACCTTTACCCTAGTCAATGCAAAGGGAGAACGCTCCTTTGTCAAGTTTGTCTGGACTCCTGTGCTAGGAGTTCATTCGCTCGTCTGGGACGAGGCTCTGAAGCTTGCTGGGCAGGACCCAGACTTCCACCGAAAGGATCTTGGCGAGGCAATTGACAATGGTGCATTCCCGAAATGGAAATTTGGCATCCAAGTTATCCCTGAGGCCCGGGAGCATGATTTCGACTTCGACATTCTCGACGCTACCAAGGTGTGGCCCGAGGACCTTGTACCTACTCGGTACATCGGTGAGCTAGAGCTCAACAGGAACGTCGACGAGTACTTCACACAGACTGAGCAGGTCGCGTTCTGCACTAGCCATGTCGTTCCTGGCATTGGGTTCTCCGATGACCCTCTGCTGCAGGGCCGAAACTTCTCCTATCACGACACCCAGCTGTCACGACTTGGAACGAACTGGCAGGAGCTGCCCATCAACAGACCTGTGTGCCCTGTCATGAACTTCAACCGCGACGGCGCTATGCGACACACAATTCACAAGGGAACAGTCAACTACTGGCCCAACCGCTACTCCGTGAACCCGCCCGCTACTCGTGAAGAGGGTGCATATCTTGACTACGCGCAGAAGATTGCTGGCATCAAGCAACGCACCAAGAGCAAGAAGTTCAAGGAGCATTTCGCACAGGCACAGCTTTTCTTCAACAGCTTGTCACCTATCGAGCAAAAGCATGTCGCCGATGCATTGAGCTTCGAGCTCGACCACTGCGAGGACCCTGTTGTCTACGAGCGAATGACACAGCGCTTGACGGATATTGACCTGGGTCTAGCACAGACTGTCGCAGATATGGTTGGCGGTGAGGCTCCACAGAAGGCTAGTCGACAAAATGCCGGCCAAAAGGCCAAGGCCCTATCACAATTTGACTTCCCACCCGAAAAGCCCAGTATCATCTCTCGCCGTGTTGCCATTATCATTGCCGATGGATATGACCCTGTCTCCTTCGGTGCAGTAAAGACCGCGCTCGCGGCTGCCCAAGCTACTCCTATTGTTATTGGACCCAAACGTAATGAGATCTTTGCTGCAGGCCAGTCGTCGCAAAAGGGCAAGGGCGTCATTCCTGATCATCACCTTGAGGGCTTCCGGTCCACAATGGTTGATGCGATATTTGTTCCTGGCGGGAAGCAGTCGATTGACACATTGTCCAAGAATGGTCGTGCGCTACACTGGATTCGAGAAGCATTCGGTCATCTCAAGGCCATCGGTGGTACAGGCGAGGCTGTACAGCTATTGAACACGGCTTTTGCTCTACCTGCTGTACAAATCTCCAGTGGATCCAATGCCGTTGAGAGTTATGGTGTTGTCACACTGCAAAGCGTCTCCCCTTCAAGCTTTGGCGAGGCCATCAGCATTGCCAAAGGCGCAACAGGCTTCTTGGAGCAGTTCTTCTTCTCCATTGCTCAGCATAGGAATTGGGATCGCGAGTTGGACGGTTTGAGCACTATGGTAGCCTACTAAGAAGCTTCTGCTGCTTTAGTCTGAGGGTATATGGTATCATTCGGCGTTCGCAAGTTCGAATGCGCAGGGAAATTGTAATGCTATCCGCAATGATATTGCCAAAAGCCAGTCTGCATTGCTCTATCATGACAGAAATTGATTTGCTTGACAAATAACTCTTTGGTGCTCAGGAATCGTGCATTATTTCAATTAGAGCGTGTCATCATTACGCCAATTTCTTAATCCAGGCATCTATATGCTTCATGAAATCCAGAGTTATGTTCTCCCTTCTTATCTCTGCGACCCGCGCCTTGTATTTATGGTCAGTTAGCAGTTTCTCAACGCCTTCTCGCACAGCATTTTCTGTCGGTGTGGCCGTTCTCAAATTGACTGCCACGCCTGCCCACTCCGCTCTCATCGCCACTTCTGCCTTGTCCTCCGAGATCCCAGCCATGACCATCGGTATGCCGTTCATGATGCCGTGCATATATCCACCAAACCCTCCGTTGAATACGAAGACGTCCGTGTGCGGTAGGATCGCATCATATGGCAGGTAGTCTATCACCCGAGCATTTGAAGGTACGTCAAAGTCTTCTGGAAGAGATGCGTCTCGCTTCCCGAGTGTAGCCACGATGATGGCTTCCTGATTGTCCGCTAGACCGCGAATAGCCGGCTGGATGAGTTGGTCTGGCTTGTTGTTAACCGTTCCCTGCGTTACGAAGATAATTCGCTTTCTTTCACTTGATTCACGAGGTAGCTCGGCGTTCGCCAAAATCTCGCTCCACCAGGCTGGATATTTGAAAGTCGGATCGATTGCCTTGAGAGGCATGCCGCCGCTGAATTCAAACTTTTCGGACATGTTCGTGCGCGGATACTCCAGACTCGGGCTGTACGGCAGAAGCGTGACTTCGCCGGTCGTGATACAGACCATGAAGAATTCACCGCCTATATCTCTCGTGGCTCCAAGAGACTTGACGACCTTGTTCGCGTGCGCCTCGATCTCCCGATGGCCCGGCTCTTGCTCCTCGTATATCAGTCGATTCCGCTCGTGCCCCTCAGGGCTGGGGTCATATTCCAGATTTGACAAAAATGGCGGGACCTCCAAGCTGCCCGTGACAATGATTGACGTATGGAAGTTAATCACCCTCGGAAACCGATCATATCCTCTCGGCGGTGGCGCGCCGAGCTGATACGGCAACGTCCCAAGGAACATGATCTCATTGAAAATCACCACGCTGCGATTAGGATACCGTGCCCGCACGTTCTCAAGACAGCGCGTCAGCGCAGCCATGCGCACGGGCATCGAGTCGACAAAGACGTGCTTCACCGCAAAGGTGTGCCGCGCCTTGGGATCCCCGACGGCGCGCAGCTTCAGCCCCAGCTCGCGTGTCACGAAGTTTGGACACTCGTAGTAAGTCGCGCCAGTTGCGCGGATCTGCGCCTCGAATTGAGGCCCGCCGACGAAGAAGACTTGCAAAGAGCGCGAGACGAGGTGTGAGGCGATTTGGAGCAGGGGCAAGGTGTGGCCGACTTCAGGCATTGCGGCCATCACGATCAGGGGCTGGGAGTCGGGCCCATCTGAGGTGGTTGCTGGCTGGGCGGCCATAGTGTCCAATGCTCCCTTTCAGTGGCAATTACTCTTGGTCTTAAGAGACAATGTTTGAAGTCATCATGCTGGCTAAGTAAAGCGTTGTAAATGCAAGTCATGGAAGTGTGGTTTGTTTAATGTGCGGCGTATTTGCGCCTAAATCGTTTCCACAATTCCTAGGCGATCTTGCTGTGCCAAGAAAGGATTCTTGACTATCTAGGTACTCCCCTTCAAACCCTAGTTTATCTTATGAGGTGAAAGCGATTGGCTAGGGCCTGTTTAGTCCGCAGCTCTAGCATCATCCTTCCAGTTTTATCCCGGCTTACATGAGATAGGTCTGACGGGCAGGCAGATTCAGTCTTATCAGGCAGTAAGATTACATCCTACCGACAGTCTAGTCCATCAAGCTTGGAAATTGAATTGCTAGACCGCCATGCACAGGACTTAGGATTGGCGAGCCCATTCCTGGTTAGGTGACCAACATTAATAGACTGATCACTATGCTGCTATCAGAACTAACTTGAGATGGCAAGCCTCCATAAGTTCGGCGTCCCTATGGCTCGTGAGTACGAACATTGCATAACATGTCTACCACTGACATTCTATCTGCTTTGTAGTGATTGCTTCCGGCTCCTTTTCCCTTTCTTCACATTGTGGTGTCATATAATGCCATAATTTAACAAGATATAGTGATTATCATCAGTAGTGCCGAGATGAATGCTGGTTTTCTAGGCTGTATCGATGTCAGTTTGAACCAACAATGAATGAGAATGTATTGGATCCTATTTCGGTGGTTCGCGTTCGAGCACACGAATCCACATTTCATCTTGAAGAAACAATCCGTAGTTTCTACTTCGCCAGGGGTTTTCAGGATCTAAGATCTCGAGGTCAAACTTTCGAAGAAGCTAGAGGACAGAGATCAGTTGCTTGTATGACATGGCAATTTCAAGGCAGCCAGTTGCTAAGCAGCACGTACCTCGACATAGACCTTGTTCAACTCCATAAAGGCAATCGTCTTCCCTGCGCAACCCCATCTTCCGTACCCAAACACCAACTCAGTCTGCTTCTGCATTTTGCTTCTAGCAGAGGAGTCCGCTTCAATCCATCTTTCTGGGCGAAAAACATCGGCATCGATGCCGAACACGGTTTTGTCGTGGGTTGTAGCCCATGTATTGTGAGCAACTCGGGTCCCAGGAGGAATATATCTCCCTTCGAATGTGTCTCCTTTCGGACCAGCCTCTTTCATCAGTAAGCCAGTGAACGGAGGGTGGACTCGAAGACCTTCCCATATGACAGCCTTTCTCTTGTAAGCATTGAACAATGTGTCAAACGCATAAAGCTTACTTGGAGATATGGAAGTCTTAGAGCCTCCTGGTTAGCGATAGGACTAGAGATCTTTTGATCTGCGATTCCATCTTCAATCTCCTTTTTCAATGTCGAATACACTCTAGGTGATGTTACGATGTGGAGCATTGTTGATCGGATGGCGGTGGCTGTAGTATCTGAACCAGCAATGATCTGAAGGAGGGCCTCGGTTTGTGCTTCACGCTGATTCAGGCCATGGCGAACAAATGACCCCTAGAGATTCATATAAGTATGTCTTTGGTGGGTGCTGTCGGTGGGCTCAACTAACAAGCATGTCCTTGTGATCTTTTGCATCGGGTCCAAATCGCTCGGTCACCATAACCTTCGCCACCCTACGCAGGTGATTAGTGCCAAGAAGAAGTTTATAAGAATATAGCGTTGCATACCCCATTAACTTCCCAACACCTTTATCATCTGTCTCCTTTGGCCCAATCAAGCGCAGCATCCAATCAGATAGAAAGATTCTCTGCAGCCATGGGATCTCGGCAAAGGTTGGGATCAAGTTGACCAAGTCCTCGGTCGTCTTGATATACTGGTGGACGTCTCCATCTTTAGTGAGAAATCCAAATGGTTCACCAAACGCCACAGATGTGAGGGTGTCAAGCGTAAAGTACTGGCCAATCTTGCCAAAATCAGCTGGCCGCAATTTTTCGCTGCTAGACAGGTATTTTTTCTTCAACAAATTGACGAGGGCCTTTACTTGCGAGTCGATACCAGACTCCAAGGCTGGGTTCTCTTTCCCAGCATAGCCAGCAGCTGTCTTGGTTTTCAAAGCATCGTGGATATCGACATCTCGGACACTGCCCATTGTGTCATGGTAGGGATCGAGGCGCATAGCACGGTACCAGGTGCTGCGAGCATACGTAGAGCGTGCTGCTGACATTCGGCGGATAAGCTCTGGATTAGAAGTCAAAAGATCGTTGGGTCCAATCCTGACTATGGAACCATATCTCTTGGTTATATCATGATATTCGATGTGGGCTCGTCCAGAGCGTGAGCGTCTAAGCATCGGGAAGTATGATATTGCTGCCAGTAACGGTCCGGGGAACTCGCGGAGTCGGTACCATGCTACAACACTGGCGATGATGTGATATGCACAGACCAATGGAATGGCAGCAATGAATATTTGGTAGACCGAAATCATGTCGGGGACGGCTTAAAACTGAATGGATATAAAGAACTGGCATTGCGAGATCTGAAGGCTGCAGCATTCCTCTCCTTTGTATTAAGTCGAACGTACCACCATTAGTAACAGGCTTCGACACCACTTGCTCAAAGTCTCACCCAAAGCGACAGAGGTTGATCCCATCGACTCTTGGTGATCGTAATATTTGCGGGATAACGCCGGTATATCCACGCCCGGAATGCCGAGTCTCTAATTGGACAAACTTATTCTGAGACTGGAAATATTACTGGAAGAAGCAAGGTCATCCATAGAATTCACCGGAACTCCGCCGTCATTACAATTCCACTTGTATACATAGGTTGGTCAACCACCAGGTTCAATGCATGCAAGTTTGTGAATTCAACACCACCGTTTGCGGGTTTACTTGACAGCCGTGTAACAAGACTAGATTTCACCAACAACAACCCTTAAGATGACCGGGGTCGGATTCTCGTCCTCACACTTGACAATCATACGTATAGATAATAGCTATGATTTTGTCGACATGAAAAAGTAACAGAAGTCCCTCCGGGAGACTTCTCACGTGATTTAGGGATTCGTTCAGTCCTTATTAAGCTCAAGTACTGGGATAAGAACCTTGTTGAACAACAACTCTATTGGTGACACAATGTGTACATCTACAGTAATAGCTTCTATGGACCGCGAACACCGGTTGGACTCTTACCAGAAAAGATTGGTATCTTTACCTTCAAGCCACTGCTGCATACAGTCATACATCTTCTGATAATAATCGTTTCTCCATGTTGGTAGCTTCTTCTCAATCGGATGACCAATATTATGTTGTGCAACAGCTAGGTATTGATAACCCTCTGGATACTTAGCCAATTCCTCTTTCGAGAATAGTCTGGCAAGTTTCTCGACCGCGTCAGGAGTAGGAGGACCGACCATGACTAACTTGTCCCTGGCATAAAATACTTTGAAGAACCGCGCCTTCCAGCCATGTTCGGTCCGCAGGCAGAAGAAGACAAACTCGTTGTCACAGTCCACATCGAAAGGCACTCCTTCATGCTGGAAGCGCTGTGTGATCGTGGTCTTCATCTTGCCGACAGCTCGGTTGGTAGCTGGATTGAGGTCGACAAGAGTACCGCATTCGCGGTGCATGATAAAGTCTCCTCTCGCTTTCCCAGCTTTGCTGGCCTTGATGAAGTCATCAATATGCAAACCACCGGTCCATGCTGTGGAATTACTTGTTATTGCTTGAAGCTTGTTTGGGTGGGTGTATCGGCTGGCACTTACTTGTCCATACATGGGCATCTTCAGTGAATAAGTCTCTGTAGTTGCTCCACTCCGACGCGTCGCGATACACCGACCAGCCTTTACAGATTTCCGAGACAGCAAATCTATCAAAGAGCTCCTGTTGGGGGCCGTTGATATGAGAGTACACGGTAGGTTGTGGATCCAAAGGAGAAGTCATATTGTAGGGGCTGTGATGCGAAAGATGCTTGCTCGAAATGTCAGGAGATCCATGTTGACTAAGATGAGCATCATTGTATTTATATCTCACGCCCTGAATATTTCCCCCTTGGTATCCGTGAGTTGATGCCGTACACACGTAAGATCACTCGATTCACATCCAACGGATTTACGGATGCACGGTGACTAGTACGGCACGGGATCATGACATGCATGATTCGGGGGCCGGCTTTAGCCTTGGAACCAACTGCGCCTAGGCATCCAGTGGATTCTGTACCACTCCTCTCTGCACAATACCGTAAGCCGCTCACCGGGGCACTCTGCATGCGGGACTTCGGGCCCGACCTACCCATGGTTGTTGTGTTGGTCGACATCTTACTGTTAATAACGGCTAGCGCTGCGACAAGCCGATGCATAATCAATGTTGGCGGTGAGAGCCTCTTATGTTCTCAACTGTGAATGAAGGCGACTGAGGTCAAGCGCCTTGAAGCGGCTTATCCGGCCGGGTTGTACTTTCAGCCGCAGGGGCAATAAAGAAAATTGCGGTGGTGATATCCAGAACTACAAATTTCGGCGCATCGGACCCGCTACATGTGCCGCTCATAACGGTTGGGTCCCCCACGAACTGCATCCAGAACGCGATCTTTGGCGCAAGAGGCTATGTTCAAACCGTCACTTATTGATCAAAGACCTGTAAGGGGGTTCACGTAATTTGAAAGCAATGAGTTATCACCCGAAGCAATAGGTCAAATCCTCATCGAAAGCTTCGTAAAACATCAAAAGTCAAATGATTTAGCACGTCAAGACCGTTATGTATACAGAGCCCGACTGCATAACTGCATGTGTCTTCAAATTTGATCTCGATTGCTCCAATCCCTCGTCTAATTTAAATCGCTAGGATACAGTCTTATCTCCATGTGCAGCAAGCCACACATTTGTCCGAATATCATGTTAAAGGTCAATATGCATGTGAATACCTAATGTCCTCATTTCTAAAACCGCGATCTCCGATGTCACCATATTTGAAGTCGTCCTCGGCAAATGGTCTCGCTGTGTACGCCACCTCCTCTGGTCCATACTGTGGGGCAACCTTGACCTTCCGGAGCCCTCCGTTCACGGGAGCAGCTGGACCCATATAGGGTTGATCCACGTAGCCAACTTTTGCATTTGGTGGACCTGTCGTGTCTCCGTTACCTGGACCATTTGAGGAAGCCGTGTTCATCTTATTCGTGAATCGTGGATCAACTTCCCGATCGACATAGTAGACTTTCACATTGGGTTGAGCCCTCGGGAGACGTTGATCTCTGCCGATTGAAGTACTCAAGTCATTTTCGTCCCCTGCAACTCGTGGAACATCATCCTTTGAATAAACCCCTGGCTTATTGAACATGTTTCCGGCCGTTGGATTCACAAAATGCTGCTTTGCTTCTTTGCTACCAGAACTATCTCGGCTGTATTTAGGCCCAATGTTGAAATCATCTTTATCGACATAGTAGACCTTCACATTAGGTTGCGCAGTGGATTTGTCCTTATGATGACCATTATTTTCTTGAAGCGCCTTGTCGATATCACTCTCTGGGTAAGGAGCGTAAGTGTTTCTTCGAGGGTATGGATCTGCATGTTCTCTAAGGTTTGGTCTCCAAGCTGTAACTTGCGGGCCCTTGTCACGGCTATAACCTGGCCACATTGTCGATGATCGACCTAACGAGCTATATGGCGACGCGACGCGAGGTCCCGGCACTGTTTTGCCGGGTGAAGCGTATGATTTCCGGAATGAAGGTATGAGAGGTGGTGAGAATGGTGCTGTACGTTGAATTCCAGTAGCTTCATAGTGAGGATTTTGAGATTTAGATCGGGTTTTCCGCTTCGGATAGGCTTCTGTTTCGCTCAAGGCTTCTGGTGTCGAAGTGCCGGTGTGTTCGAAGGAGGAGGGTGGATCATTTATGACATGTTCATCTTCCGTAGCATTCGACTCGATGAGTTTTGCATGCTCGCTAAGTCGTTTTTCCCAAGGGGTGACTGGTATGTTACTGATTCTGGTTGTTTGAATCTCGATGGGTTTCAAGTATGTCCACAAGGAAAGAAGTTTGTCCATGACAATCGGTTTAGGAGTTTGGCTACTTGTGGTGAGCACATCTGAAATCGAAAGCGTGCTTAGCGAGCGCTGCTCTTGATCGTTCCCGAAGACGAGATCATATAGCCAACGTGCGGTATCATCCACCGAACTATCCCACTTCTCGACTTTATTATTGGGTCTTGTCTTGCTGCAGGTCTCTGTTTCCTTCCTCCCATTGACAATTATATCCGAGCTCTCCTCAGTCTGAGTTCCTATGTCTTCGGTTGTCTTGTGAGGTAGCAGACCTTGAATAGTCTGTTCTGTGACCAACACTAGAGTTTCGGCTTCTTTTCGAAGCATACGTCGCTCTTCTTTGGCATCGCTGTCGTCTTTCTCACCTGGTGGGCTTCTAATACCAGTCTGTCAGCTCTTGCCATAAGGGAAAGTAGTAGCTTGAGTCATTGCCTTGAATTCTTTCGTTCTTCGACAGCTAGTAGCATTGTGGTGGCAAATAACTGTACTGTTGGCTTATGACTTTCAATCTTTGCAAGTAGGTTTGCTGCTTTAGATTTCCTAAATAGCCATTTAATCTTTGCCAGACTTCTACCACTGTGGACAAGCAATGTTTCCACCTCTTCATGGACATCTTGTATCCTATTGAGTGTAGATCGAATTGATTTCAAGAGTCTTTGCCGAAAGAAATCCTTTCCCCGCTTGAGGGTACGACGAAGTTCTTTGAGAATGAACGAGAGTTCGCGAACACCCCGTGCAATATCAACCATTTCTCGTGGAGCGTCGCGTATATTGTGAATGATGTCATACAAGACTGAGGCCAGCGTCGTGCCCGCCGTGGTTATCCCTACAATTCCACTGATGATTGATAATGGATCCATTGTTCGATTTGACCCAAAGCCATGGGTCTGAAAGAAATGGGATTGACAGCAAGGCTCGGGGAATGGGAAGTGCCTTCTATAATATGCGCAACTTGCATGCCTCTTGCTGCTGAGAGACAGTGGCAGTGCAAATACAGGTGCCCTGCGCCTCTTTTGGGCATCCCTCATTTGTCGAATTTGTTCCAGCGACATTTGGCGGTCCTCTTCCTCACACATCGACTTTCGCGACTCCTGGCTGGCAAAATGGAATTACTTAGACTAAGTGGCATCCTAATTTTCGATCTTAACGACAAATATCTACCGATAGATGTCAACAACTGTCAAGCTCGGCCTTGGAAAGGTGTATATCACTAGGAAAGTAATGCAATTACATCTTTTTGGTTGAGAGTAGAAGCATTCTAATTGCCTCGTTCATGGTCACATCTAATTTTCAGACCTATGAATGCTACCGTTATGTCATTAGCATTATGTAACTGAGCAATGGCAATCTTGAGCATCTTCCTCAGATCTTAATCTGTACATCTCTCGTGTTAAATTTACAACTTATCTCTACCTAACTTCTCACGTATGTTATAACTTCCTATAATAGCTGCTCTCTTACCATAGATAGCATAGATATAACAGTACATTTTTGCGAGGTTTCATGCGAACAATCTGTGATAGCAAATTAGTGTAAAATAATTGAATGTGTTGAACAGCGTTTGCGATGAGGGGTTATGTCTACAAGAACTTTGCTTATTGCCAATGCTGAGCAACACATGGAAGGTGGTTGACACTTGCTCATTGGCTCGTTTATCAACTGGAACTGGACCTCGGGAGGTGCATTCCAGACAAGATGCAGCGGGGAACTCGGAAAGCAGGGTATGCCGCCAGATGCGCGCGGGCCGTGACGTCCTGACAGGTGAAGGGTGATCCAGAAGCAAGAAGCAGGAGCAAGCGCCGAGGAGAGCTCCTCATGCAGGTCGGACCATAATTACTGTCTGGCACACACGCGAGAGAAGCGGAGGGAAGCGCAACTGTTGTCTGGCTTGCAACATATTTCGTACAAAGCAAAGATGCTAATCAGGATCTCCCCCACCTCAGGATAGCCTGCCCTCATGTTGCTTGAGTTTCACCATCAAACCAACAATAGCAGCAATATTGCTCGTTCTTGTGATTGTTGAGCCGCATAAGCATTGGAGTGAATGATGATGGATTTTGGGAAGTTTGTCATCAATTTGGAGGCTACTACGGGTAATATAACAGTGGCCGGTGTCGTTTGCATCGTCTCATTGCTCGCCGTATGGGAGTATCGGTCCTGGTGTCGTTTGAGACATGTGCCCGGACCGTTCTGGCACTCACTGTCCATTTACCCAATGAATAAGCTTGCCGGCAGCGACCGGATGAGCTTTATTCTTAAAGACTACGGAGATAAGTACGGTATGTGAGTCAGAGTTGCGATAGGACGACCCATCTATTGCTAACTGAAGGGGTTTTTGTTGCTTTTAGGCCCTCTCATCCGGGTTGGGCCGAATGAGGTCATGTTCGGCGATGCGGACACCTACCGAAGGATCAACGGCGTCCGTTCGGAGTTTATAAAGGGTCCATGGTACGAGCCGTCCCGGATCCTGCCCGATCAAGATAGCCTCTTTTCTATGCGCGATGATGATTTGCGGAAGGACTTAAAGGCTAAGCTCGCCCCTGGTGTTCGTATTTGATTATGACTGTCACAAACCTACCTTCTCTCTTCATCTCATCGCTCTGCTGTTTCTAACTATTGCGTGCGCAATGAACAGTATTCTGGCAAAGAAGGCGCTGGCTTCGAGCCAGTCGTTGACCGTCATGTCACTGAATTTGTAGACCTCATCGAGCGCAAATACCTTTCGACGCCGTCCGAGTTCCGACCTATCGAATTCTCCCATCGTTCGCAATACTTTGCGCTCGATGTCATTAGCGATGTTGGCTTTGGCGAGGCCATTGGGTTTCTTGCTAACGATAAGGATATGTACAAATACGTTGAGACGAACGATGCCTTCTTTCCCGTGCTAGCTATAATATTAAACATGCCGTGGCTCAGTCGGGTAATGCGCACTTGGCCGCTGAGCAAGGCAATGCCTAAAGTGGGCGATGAGTATGGGCTTGGTCCACTGATGGGGTACGATAGACTGGTCCGCCCTCGTGTCATGCGAGGAACCGTGGCTGACAACAGGCATGATAGCTTCGCGAGAAAACTTGTCGATCAGCGTTTTGAGCCGGATGCCGAACCCGGGAATGACATGATGCAGGCGCATATCCGGAATGGGCTTACACGTAAGGAGTTAATGGCCGAGGTACTTCTGGAGATGATCGCGGGCTCCGACTCGACGGCGACCGCCATTCGGATGATCATGCTTTGCCTGATGACAACCCCGGCGGCACTGCGGAGTTTGCAGCGCGAGATCGACAGCGCGGTTACAGCAGGTCGCATAAGCTCGCCTGTCACTGACGCCGAGGCGTACCAGCTCCCATATCTGCAGGCCGTCATTAAGGAAGGCTTGCGGATGTTTCCGCCATCGACGGGTCATAACTACAAGGAAGTCCCAGAGGGCGGATCAGAGATTCATGGGTATCACCTACCGGGGGGCACCCAGATGGGCATTAACATTCAGCAAATGATGAGAGACAAGGGAAATTTTGGTCCAGACGCCGATGTTTTCCGGCCGGATCGGTGGATTGAGGCGGCCAAGGATGAAGCGATGTACAAGGAAATGGCAGCGACAATCGACCTAGCCTTTGGCCATGGCAAGTTCCAGTGCCTAGGAAAGGTAATTGCGGCGATGGAGTTGAATAAGATATTTGTTGAGGTAGGTCCGTTTGATGCCATCTTGTCATTGACTTGTGCCTGTCATTGTTTTGATTCCAACAGTCTCTCAGCTTCTCAGGCGATATGACTTCGCAGTTGTCAACCCTGTCAAACCCATGAAACTGTTCGACGCGGCGTTTTGGGTGGCAAACGATTTTTACTTGCGAGTGACCAAAAGGCCACCATGAAAAAGGCTGGCAAGCTGGGTTAGTCACCAGCTATTATCAGGAATAACAAGGCGATTTAGGATCTTAGTCACATAGCTTGTCGAGATTGCTGTGACTTAACAAGTAGATTATGCAATGGCGTTTCTACTTGGATGACGTGAGATTACCCCTGATAGACGATGAAGATAACAAGCTGTTTCGTTCGAATTCTGTGCCTGAAAATATTGCGACACACAAGTCCACTGGGGGCTCGCCTTAATGCCAAATAGCATGCCGCCGCTAGCTAAGGTCTGAGCTGACCGAGCCGAGCATGGAGAGCGGCTATGCTTTTGTCATTTATTGAGCCGTTCCTTCGCATGAACACAAGACCTTGCTGAGATATCCTAATGACACTTTCCGGAGAATTGCACTTACTTGGGGCCACAAAAATAGAAGGAGAAGAGGCCGAGTATTGTTGGTGGATTCGATATGCATCCAGGCGAACAGATCGAAGACATTGAAGCAAGACAGTGATCTGGACAAAGCCGCCAATCGCTATCTCATCCAATCCCACTGAACATCGACCTTCCTAACACAGTAGGCGGTGCTCCACGGCCCAGGTGCATGATGTACTAACCCAGCGCTACGGTGCGCCACACTCACACAAGCTTCCAGGCCTGTTCCGGGGCAATGCTTCTTTATGCACCATGCGTCGTTGTGACTGGCCATCCCAAAGACAAGCACACCAAGCTTTCCCCAAGGCGGCCTGGGCGACCGCCTTGCGTGCAACGGGGGAAGGTGGAACGGTGCGATGACGGCTCGACCAGTGCAAAAACCCTATACACAAGGACCTTGCTGTGCCCTGTGGGTTCCCCGGTCGCCTGGTGCCTTACCCTAATATCTGCCATCCCGGCCAGCAGCGTTGGAGCTTTGCCTGGTAGGGAAGCTCAGCGGGCTATCGTGATCTAATGAGCCACCCCAGAATCCTCGAGGTTGCCATGGACCACCCAACCTCTGTGCGTTGTGCCTGGATGTCTAATTATGGCCCTCCAGGACCTCCCTCGTCCGTGCATACAGGAGATGTACGCCGAGAGGTCGCATTGGTATATAGCTCCGCGTCCAGGGAGCTATTGTTGTTCTACTCTTCTTGGCTTTCTTGCTCAAGTCAGGTAGCTCTTTGGGTTGTCGTGCTTGTGATTGCGAGCTGTTGCAGTGTTGTCGTCCAATTTTAAAAAGCTCAATCGCAGCTCCAAAAATGCTGTTTCGTAGCTTGACGGCCCTTCTGGCCGGAGGGCTTGCAATTGATGCTGCATTGGCGCTTGAAACGCCCGGACAGAGCGGTTCTGCTGTGACCAGGCGCGAAGTGCCAGCTTCCCACATCCTGCACGAACGCCAGATGCCTCACTGGTCGCGAGCATGGACCCGCACGAAGCGAATGGTCAGCACTGCCGTGCTGCCCATGCGGATTGGACTCAAACAGCCAAACCTGGCTCTTGGGCACGATCTCCTCATGGACCGGCAAGTCACGATTAACGGATCTCTCCCAGGTATCACCGCTGACCTCCTGCTTTCTCTAACAGGTCCGACCCAAAGTCCACCAATTTCGGCAAGCGAATGACGTCCCGTGAAGTCATTGACTTCTTTGCGCCACCGAAGGAAAGCGTTGAGGTTGTTAGAGACTGGCTTGTAGCTGCCGGCATCGACTCCAAGCGCATCACGCAGTCTGTGAACAAACAGGTACGTGAATGTGCAGAGGAGCTTGACAACGTCGTCTAATTTCTTCAGTGGATTCAATTCGATGCTACCGTCTCTGAGGCAGAAAACCTTCTATACACCGAGTACTTTGTATGGGAGCATGTAAGCACTGGCACAGAGAACATTGCCGCCGAAGACTATCACATTCCGAATGACGTCCAAAAGCATATTGACTACATCACTCCTGGAATCAGACTTCGCGCAGACCCCGGCAAGGTTGCAAAGCTCAAGCGCCGTCAAGAAGCTGCCGCTTTGGAGAAGCGTGGTGTGACGTCCATGAATACAGGCATGGTCCCAATCTCGGAAGCCGGCACCTTACCACCATTGAACATCACCAATTGCGATACATATGTCACTAACCAGTGCATTCGCAACCAGTATCGCATCCCTAAGGGCGATAAGGCCGCTCCTGGTAACGAGCTGGGTGTTTTTGAGAGTCTGAATGATCACTACTCCCAGAACGATCTCGATGTATACTGGAGCACACTCTACCCTGAGATTCCGAACGGCACATACCCCATCGACAAGCTCATCGATGGAGCCATTGGAGCATCTCCGACCGTCGAAGATGCAGGTATCGAGTCAGATCTCGATTTTGAAGCCGCTTGGCCACTCATCTGGCCACAGAAAACGATCCTATTCCAAACTGACGACCAATACTATGAAATCAATCAGACGGATCTGCTGACTCCTTACCTTGGCTTCTGGAACACATTCTACGATGCGCTTGATGGATCGTACTGCACTTACTCGGCGTATGGCGAGACTGGCAACTGCGTGGAGCCTGAGTGTCTAGACCCGAGTTACCCCGACCCGAACCCAGGCGGCTACAAAGGCGAGCTGCAATGCGGCGTGTATGAGCCAACAAACGTCATTTCCATTTCGTACGGCGGTGGAGAGGCCGATCTTCCAGACTATTATCAGAAGCGTCAATGCAGTGAGATCATGAAGCTTGGCCTTCAGGGTGTCACCGTCGTCATCTCGTCCGGCGACTACGGCGTTGGCTCCTACCCCGGAGACTTTGGTTACGAGAATGGCTGTGCTGGGCCGGATAGTAAAGTTTTCTACCCAGCTTCAGACGCCTCGTGCCCGTATGTGCTCTCGGTTGGCTCGACTCAATTCGATGACCCGACACCCACTGGTCCCAAGTGCAAGCTGAACGAAGTCGCCACGACTCGGTTTGCCTCCGGTGGTGGATTTTCCAATTATTTTGACACTCCAGAGTACCAGAAGGATGCCGTGGACAAGTACTTTGACAGTGTCACTTTGACTTTCACTGGTTACACGGATCCCGGCACTAACTTCAGCACTGTTGGTGATGGTGTCTATAAGATCGGCGGCCGAGGATACCCGGATGTCGGCGCTATTGGAGATCGCTTTGTCATTCGCGGCGGTGGTGCTTGGGGACGCGTCGGCGGAACCTCACTGTCGGCGCCTGTGTGGGCAGCTATTCTGACGAGAATCAACGAAGAGCGCATTGCTATTGGCAAAGGCTCACTTGGCTTTGTCAATCCGACACTGGTAGGTCTAGGCTCCTATCTAAGATGGCCGCATTACTAATCTCAATCTATTTGCAGTATGCCCATCCAGAGGTATTCCACGACATTACAGAAGGATCCAACCCTGCTTGCGATTCTACAGGCTTCCTAGCTGCACCAGGTTGGGACCCCGTCACTGGTCTGGGGTAAGTTAATCTTCACTTTATCTACAATCCCCAATACTAAGCCACTTGTGAATAGATCACCCATATACCCGAAACTTCTAGCCCTGCTGCTGGACTTGCCATAGTTCTATATAGCATAGCTCGTGGTAGAAATCAATTCGGACGTGACTAAAATTTGCTTCAGTCTGACTGTGACCATATCTAATGCCCTGGATATTCACCCAGTCCAATTCGAAAGAGCAACAACTCGAAGTTTTGAACAAGGCCGCCATCATCTGTGAATGTAGGACGCAGTCTATGAAGACTATGTTCGTGAATCGATGCTCTACGTGTCGCAGGCCATTGTCGCTGAGAGCCACGCTCCCAGAATTCGATATTGTGTGTAGTATCACTCCATCCCTTTCCAAATTGGAACATATCATAGTCCTCATGCAGAATCTCGGCCGGCTCGAGTGGCACATCCGCATCCAAATTATACCATATTCGATTATCGTGCAGGCCAAAGACAAAAGCCAGGCTTGCTGCTTTCATGGATTTGTCATACGTATGGTCAAATGTTAAGGTAACATACTCGTCGGGACCAAAGCGTGCATATGTATGGTAATCTTTATCATGCCATAAACCTCGTGGATACAAATCGCATGCAGCTTGAAGCTTTCTCGGCGTTGTCATAGAGTCCAGAGAGTGGATGCGTGATACGATAAGGAGATTGATCAAGCGACATGGAGGGGTGGCGTTGGGGGGAGGCTTCAAATCAAGTTTGTGTGATATGCCCCCGTCGGAAATCCATACAAGCCTTGAAGAAAGACGAGAAGGGTACTGCGCCTTGGGGGTTGGGCGATGGATAATGGAATTTCCACTAAAGCAAACCCGACGAAGATGATTTTTCGGCCTGCCTTCTCTGTGTTTCAAAAATATCATCGTCGATTCCTCATTGTCCCCATAACTGCAGGCAAGGAATGCAAGATAGTAGTCTTGAAACTTGGACGGCAACCTTACTAAAGGGAGGGATATCTGGAGCCCGAAATTGGTCATGGAGTATAGCATATCAGTACCCCCAATCAAGTCGTCTTCCAAGGGCTCGGCGGCAGTGGAATTGCGCAAATGGAACCGCTCAGAATAATCATTGAACTTCATTGGATGATAGTTTGCCGATCCTTTGAAGTTGTGAGGAGATGTCGCCAACATCCCAAAGGCACTGCTCTCGTCTGACCATGCAAAGATTGTCTGATCGGTAGAGGTTCGCATTATTTCCTCTTGGAGTCTCATGAAAGCCTTTCTACCTTCGCCATATATTGTTGCCATGTTGACATCGAAGATTCCCATGAGTGAGTAAGCCTCGTCTTCTAATCTGGTAGTTCGACGTCGTGACGCCCAGGACATCCTTTCAGCAATGCTGGCTAAACTCATCAGAGATCGGTTTCGTAAGATTTCCTTCCGTATCCCTGTTATTGAAGTTATGATGTCTGCTAGAGAGTTCTTGTCGCCTAAAGATCGCGGCCCCCATTGTTCAGGGAAGAAGATGACGTCGTGCGGTGCGATCAACTCTTGCAATGTCCAACCTCTATCGAACCATGCACTTCGACGAAAAGGAGAACCCAGCTCTGGCAATGCGCGAACGCTGTCATAGGGAACATCATTTAGATATGCAAAACAGATCCTCGCATCTCGATACCATGACCGAATCTATTGATAGCTTCTGAAAGCTCAGCACTGCTCGACTTGTCTATACAGCAGGTATCAATCCACGCAAAGTTCAAGCCATACTCTAGCGTCTGCATGCAACAACTTTCAACCTTCTTATAACCTTTCTTCTGTTTTGCGGACTCAATATTGCCCATCATGTCTTGGAATGTTACTTCGTCTACTGGCAGGCCCCATCGATGCGAGAGGATAGCGTAAGGCGGTATTTCGCCAATGTAATCCTCCAACCGAATGGTGAGCGCAAGAGCGTCATCCTCAGGCTCTTATATATGAAGTAGGAACATGTTTCTATTTGAGTACTATAAAAAATTGATCCCCAAGATAGAGTGCTTTTGCAAAATAAAGTCAACAATGCTTAATATCGCGAGGCTGGCCAGAAGTCCTAGGCAGCTAATCGTCCTATGTAAGTGGCGCGCTGTGCGGGGTGTCAGCAAACTGATTTGGTCAGAACACCTAGAGAAGTCCTAGCGTAGGGCTGTCTACGGTACCCATGCAACCCGTGATCAGTGATCATTTGAGGCCAATGATGCATATGTATCCCTCCCGTCAAGAACTTAAAAGGGAGCACGAAGCAAAAACAGGATTCGCTTAATATGAACCAGAGTGGTTTTTAGCCCGTCTTAACGGATGTCGTGATTCTTGTTCTTCTAGTCTCTAGCACAAATACCTGGGTCTCCCTGGCTCTCCCCGTATGTTGACAGTGATCCCCTGCAACCTCCAATCAGATGCCAAACATGAACGACTTCACAGTCTTTTGGTAGACTTCCAAATCGAAAGTGCCATCCTCCAACTCATTATCGCCATGAATCCCAGACCAGCTGAAAGTTTTGCCGTCGACAACTTCGCCTCCCTCGAGTTGAATCTTGCAGGTGGTGATCTTGTACGCGCTCGTTTCGTAGTGTTGGAGGTTGTTGATTTGGCTCTCTGCAGTTGCTTTCCAGGCTTTGCCCGTTATCCTGTCAGTGCTCTCTCCGGTTGTCTGAGGAAGAAGTGTCGGGTAAGTGCCGCCCCTAATCAAGTCAGTGTTTGTCTCGATAAGTCCCTTCAAAGTTGGAAACAACAAGTGATATTGTTGGTGCTCACCACATCTTCATCTTGAAGCCCTCGATCGAGGCGTCTTGCAAGACAGGGGTAGCTTCCAATCCCGCGACCATTCTGAGCACATCTGTGTCCATCAAGGAGCCGTAGAAGAACAGCAAACAAGGCTGAAATTCGTCATCGCCGTGGATATCGGCCATGGTTTCTTGCGCGGGTTGAGTCATGGCCAGTGATAGTTTGGGCTTTATCGAGCTAGAAGTGGTGAGGGGAAGGCTCGCTCTCATGCCACGCAGAAAGCGTATGCTGTGTGAGTTGAAAGTGTGCCTCAGGCTTGAGTGACGCATCAAATTCTCGCGCCAATTAATATTTGGTGGCGAAGCAGTCGGGTTGGAGAGACGTCGTACGAGAATTGCGAGGTATCCGGTGCAGAGAAGACTCATGTGGTAGTAGACCTGGATATGAATGACACCTGATGGGTTGAATAAGCTCGTGAGATATGCGTTCCCAATGAAGGAAGTGAGGATAGAGAAACCTGTGCGGAACGTGAGTTACGAAGCGATACTTTTACCAGAGGCAGGCACGACTGGTTCACCTATTGAGCTACCTGTTCCGGGAGGACAACCATGGTAGAAGAGCCACGTGATGGCAGCTGTGAAATTCTGTCCGATTTTGAAATTTTACGCCTCCACCGTTGATCAAGAACAGCAAATCTCCTTTTTTCCAATACCTACAGAGAAGAAATCGAATCAACGGTTTTGTTCAGGATATATCACGAGTAACCCCTCCCAGAAAGGCTTTCAACAAACGGATAGATTAGAGAATTTCTGAGCCATTCTGGACATCTCTAAGCTACGGTTCTAGTTATATAAAACTCCACGTTAACGAAACGCTGTCATTAGCTCTAAACACAAAAACACAATTCAAGTCTCAAGCTAAGTGAGGCTGTGGTGACTGATTCTCGTAAGTTCTGGTGTAAAATAAATGGCAAAACGGCTTTGATGGATAGTCGCAGAGATAAGGGAGGGCATTACCGGGTGAGCCATCCTAAGACTTCATTATTTAAGTACATACTGTAGCCTTGTTGTTGATGAAAATCCATGTATATTCGTGTCGAGCTGGCCCTAGTCATTTACCATGAGTCACACTAAAAACCCGCGCAACAGATGGCGCATTGAACCTCGGTATTAAATTCCCAAAAATCCCCAACGCGGGATAAAGTAAACCCCCACTCATTAGTAAAAGCACTTTTGCTCGCAATTCGATTTGTAAGGATACAGTGGAGCGATGGTCTCCCCAGATAAAGCAACTTGAAGCCATTTAAAGGTCAATCTCGAGATACGGTGTTGAGTCGAGCCTAACAAATCATTGTCAGCACCTTAAAACGGCACGATCCAACGACGCCGCACGACCCCTGCAAACAACATTGACCATCGTCAAGCCGTACAGTACATTACAATTGGAGACTTTAGGGAGTCCTCCCGTGTCATTCACTTGCAGTAATGGCAACAGAACACAAGGGAACTGAGGCTAGTCACGCACATCATTCGGTGCCAATGAAGAAGCAGCAATTGAAAGATGGTGGGATCCTTGGCCTTGAGAACAAAGCTGCACCAGATGCCCCCTATTTCACACCCATACAGGATCCTCCAGCGGGCACGGCCCTGAATCCTCAACCGAGTGGAAAGCCTCTCCCAAAGCTTTTCACGCCGCTGAAGATTCGTGGGGTGGAATTTCAAAACCGCATCATGGTCAGCCCGATGTGTCAGTATAGTGCTCTCGACGGCTTCCATACCCCGTGGCATACCACGCATTATGGCGGGATCATCCAGAGAGGGCCAGGTTTGACGATAGTGGAGGCAACTGCTGTACAAGCCAATGGCCGAATCACACCCGAAGACTCGGGAATCTACCTCGACTCTCACGTCTTCTCGCTCAAGCCACATGTAGAGTTTGCCCACTCGCAAGGCCAAAAGATTGGAATCCAATTGGCACATGCCGGACGAAAGGCCAGCACAGTCGCACCGTTTCTATCTTCCAGCGCATTAGCTACCAAAGATGTGAGGGGATGGCCTGACGATGTCGTGGGCCCGTCAGCAATTCCTTTTAGTGATGCGCTTGCCACTCCCAGAGAACTAACTCTGGCTGAGATCGAGGAGCTGAAAGCCGACTTCATTCGCGGCGCCCAACGCGCTGTACAAGCAGGCTTCGACGTTATTGAGATTCATAATGCCCACGGATATCTCCTTTACGAATTCCTCTCGCCGATCAGCAATAAGCGCACTGATCAATACGGAGGCAGCTTCGAGAACCGCGTGAGGCTTACCTTAGAAGTTGCTGAGGGCATTCGACAGGCAATACCAGAAGACATGCCCCTGTTCGTTCGAATAAGCGCGACGGATTGGCTCGAGGAAGTCGAAGGCTTCGATAGTGGGAGCTGGACAGTCAAGGATGCCGCGAAGCTGGCGCCACTGCTGGCAGAACGAGGGGTGGACCTTCTGGATGTGTCCAGTGGTGGCAATTCCCCTTTGCAGAAGGTTAAAGGTGGACCGGGCTATCAGGCACCGTTTGCAAAGGAAATCAAGAAAGCTGTGGGCGATAAAATGTTTATCAGTGCCGTTGGAAATATTAACGATGGAAAGCAAGCGGAGAACCTCCTCACGGAAGACACACCCATAGATGTGATTATGGCTGGGAGGCCCTTCCAGAAAAACCCTGGACTTGTTTGGTACTGGGCAGATGACCTAGATACCAGTATCTATGTTGCTAGCCAAATTGGCTGGGGATTTGGGGGACGAGGTACAAGGAAATCGAGGATCTGATTATAACGAAAGACTATTAGAGAACCATGATAATTAGATATCATTTCACTTATAGACATGATCTTCAGATTGAATTCACCTATCTGATTTAATTAGGCCAGGACAGCAATGTCACAGAATACTATTTCACTCATTTGGTAGAATGTTGGAACGTTTCTCTTTGTCTCAAGTCACACTAATCTTGCTATGAGTTGGCAGATATTATTACATAGTCTGAAAACAGCATCCCTTATCGTTTGCCTTTCCACAGCTTGTTGTCACCGATATTAGACCTCCGAAACATGTCAACGAATTCGGCGCGTACGATGGAATCATTTTACACAACGAACAGGAGGGTCTACTTGAGAGCTATGTCACACCATTTCTCACCAAATATTACCTGTCTGTTAATACTCTTGTCGAAAGTCGTGGCGAACATATCTATCTCATTTTGTTCCAAGTCTCATGTAACGGCGAATCCGCTAATGCCGTCAGATGCCGCTGTAAGATGAACTTTCCGTAGATAGTCGCTTATACTGGTACGGCTAAATCCGTACAGCCTGGGAACATTCCCTTTGTTAATCTTATCAACACATCCATATCATCCAAATTACCTAGCATGGATCCGACTAGGCTCAAATTCCGAGATATGATCCTGATCTGTTATCCGAGCTCTCAGTGACCATAGAAGAGGCTCCCTTGGCTGCCGTAATCGATGCCGCTCTATTTGATGAGATACACCCGGGCCAGTCACTTAGCAGTCCTCAGCCACAATTGCAGCGAGATACACACATTAAGATGCTCGTCGAGAGTTGTCTTTCTGCACCTGGTGTATGGAAAGGTCCAGGCTCACCATGCACCGTGCTAGTTTCCGGGGAAGGGTAGCCATTCTGTGGTACACGTCAAATGCTTTGCAGTTGACCACAGCAATATTCTTAGCCCATACATGATGAAGCCACACATCCTGCAATATTACTGTATTGTTTAATGAATACGGCTTTTCACGTCCGTTGTCCCAAGTTACTGGTTCCCCCATCCACGGTCTGGGGTCTTGCGGTAAGGTGTACTTCTGCGACTTCACCAAGACTATAAATCCCTGGCCAAGAATGTAGCCAAGATCCGATCATATACCCTTCTGAGGCCGGAATATACACCAGCATAATATTGCTGTTGATCACTTGGGGTTTCACAGGCTGTACAAGAGCCTGCTAAAACTTGATCAATATGAGACAATTGGCTGCTACAACAGCCTTCTTCTTGGCAAGCTGGGCATCTGCGAATTCAATCGCAGACTTACAGAAGAGGGCCGCATTGGATGACTGTCTGAAGTCGGCAGCAGTGCCCACAGACACCAAAGGCTCAAATGATTGGAACGCTGATGCTGCCCCATTCAATCAGAGATTACCATATACCCCTGCAGCAATTGCGGTCCCAACCAGCGTTGCGCAGGTTCAAGCTGCAGTATCATGCGCGGTCAAAGCAGGAATCAAGGTGAGCCCCAAGGGCGGAGGGCACAGTTATGCGTCATACGGTCTCGGCGGCGAAGACGGTCACCTAGTGCTAGAGATGGACCGCATGTACCAAGTCACACTTGACACAGCCACCAACGTAGCGACCGTGCAGGCAGGGGCACGCCTAGGACATGTTTTGACAGGCCTGTGGACACAAGGAAAGCGAGCATTTAGTCATGGTACCTGTGCAGGGTATGTAATACTCCTCTCGGAAAGGCTTGTGAAAATGGCTAATCGTAAATACCAGAGTTGGGGTTGCTGGTCATTCTTTACATGGAGGCTTTGGCTTCAGCTCCCACAAATATGGCCTCGCCCTTGATTGGATGACGGGCGCAACCGTTGTCCTTGCTAATTCAACTGTTGCAGATTGCTCAGCAACTCAGAATGCCGACTTATTTTGGGCACTAAGGGGTGCAGGGTCGTCTTTTGGTGCAGTAACATCCTTTAAATTCAACACATTTGCGCCACCTTCAAGTATTACTGTATTCAGCATCAATCTTCCCTGGAATAGTATTGCGGGTACTGTGAGTGGCTGGACCGCTTTGCAGAAATATGTTCAAGACACGATGCCCGCCGACATGAACATGCGAATATTCATTAATAGTTACACTGCACAAATCCAGGGGCTTTGGTACGGCGACTCCTCCACACTGCAAACAGCAGCTGCACCACTTCTCGCGGCCATCGGCAATGGAGCATCTTTGTCGGGCCTGCAAACTACTGATTGGATGGGTGGCTTCAATGCGTATGCCAACGGGGAGACGATCGACGTTTCCGTGCCATATAATCACGTAAGGCCTAGCAACCCTGTAAATTTGAACTTGAGCTTATTGAGATGTAGCAAGAAAACTTCTTTTCCAAGTCGCTCGCAACCACGGCTCTTCCAGCTACGGCTATGACCGGCTTTGCGAATTATTGGTTCAACACTGCGAAGTCTAATAGTCGTTCGTGGTATGTCATTATCGATATGCATGGCGGCAAAAACGCGTACATCGCGAACCAAGCAGGCGACTCAACCGCATACGCGCATCGTGACAAGCTATTCCTTTACGAATTCTACGATCGTTCCTATTTCGGAGGATATCCGGCAAATGGACTAAGCTTCCTAAATGGCTGGGTCGATGCCATGACGAACACCCTCAACTCGAGCCAGTGGGGCATGTATATCAACTATGCGGACCCGACAATGAACAGGACTTATGCCCAAGATGTCTACTGGAGACAGAACGTACCAAGACTGCAAACCATTAAGGCTGCGTTAGACCCGAATGAAGTTTTCTACTTTCCGCAGGCGATTCAGCCAAAGAAGTAGTGCATGAATTGGTTTGCGGTGCAACAGTGGGGTTTGAGACTTGGAATAGTATGCGTCACAAAGTATATATCAGATCTGAGTATAATCACCGGACTTACATGCATCATAAGTAAGATATTTGCGCAAAGTCGAGTAACTGTCTTAAGGTTATTGCAAGTGATAGCTCAGCCTATGAACACGCAATTTGTCTTTGTAGCTTATGTACGGCAGCGAATGACCCTATCCGGGCAATGAACATGCTCGGAAGCTGCACGTGGGCAAAAAGTTCGACATATACCCACATTCATGCACATGAAAGTTGCGCCGTCCACGGGTGCGCAACAGTCGGTTTGTAGGATGATAATACAGAACTTTAAGTATTCCTGGTTGCGCCTGTCTCGTTCCCCCATTAGTCCTTTTCCGGCACCAAATTTTGCAGCTTGCCACTACTCTCCCAAGAGTCATAATATCAAACTTGCCCAGTTGCGCAGCATTCAGTGATTTTCGTATCCACTTTCAGTGATTCACTACTAGGTAGCTATGAGATCATAGAGCAATTGCCACGATTCCCCGCATATCGCCCTCAATTACAAATTGCCGGATTGGCAACGCGCATACGGCGATGCATTACCGGTATATCACGATCGTGGCTGTTTCCCTGATATCAAGGGTCACAGGCCTAAACATCTTAATAACGGTATGTCCGCAAGGAAACGCAACGACCTGGCAGAACTAAACTAGTCATGACTAGTAGAATGATGATGGTTTTGGGACATCCAATATTCGGGAGCTTTACAAACAGATGGTTGCCCGAGGCCATGACTGCTTTATCGTCGCATCAGCCACCGATAAGTCTGGTATGGGCGGTCGTGTGGTCTTTACCAGCAATTCAATACTCCCATCGGGCTCGGAATTTGGTGGGTTGCACGGTATACCCATAGACACGCTAGCAAAGTTTGCTTACTAGCAGTGTAGGTCTAATCAAACCTGGATCGCCATCACTTGGTCAGGATCCCTTCGACAATCATATCTGGTACTATGATGGTACTCCTGCTGCACAGGTGTTTGTTGCTTTAGACTATGTCTTTCCGAATTATGCAAACTTCAGTGAGCCTGATCTCGTTCTCTCTGGCCCTAATTACGGCTTGAACCTTGGGCCGTTCTTCTACAGCCTTTCCGGCACAATTGGTGCAACTTATGCAGCCATAGAACGCGGTATTCCGGCTATTGCATACTCAGCGGCGTATCCTGTCCAGACTTCTTATCAATGGACCAACATTACGACGGCGGCGGGTTTTCAGGATCCGGCCACTATCACAGCGCGCTTAGCAGCTAATCTGGCACAAGAAATGATAGACAAAGCGAAGGGACAACGTATTCTACCACTTGGTTATGGATTATCTGTGAACATCCCATACATTACTTCTTTTAAGGATGACTCCTGCGTCAATCCACCATTTATCCTGACACGCATGACAACCGGAGCCGTTATCAACAAAGCGACGTATAACGCAGCATCAGGGCTATTCTCTACGCAGAACATCATTGCCGACGGACTGAGTGAATGTATCAATGGAGATTGCAAACTTCCAGGAGAGACAGATGTGCTTAGCAGCGGTTGCTACGCTTCCGTGTCGACATTTACAGTCGACTATGACGCCCCGTATGCTTCACAATGCAAGAACGTCTTGAGCCCGTACGATCTCATGCCGAGCATGGTGCAGTCCATAAACTCAAAAAATCTTACTGGAGGTCTAGGAGAGAATTCAACGGTAATTGGAGGCAAGGGAAGCTCAACTACAATCGCGACCACGGCGACGTCGACGTCGACAGTCAAAAGGAGTCCAGCAGCGACTAACTCAGGCATTAAGGTTCGACGGCCATTACCTGATGTTCTAGTAACTATTATGGTAGCTGTATTCATGTGAAAAGCGATAATAAAGAGCTTAGCTTGGAGAGAACCGGTTGAATGAGGAAAGCTACCGAGTTTATGAGCCCGGCTGATCTGCTCGTCATGGCCAGTGGTCCGGCAATTCGCTAACTTCAGCATAATAATTACGAAAGCAATATTGGACATTAAATTATTCTGCCCCACCACAGTGCTCTTGGACGTGTCTTCAAAGAAGGTACAAACAGCCCATGATAAGATTGAGAGTCTGGGCTTCTGTTGCTTGCCATCCATCTTAGTGTATATTGACGATGAATACCTTCACTATCATTACGGTCATGTTTAGCCTCCTCAGGACTACTGCAAGTGCCGAATGTAGCAGGTCAGAACTCCAAGAGACAGCAGATCGTTATCTGGCGTCTCAAAGCACTGGGAAACCGGGCTGGCTGCAGACAGTCCTCGCCGACAATGCAACGTACACGGAGAACAACCAAGTCGGACAATTCCACGACGGCATACTCAGTCAATCTCTACACGTTGACCACCAACGCATCACACTTGACACTATCGCCTGCGCCTCTTACACCGAGTTAATCGTGACGAACCCGGTTGAGCCTTACATTATTGGCACACAGATCCGGCACATTTTCAGTAGTAACGGAACACTCAAAGTCAGCGAGATAGACTCAATAGTCAGCGGAGCGGATGCGTGGCTGTTTAACGCATCTCACAGTCTACATTATGTTCTCTCTGAGAACTGGAGCCGTATCGAGCCAGCAAAACAAGACACTCGCCAAATCATCCAAGCCGCTGCGGACGCATATCTGGATGTCTGGAGCAACAAGTCCGTCACTATTCCTTGGGGTATTCCATGCGATCGAATGGAAGGCAGTATGTATACAGGTCAGGGGCTGGCAAACGACACTTGTAATGTTGGGGTACCGGAAGGTGGGACCTACCCACCGAACTCAAATAGGAGATATGTTATTGACGAGACTGTTGGCTCGGTCAATGTCCTGCTAACCTTCGAGACGATGAGCAATGAACCTGATAGCCATGAATTCCGTGTGGAAGGAGGCAAGATACGATACGTGCATACGATGACTGTCTGCCCCAAGCCTAATTGCGGTCTCGATAGACCAGCGATTCTATTTCAGGACATCGGATTTTGAATAAAATACAAAATAGAAATAAATTTAATTAGAATGTGATTTCCACACTCACGACCACGAAATTTCAAAATGAAGATCCTGATTTGAATCGTCTCATCTTAGAAGGTTCAGTCCTACTTTTGTCCCCCCCCCCGCGCCGGGCTCGTCTTCTATTTACTTGATATGAGGTTCGCTTCCGTGGTTCAAATAGTACGGACTTGCAGCGAGAAGTGTACACTTGAGACATAATCAATAGTGACAAATGCCTGACTTGAAGCAGCCGGTATTGAATCGGACGAGAACCTCGTTCCGGTCCCCACCAATTCGAGATCTAGGTCCGTCATCTAGCATTCCCCAAGAGTTAGACCTGTTTGTATCTAGTTGAGTCGTATGCCAATTACTCACAATGAACGCAGCGCCACGACTGCCTGATTGGTTGCAGAGTAGAACGCCATTTGAATTCACGCAGGGTGCGAGGCCGGTCACAGTTTGTGGACCATCCGGATTTGAACCGATAGCCTTTGACGTGAATGTATAGCACGATGCAGTGTTTGTTATGAAGTAGCCATTGCCATCCAAGCAGCCTAGAATTTGTCCACTCTGCGAGACCCGGAGCTGGAAGGTTGCTGGGAGGCTAGCGAGAGCAAGGGGGGCTAGCGTTGCTATGAGTGTAGCAAAGGCAGGCTTCATGATTCAAGTAATGGTAATAGGTGCGCTCTAGGACTTGAGGCAGTCGCCATAATGAGATTTACGGGGCCTCAGCGTATTATAATCCATTTGGAAGATCAGCCATGCTCAAAACCCTCAATATCACGTCTTGGCATAAGCCCGCAAAAAACTTTGCCAATCCGAGAATGACTCGGACTTCAAGATCCCGGAAATTGTTACCTGATCAGGATCAATGTGACCTCAAATGCGAACCTTGATCTAGACACACATTGGCTTCATGAGTCGGATTTGCGTAGTCATAAAACGTAGACCTGATTACTATTTTAGTTGTAGATAAATGGATCAGAAATTTAAGATGTCGCCATATCGACTATATACCATAGCATGTGGGATATAAGAAGCTATATCAGGATGACCATTTCACTTCTTAGATCTACAGGAGGAAGAGAATTTGGTTGTTGTCATGTCTGCAAGGCTAATGGAGGAGGAGGCCAACATATATGTAATGCTATGGCCCATCCTGGGGCCTCTTCGTTAAACTCAAGGATCCCTGGCGATTGAGTCAATAGCAAGTAAAGGTAGAAATATGCCTCGTCAGTACAATCAAGAGCGTCGTTGAAGTATATGTTATTTGGAGTCCTTCGGTTTAACTTGTTTATGCACTCGTTGAATTCTACTTGATCCAATTCGCATTATTCAAATCGTGGGAAATACCTAACTTTGAACAGAGACTCGAACTGAGCAGTAAGATAGAAGCAGAAAAGCTAATTCGACTATCTAGAGTACAACAAAGAACATCAAGGTTAATACGTGACTATACAAATGGGTTGGAGTGGGGCAGTATAACGGATGTAACACGTCCAACGACATAGGCAGAACAAAAACTGGGCAGCACGAGATACTAGCAAAATAACACTGATAACCACGCTTGGTTTTGAGGACAGGGTCGACTGAATCTAGACATCAACCTTGGTTAAGATTGCCGTCACCCTCAGAAGTGGCGATACGATTTTCCATGGACGAGAAAGCGTTTTTCAGGTTTGCCAGACTTGTCTAATTGTACACACACACACAATCACGCAGACGGGGAAGTGCGAGCCCCATGTATTGATCTCTAACACTGTAGTCTTCAAGTCTGGTGGTTCCGGAGTTCCACGGATTCTGCTTACGTCGCCACATGTCTGCGCCGTAGACCATCTTTGCCTGCGCCGTGCTGACCGCCTTGTGCGAGAATCCTTTTTTACCAAGATCCAATCAAACAGCGAAGACTATTTCTCTAGCAAGGAGAGCCTTAACTCGTAGCTCCTTTTGCTCTTATTGATAGAATGGGACCCACGGAGGAACGATCTGGCGGCTTCGGAAATACTTGCCATTACTTAATCAGCGGCAAATGCGCCTTAAAGGACATGGGCCATGAGTAAGAAAACTTGAGGAGGCAAGAATATTTCTGCCGAAACCTCCCTCGGGGCTGAACCTCGGTCCTCTATGTTGGCGGCCAAAGCCATACATATACACACATTGATTACCAGTCGTTATACAAGTCTGGAGCACCTTGATTCAGAAGCTTTTCAATATTATTTAGTGCCACAATGTCTTCTCTCCGTGAGCAAATGCTCAAGACCCTGACGGGTTATATCGATGCCTTCAACACCAACACACCAGAGGGTACCATAGCCTACCGCAGCGCTGGCTGTCAACACCGCGCCATTCCAGCATCCCCGATGATGCCTGTGCGTAATAATGAGGAATACAAGGCGTTTATGGCTCCAGCCTTTGCAATAATGAAGAATTTCCAGCTCAAGCTGGTGGAGGGCATGGACCCCATCATCGACGAGGAGGCCCGTACGGGTGTACTTCATCTGAAGTCGACGGCAGAGACACCTCTCGGAAATTACAAAAATCAGTACATCTTCACCTTTAGACTGAACTCAGACGGCACCGAGATTGATGAGATCATCGAGTGGGTTGACCTAGTTGTTCTTAACGACTTCATGCCTAAGCTCCTTGCATATGCCAAGGAACACGCAGACCAAGCAGCGCAGTGATTGCGATGCGAAAGTCAGATGACGCCTTGGCATGAAGGATACGTCCAGATACAGACATTTTTGTACTTAATTGATGGCGGTCATAAGTATTGTCACGGAAGTCATAATTATGAAGAGCATAAATCCTCTCTACGTTTGATTGCCTTACCTCCCCCTGCCTTAGCTAAGCCAAGCCGACCTAAACAGCCACGGATGATGTACATACCTGATTCAGGTCCAAGTACAGGTATCTTTCAACTAAGCCGATAGGAAGTACGACTTCTTTTCAAGGTTGTAGCCTTGTGATTTGCATGACGTTCAGCAGTCATTTGACCACTCACTCAGCGACAATTGGCGCGTGTGCTGGTTCTGGTGCCAGTAGAAGCACAGACAGTGTATCATTTGTGCAGGCTTTCCACCTACTGTGCCGCAATGTCGGCCCTAGCTTCCAGGAAGTTCCAGTGGGCATGGAATCACCCGACGGGTGTTGGGCGTAACACCAAGTTTATGTCCGTTGGATGACCATAGCTTATGCAACGGTAGTCTCTCCGGGTCAACATCGGCAAGCGTAGTGAGCGCAAGCATCCGTCCGTCGGTGCAATTCTCTCCTTGAGCAGCATCAAGCTTCCCCCACTTCGCGCGCTCGTGTCGTGGGGCAATCAATCACCAGTGAAGCAAAGCTACGATGTCACGAGGAGTTCATAAGCCCAAGATGCAGCGACAGCAGCAGTAGCTCTAATGATGATATCTTCCCACTCGTAAGTGCACAGAGTCTTTTCGAGTCTTAATCCGTGCCCCATCATTGTTCCATCTGTTCCATGTTATTGTCGTAGCCATCTCGTATTGTTAGGAGCATCCGCAGTCAGAAACCAGACTGAAGAGACGAAACCACCCGAGACAGCTCAGCTAACCATCGACATGTCTTCCTCTTACTCAGTCGCCGACTTCGATCCTTCCCTTAAGGGCTCCCTGCCCGCCGACTTCCATTGGGGCTTTGCGACCGCTGCCGCCCAGATCGAAGGCGCTTGGAATAAAGATGGCAAAGGTGTATCTATTTGGGACACTTTTGGTCATACGCCAGGCAAGGTCAAGGATGCTAGCACCTGCGACGATGCTTGCCGCTCCTACGACTTCTACAAGGAAGATGTCGCTCGCTTGAAGAGCTACGGCGTCACCGGCTATCGCTTCTCCCTCGCCTGGTCCCGTATCATCCCGCTCGGCGGCAAAGACGACCCAGTCAACGAGGCCGGCATCGCCTTCTACAATAGACTCATAGACGAGCTACTCGCAAACGGTATCACGCCTTTCGTCACCCTGTTCCACTGGGATACCCCCCAAGCTCTGGAAGATAGATACGGTGGCATGCTGGACAAGGAAAAATATACACCCGACTTCGTTCGGTATGCGCGTGTCTGCTTCGAGCGATTTGGGGACCGTGTCAAGAATTGGATTACATACAATGAACCCGGCGTCTATACTCTGGCTGGTTATGCCGCTGGTGTGCATGCGCCCGGCCGCTCTAGCTATCGGGATCGAAACGAGGAAGGTGACTCTAGCACAGAGCCCTTCATTGTGGCACACACCGAGTTAGTCTCTCACGGCTACGTGTGCGACATGTATAAGAGAGAATTCCAGCCGACACAAAATGGCAAGATCATGATCACGCTTCATGGCAACTGGAACGAGCCATGGGACGAGAACGACCCAAAGGATGTGGAGGCGGCACAACGTGCACAAGAATTCGAGATTGCCTGGTTCGCTGACCCTCTCTATGGAAAAGGAGAGGTCGACTATCCCGCGTCGATGCGGGCACAACTTGGCGATCGCCTCCCGCGCTTCACGGAGGAGGAAAAGAAGCTCGTAAGAGGCAGCTCGGAGTTCTATGGCATGAACTCGTATACGTCATTCTACGTCAAGCACCGCGACGGCCCTGCAGACATCAATGACCATAAGGGCAACGTAGAGATCTTCGACACCAACAAGGCGGGTCAAGAGCGCGGCATTGAGAGCGATACTCCATGGCTGCGGACGGCGCCCTGGGGCTGGGCAAAGCTACTTCGGTGGATATGGGGTAGATACGAGACTCCCATCTTCATCACAGAAAACGGAACTACGGCTAAGGGTGAGAACGACTGGAAGCCGCAGACTGATGATGATATTCTAGAGGACCCGCACCGGATTGACTTCTTCAAGAGCTATCTCACAGAGATCGCAAAAGCGTCTCAGGAGGGCGTCATCGTCAAGTCATACTTTGGCTGGACCTTTACAGATAATTGGGAGTGGGCTGCAGGATACACGGATCGCTTCGGAGCCACGTGGGTGGACTTCAACTCGCCTGAGAAGAAGAGGTATGCCAAGCGGTCGGCTTACTTCCTCAACGACTTCTTCGGCCATCTCATACAGAAATGAACAGCACTGGCCCTAAGCTTTGTGGCTGTAGTGGTATGAGGTAAAAGCTTGTCACGTCTTCCTATCTAAGAGCGGAGTACAGCTAATCCTCGAGTTCGTCCGCTTCCGTAGAAGAATTTGCACTCTCCATTCTCGTGTAGAATATCGTAGAAGACAAATCTTGAAACTACCTAGGATATCTCTACTTGTGTTCAATTGGTTATATCAAGTGATACTCTTAGAGACCTTAGAGAAACTACTACAGACCGGTATATGTCTCCATCACTCAATTGTAGAATGATCTATTGGATGATCCCATATATTTAGTCCATCCGTCGCCAACTTCGTCAGCACGTCTTTTTCTAGAATGTGAAAACTGTCGTTCATGTCGGAAAGCCAAAACACCTGCCCATTTTGAGGCCAATCATCTATAGCTGGACCAGCGGTATTGTCAGGGCTGACTACGTGGGCTTGAATCCGTCGAGAATCGTGGGTTTCCCCGGTCGGGATGTCATTTTCAAACATAAGACTGTCCTGTAGATCAGTGTCAGCTTTTATCTCGCCAAATTCATTAGAGATCTCTCTTTAAAGACGGCGGGTAGTAAGGAACTTAGGTTAGCTTACTCTGCGATGACTTAACTGTTGACTGTAGTTTGAAAGAGAAGTGTTATCATCTACTTGTCCTGCTTGTTCATGTGTATCGTCGTTCGAGAAATCATTTGTGAGAGGCTCTGAAACATTTCCGCTTGAGGCCCACACCTACCATAGCTTATGCTCTTCAGCTCGATTTTGTGGACTATTGAAGTCTCTCATGAGCGAGGTTTGCGAGTTACTCTTGACTACTTCCTGGAAACCAGCAATGATGAAGCCTCAGCAAGAAGTTGCCGTCTTGCTTCCTTCAGCTAGCTGTCTCAGGATGAGTATCCCCTCCCACATTGTTTGCTTCGTCTTCTCTGTTGGGTTTTCAAGCCTTGAACCAAGCAATAAGACGTGCAAAGCTGTACTACAGTACAAAGGATCTTGGTAAGAGAATTTGCATAAGAGCTGTCGTTGTTGAAGAGGCTTAATAGTTTTGAGGGCTGCAGTGACGCAATACTTTGCTGCTTCTCTAAGAAACTCTGCCCTGGGTGTTGACTTGAGCCTGAGACATCAGGGTCTGCAATTACTGTAGTTTGGCTGAGAGCAATTCGACTGAGCAACATGGCAGCTTGTTCGTAAGTAAGATTGAGGTGGATTGTTCCCCTTGTGCAGGTAGGTGATACGTGAAAACTCTCTGGAAGCTTAAACTTCCATTGCTCCAACGCGTCTGGAGCGCCAAAAAGGTATTCATGTCGAGGACTTGTCCAGCCTTCATCTTCGTCGGCCTGGAGTAAAGAATCTTGACAATGCGACCCATTATCTGCGTGAGCTCGACCAAAGCTTTTTCACCTGGAATGGCGTTTGCGTATTGTGGGGTACATAAATCCGGCATATCTACCGGAAAAGGCGTGTCTATCTTGTCATCTTCATCCATTAATGGACGGCCATTTTGAAAAGTAAACTGGCGCTCGTAAATATAGAGATTCCACCACAGTCGGTTACGAAGCTCTCGAATGTGCACGTGCAATTTCTCGGCTTTAACCTCAAGGTGCAATCCCATCGCTACGGCCATGCGTCCCGCTAACCCGAAGACATTGTATGCTACATCATGTGCGCTTGTAGCCATGCGAAAGACGCCCTGAAGCGCATGCCTGAATACTTGTCATAGAGCAAGAACATACGATATCAAAAAGGAGACGCCGCGAGACTTTATATAGCTGCCAACCGGGATTCGGTTACGCTTGTGGGGTCGAAATCTCTGAGAAGTCGAGATTCAAGCGATTGTCAAATATCTGCGTGTTGTCATGTCGGCTTGAGTCTGATTTAGCCTCTAGATCTGCGAATTGACTTCCAATGGCAAGGACCATAAACAAGGTGCACACTAATTCTATTGGCCGGCGAGTATTCTGCTCTATCTCAACATTGAATTTGTGAGTTCCTTCAAGAAAAAGGCATCAAGCTTCCTAGTGAAGATAGCCGGGTGAACAACGAAGTAATTTGACTGCGAGTATCTGAAGAACGTCGACGTGAGAAAATCTAGAACACGTCGAGGGGGCAGAGCTCCTAATAAGCCAAGTCAAACGTCTCTGAATCGATAAG
This sequence comes from Phaeoacremonium minimum UCRPA7, assembly GCF_000392275.1. Classification (NCBI taxonomy): domain Eukaryota; kingdom Fungi; phylum Ascomycota; class Sordariomycetes; order Togniniales; family Togniniaceae; genus Phaeoacremonium; species Phaeoacremonium minimum. The sequence continues at coordinate 248,660 of NW_006921357.1, forward strand.
TGGGCGAATCGAGCGCAAAGTTCCGATGGGCCTACAACAGTCAGTACCAATCTTTAAGCGGATTATTCAAATCAAGCTCACAGGTTTCTTGTCGCCGTTAGACGAACTTGAAGGCGTCTCAACTGTTTGGCGGACAGTCCCAAAAAAGCCCAAGCTGACGATCCACCATCGAAATCTGCACCTGCGGTCAGAATTCTTACGTATAACGTCGTTTAAGCTTCTCCATGGAAATACACCTACAAGTACGTCCTTGATCATGTACATAAGTTTGGGGATTGCCATTGACAATCATGTATACGTCCTCTTTATCAGGCTTGAGATTTCTTGGTATTGACATTGCCTCGGCGTGGATAATTGATCTATCGCCCTGGAGTTGTTTGGCAAAGTCTCGCAAACCGTCTAGATCTGATGGAACCTGAATATTCTGCGACGATAGGATGCCTCGCAATAAGTGTTCCTTCTCAAGCTGTCCTCCAGGGTCTTTCTCCTGGTCATTATCTGTGACATAACACGTCGAATTGTGGGTGACACATCGTGAGCACGGAGTAGATCTGTCACATTTGACCTTGTTGCTTCGGCAAGGAACACATGCTCTTCTAACCCGCCTTCGCTGATCATCTGATATGGTGGATCTCCTCCGTCGGCGTCCCCGTATGACATCCAGACCGGACATTGATCCGCTGTTGGTAAGATATTGTACAGGACATGCCTAGGCTCGAAGTTCAATATACGTTCATGCTGGCTATCTAAAGCGGCTTCCAATCATCGCTCCGGTGGTCTAGGATACAGCAATGTCGTAATATCAGATGGCCATGCCATCAATTCTCTAATTTCATAGACTGTGAGTGCGATACACTATTCCGAGGCGGATTTTCCCTGCTTAACAGCCACCGCCACCGTAAGTCGCTGTTTGTGCCGCTGAAACGGCTATGATGCCGTTCTTTCTTCGGCGCCGCTTCTTCCTTGCCTTCTCGCGGGCCTTTTCTTCGGCATACCAATCGACAGGGCGGGGAGCGTAGTAGTATTGCTCATCCCTTGAGGCTTTCTTGCGAGACTATTGCCGGCCCGGCTTCGTTAATGCATCGATACATCAGCATGGAAAGTGCTCACGTACCCCGAAACACATATTTAGTGGGTTTGTTTAGTAGTGAACCAGAGGATGGGGTGAAATAGCTCTCTATTCCCGTAAACCGGTACGCCTACCGACATATTTATAATTGGCGCGCCTTTTTTTTTTCTTCTAAAAAGGAAACCATACTGGTGCCTTGAGCGGCCGTTACGTATTCTATGGCGATCGTCCGTGTAGGTGAGGCGGAGTCGGGGCTGGCTTGCGTCACGGCGGGGTGCAGNNNNCACCGCCCGCCAAGCCCCGCAAAGTCCGAGCCGGCCTGTGGCTGCGCCGGACCGGCACCCAGAGACACCCGTCAAGCCACCTCCGATGCGTGAACGTCGTCGATGAACCATAGCATGCTGTATGTGTCATTCTAAATACAGTTGCCGTGGGATCCTTAGATAGTTCAATGTCCCCGAGGCATAAACCACATTGGAATGCATGGTCGCGTGAGCTAGATACGTTAGTGGCTTTGCCTGCCTCGGGCTACAGATGGCGATGCAATTCAGGCTTGCGAATCTCTGAACTGTACAGTACAGCACTGAATGGTACGCGGCCACGATTGAGGAAGAGTGCTTGCTTCTAGACAGATGTGCCTCGAACGACAGCTAGTAACGGCTCTTGGTCGTACATTCCTGACCGGAACCGTAAACGCACAATGGACTGCCGTGCCAAGGACATCTCGGTCGAGATTATTATGCCGACGCTTTACCGCCGAGATGGTTGACTTTGTTATCCTCCATGGCACCACCATCTGGACAGTCCGCGGTCTTCAAACGAGCTGCCACGCCGCATTTGTCTCGAATCATATTGCGAACCCAAGGATGGAGCGTGACTTGAAGCTCTAGAAACGGGTTAGTGCTGCACACTAAACCCTCTAGCTCGCTCGCGATGTCGGAGATTTGCACGCTATCGCACCTTGCTATCTAATCAGATCATCAGATAAAATCTGTGTCGTGATTCCATCCCCACCCCTTCCCTCCGTCCTCAACAATCCCTCGGTCCAGATGCGCAGCTCTCGCCAAGCTGCTGCCCGCTCATCGTGCCGTCCATGGACGCTGCACGATACGATACGCAGTGGCTTCGCGATGCTTTCCGGGATGCATTGCTGAAGGGCAAGACAGATGTCCTGTCAGCCGCTAATGTCGATGTCCAGGGCCTCCGGGAGCGCCCTACCGACCCGAAGAAGCTCGCTTACCTCCGCGAGCTGATCGCCGGCATCTTGGACAGTCGCGATATTGTTGCTACATACAACTTCGTTCTTCTCGGCGTCCTTTTCCTTCTAGCAGCGCTACATTTTCGTCAAACTGTGCGCGACGCACAACGGTGGGAATCGAGAAAGGCTGCACAGCACGAAGCGGTTGACGAGGCTGACAAGCCCCGAGAGAACGATCCAAAATATGATGGAGTCGTTGTCGCTGTCTCTTCCTCATCAAGTAGCATTAGTGAACCAACAAGTCAAAATGATGCTCAAAAGCAGAGTGAGGTAGATGTCGAACGCATGCCTCTGCTAGGTTCTCGCACCATCAAGACAGCCCCCCGCAACACTAGAGCAACCCTCACAAATTTGCTGGCATCGTGGCTTGCATACCAGCCTCAGCCACTTCCCTTCATCAACAGAGTGCTTCCTTCAAACGGCACTTCACTGTTTATTCTTAGCTGGATTAGTTTCAACGTCTTTTACTCTTTCTATCTACTTCCCCTGGAATGGAGGTTTTTCTTTGTCTTTGCGGACAGAGCCGGCTTTGTGTTCATTGTCAACCTTCCCCTCCTGTACCTCCTTGCAGCTAAGAACCAACCCATCAAGCTGCTCACAGGACTCTCGTATGAATCTCTCAATATTTTTCACCGCCGCGTTGGCGAATTCATGTGCTTCGTGGCAATGGTACATCTCATCGGCATGTTTATATGGCGGGTCGTCTTGGAACCAGAATGGTTGGCCAAGGGGCCCTTTATGGAATGGCTATTCCATCCTCTTATTCTTTGGGGATTTGGTGCGTTATTCGCTTACGAACTCATCTACTTCGCATCACTTGGGAGCTTCCGTCAGCGATGGTACGAGCTGTTTCTCGCCTCGCATATAGTACTGCAAGTCCTTGCACTAGCATTCCTGTGGATGCATTTCTTCACCTGCAGACCATACATCAATGCGTCGCTTTTGATCTTCTGTGTTGACCGGCTGGTATGGCGTCTGGGACTCAAGAGTACCACGGTCTCTGCAGATCTCACAGTCCTGCCAGATGGCGAGACTTTTGTAATGTCAGCAAACTGGGACATGCCCACAATCTTGAAACGGCAAGCCTTCTCTCCTGCAGACTGGTTCAGACATAACATCAAGTACGGCTGGCGTCCTACCGACCATGTCTTCATTACAGTGCTTGCCCTGGGCCGAACACACGCATTGCAAGCTCATCCTTTCACCATTGCGTCCGCTGCGCCAGGTCGCTACTACGATGCTCAACCAGACAGACATGCGTGGTTCAGTCTCTTGATTCGTGCACATTCAGGTTTCACCTCCGACCTGTTGTCTTATGCACATCGCCACCAGAGTGTTTCTGTCCGCTTTGACGGCCCATATGGCTCGTCACATGCTCTGGAGATGCTTCGAGCCGCAGACACCGCTATACTCGTAGCTGGTGGATCGGGCATCGCTGTCACTTTCCCTCTGGTGTGGGCATTATTGATGGATGAGGAAAGCCGCGCCAGTCAGAAAGTGCATCTGTTGTGGGTGATACACTCACCGGAGCACATTAGCTGGATGCCTCGAGAGCGCCTCGATGAGCTTGTAGACGCGGGGCTTGAGCTGGTCATTCCGCAACCCACTGCATTGGCCGGCCGGCCAGATGTTGTTGGCTGTGTCAATAAGTGGGTCAGCAAGTCCAATGCGGCTCGAGGCCAAGCTGCAGTCGTGGTTTCCGGCCCGGATGGCTTGAATAGAATGGTACGGAACACATGTGCCGAAGCCATCCGGAAGGGGGCAGATGTCAGGATCGCTGTTGAGAAGTTTGGTTGGTGATGTCTTGTCCTCTTTGCGGCAAGACTTATTTCGGTACAACCCTTTTTCTTTTCTTAGGATGAGACACATATACGTAGAATGACACCAAGATTCGGATGATCTTTCATTGTTGGAAATGCATATTGGTCGGCAGGCGTTTTGGGATAAAGGAGCATTGTTTGAGGATAGATGAAAGAGTTGCAAAGAGATGGCTCCACGACAACAAAAGCCTTATTCCACGGGACAAAGGTTGATAGACAGATTCAACAATGAGCCCAAGTAGGTGTTTAGACGAATAGATTTGGAAATATAAATATTTCAATGTCATCCGTTTTGTGTGATGTCTTGGGATTCATACTTGCGCACGTTTGCGAAACACTACAAGCCAGTGACAGGTAAGTCCAAATCAAACGATACAACTACAAACTTCGAATATGACGATGGTCCCCACGCCGGTCACCCTCATCGGCACAGATGCTGTTGCAGCCCTGGAACCGAGGGCATATCGTCGGCCAGGAGGAAAGTCGACCATCAAATTTGCCTGCCGTGTGGGATCCGAAATTGTTGTGCGAGTCTGCCGAGAAGATTTTCTTTTTCGAGCAGATGTTGAACACACAGAGCTACGCTCTCTAGGCTTTTTCGCCGAAGCCCGTAAGCTACTACTCTACTGCGATGCTGCGCAGACTAGCGCTGCGCCTTGGAATGAAAAAGCCCTGGTCAACCAAGAGTGCGAGAACCGAGACAAGGCAGTTGACTTTGCTGACTACAGAGACTTCACGAAGTTCAATCCCCTGACCGCCGCCGAAGTCTGCAGGACTTTTGACCCCAAGTCTTCATTAGCCCCAAAAGACATCACTTACTTTCTCAGGTGGGCCCCAGAACGCCATGGCTTGATTCATTCATTGGAACGTACTTGGTCCTGGGAGTCTGGGAAAGAGGATATCTTGTGAATATTTTCGCAAGATACCATACATAGCTCAACGTCCATTGTGTTTTGATAACCGTGGACACTTCGATGCGAGTAGACGTATCCCGAATGCTTAGTACAGTTTCTCGGAAACTGCCATTAGATTGAATAAAGAGTTTCAATGTTGCATCTACAACTTGCTAAAGACATAAAACATTGGTTTCCTTCTCTGAAACTAATTTTCCCTGTGACTATGCTTTGATACTTTGCTTTCCCCTTTACAGCTCTTATCCTTTCACAAAAGATCAGACTTGTCAATTTCTTTTGGAGAGACAATTCTTGTCTCTTTTCCTTGAATCAGATAGAGGCTCTCTCGTGTTCAATGGTGATTGGTCTCACAACGATGATTGTTCACCGCTGATATGGGTTTTCAAAGACATGCAAATTTTTCGTCCGTCAACTTGCATGATACGAAGTTCTTTGTCACACTTAGTCTGCCCATTTGCAATAATAGTACTTCAAACTGTAAGCTTACAATATATTTGATCTACTGCGTCATTTAATTACATTCTGAGGCAAGAAGTTTCTTCCCACTCAATTCAACATTTCACTCTCATCAAAGTTGTGTTTTTGACCATTGCTCCACATTCTCAAAGATGCATCCGAACGATCGATTCTTACCACCGAGACCTGATGCGCCATATCCTCCGGCTCAAGTTCATTCCGCCGACCTGTCATCTGGGATGGCATCTTCGCAAACACCCAAGAAGCCGAATCCGAGACCGCCGTTGATCTATGTCATATCACTGGTTGTGCTTTCTTTTGCCTTACTTACGGTAGCAATCGTGTACGGTGTCCGTCGCGAGAAAGCATTATCACCCATCGCGGCTTGGATTTTAATCATCATGCTTTGCTGTGCGATCGCATTCCTCGCAGGCATGGCTGGAAGACATTCAGGACTACCGTCGACACATAGCATCGCTTATCAACGTAACGAGGATGAAGAAATGGGGTCAGTTAGCGCCAGGCTACAACCTGAGCCATATATTTCTCCAGTATCATCATTGCAGAACGATTACTCGGCAAGCTATCCAGCTCACACTACTCGACCCAAGTCCCAGTCTAGGACTCGGCGTCAGGCAAGTCTTTTAACTCAAACTTCTCTTGTCGCCTTTCGACTCTAATCACAATTCTAGGTCCCGCAGATCGATGCACCCAGGGCTCCTTTGACTGGTGTGGAATCGTCACTAACGGGAATGCCCTCACTTGAGAAGACTCCACACCACTACCAGCCAGATTTGGAGGATGGAAGCCAGGGTGCTTTACCTGAGTACCATCTACCATTCTGTCAGAACAACAATTACAACAAGACTTATCATCGCATTGAATATCCTGGTCGTCGGTAATCTGAACAGTCCTTATCTGACAGTGACGAATCCAGGATACATCAAATGGCAGGTTGACAAAAGGGATCAGATCGGCGTTCATGTAGAGTGTTGTTCTTTGTACTCCCATGCATAATTCTTAGAAACGCGTCTGTGTTTACAATCCATGTTATCACTTGCTTCGATCATTGTTACTCTATCAATCGTGACCTTTCTCCTGTTGCGTTACCATCCACAAGACTGATATAGCTAAGCAATGCAATCATGCATCGGAAACATTAACATCACCTTTACTCTTCCCGTGGCTAGATTCTATATCGGCCAGCTTCCCTTCATTAGATATCATACCATTTAATATCAAATCATCGTCTAAAATCTCTCCCCACTGCTTCCTCAAACCACCCGGAGGAGGGCTCAAATGGCACAGCCCAGCGTATGCCAAGGCTGCAACGATGATACCAACCGGCATAGCGAACACATAAAGGCGCTGGGCACCAAGAGGGATGCTCTTCACGCCGACCTGGTAGAGAAATCCAGGCAGGCAGGGGATGATACCGATGACGTACGCAGCATACCCCCTCCAGTTAACTCCCGCAGTATACCAATACAACCCTTGATGGTCGCGAGAGAAGAGATCAGGGACCACGAGACGGCCTCGACGGACATAGAAGTAATCTGCGAGAACTACACCGATGATGCTTGACAGAAAGATTTGGTATGATCCAAGGTAGCTCGTGAAGGTGAAGGATGTTTTCAAGAGATTCCAAGGCGTGATGGCGAAGGACAAGACCAAGCAAATGATAGCACCTCGCCTGATGTTGACATAGCGGGGCAGAAGGGCAGCAGTGTCGTTTCCGGCCGCAATCAAGTTCGCGAAGATCTGAGTCGTAACCTGAGCAAAAGAGAAACCAGCGCCAATGAAGAAAACAGCAGCGCGGCGACCTGGAGAGTAATCGGTTGTAAGAAATTTATCCAGGAGGGCGTTAGGATCCCACATGACTTCTCCAAAGATGACCTGGCTGCTAGAGGTAACGAAGATGCCAAAGAAGCCAACAACTCCAAAGGCTACAGGCATGCCAATGATCTGTGTCCAAAGGGCGTCATTCGGCCTGCGAGCATAACGTGTAAGGTCGGAGTTATTGGTGGCGAACGTGACAAAGTTTGCGGCTTGGATGAACAGTTGCCCGAGGAAGATCCAGGCATGTGAACCTCCTTTGGGAATTTTGGCGCCTTGATGAACGACTGGACCAACGCCCTTGGCTTCGACAATTGCCCTGTAAGAGAAAGCTGTTAGTGGCTAGTCACTGTGTGATGATGATAACGGAGACTTACCAAATGAAGAACGCTAAAAGACACACGATCATAATGCCTGACTTGGCAATGATCAAGTTTCGAAACTTATGCACTTGGAAGAAGGCACAAAACAGTGTGAGAAGCCAGCCGATGGTGTACCCGATGAGACGTCCTCCAGTCATAGTCACATCTGATGGGAAAGGGTTCGGCACGTTTGCGATGGTCGGAAAAATGGCATGCAACATGACATAAATGGAATTGCCAGCAGTAACGCCTTGCACACCAGTCCAGATAATTGTCATGGCATCTCTGTTGAAGATGGGCCATAGACTACCGAAGATACCGAAACTGGAACGGGCGACCGTTGGAAAGCCAAGATGGTAGACGGCCCCGGCGCGACCGACAGCGACCATGAAGGTAGCGACGATGAGATGACCGAGAATAACACAAATCCTTTACAGCAAGTGTCAGTAAGGAGATGTTGTAATTCAAACATTGCAGGCAGCTTACCATGCCTCCCACCAAGATAGACCCGCCTTCACACCAGTTGAAGCTACTGTCCAGCTGGTAACACTGGCGCACTCGCCAAACCAGAATAGACTGTAAGTCCATTTCCCCCAAGTTCGGTTCTCCTTGGGAATGGGCAGCAGATCGTGGTTGCTCAAGTAAACATCGCCATTGCTGCCCTCTTCATTTGCCTGGCGAACCTCAAGTCGCTTGAGATAATGACGAATAGTGCCAGACATGATTTAAAGCTGTCCAACGAAATTCGTTCAAAAGGGGGAACTTGACCACCTATCGCTGATCGTTGTTGAATGTGCTCGAGGAAAATGATCCTCTGCAGGATCATTGACTACATTTGTATCTCGCGATTTACACTTGCAATTGCAGTAATCGTCCCATGCTCAGTATGGTCTCTCATGATAATCGATGTTGTCCTTATCATGGCTCAAACTTTTTCTGGGTCTGATAAGGAATTACAGGTACTAGTCAGCATCCAGACTGCTCCACTAGACCGGCGCGGCGGCGAAACGAGTGAAAGAGACACTCTATGACCAGCATCATGTGACGCTGTTTCGGCGAAAGAGCGACTCATGGATCGCGGATCGCGCGACCGCCGCCGTCGCACTAAACACGGTCGCTAAAAGGCACGCACGAGTCGTGTATAAGGCGTTCTCGATCCTAATATTGTGGTTTAGTTGCCAGTCCAAACCGCATCGCGTCCGACTCAAGAAGTCAATGGTAATTGAGCGTTGTCATCCCTCGGGAGAAGGGCGATCTTATAACGGCGTTGAGACGAAGATGCGTCTGGCCAGCAATGCTAAAAACGACCTGACACGATTAATTAAGCTTCTTTCTCGCGAGATGAGGTGAACAAGAGTTGACGAAGGATCTAAGCAATCCGAACTGCGCTACACCTTTCTTCAGATCCAATATGGCAACACTTACAGCAGCATCCGATGCCAACAAGGCCAAGGTGACAGCCGAGAAGGTTGCTGAAGTCGTTTCGGACATTGGCTTGAACTTACCGCACCTGGATCAATGGCACGAGATCATCGCATCAGTACAGGAGTCCATTGATATTGTGGAGTCAATGCCTGACTACTTTCCAGTGGTGGACTTGGAGAAATATCCTCGCCGGAATGTTCATCGACCGTCGCAAGAAAAGAACGAAGGCAATGCCTGGGCCTGGAAGGCGACAATTGAAGGCGAAAAGGGAGGGCCTCTGTCCGGCGTCACTATTTGTCTGAAAGACAACATTGCAGTGAAAGATGTTCCGATGCTGCTAGGCACGGACATTTTCACCGACTACACACCCAAGACTGATGCAAGTATGTGCCCAACCTACACCCTAAGAATAGCATGATGCTGACGTTCTTTACCCCAGCTTTGGTAACAAGAATACTCGAAGCCGGCGGAACAATAATGGGCAAAGCTGTTTGTGAAAACATGTCTCTGTGCGCATCTTCATTTTCAGCGGCGACCGGCCCCGTCGAAAATCCCTATGCGGTCGGTTATACTACAGGTGGATCATCTAGTGGCTGTGGTCACTTGGTTGGGGCTGGAAAAGTAGATGCTGGCATTGGTGGCGACCAAGGAGGTTCGATTAGATTTCCCGCTAGCTATTGCGGAATAGTTGGCATGAAGCCAACCTGGGGATTAGTTCCTTGGACTGGTGTTGCTACGCATGATCCGGTTCACGATACGGCGGGACCAATGACTAAGACCGTAGCCTTGAATGCGAATGTACTTCAAGTCATTGCTGGACGAGATGACATTGACGATAGACAATACGCGGCACCTCTGCCAGCCCAATTGCCTGACTACTCGGCATCCCTTGGCAAAGGCGTCAAGGGACTGAAGGTTGGAATCCTTAGGGAAGGGTTCGACTTCGCGGTCATTGATCCCCGTGTGAAGGCCAAAGTTCTTGAGGCAGCAGAGCGTTTTAAGTCCCTCGGCGCGGAAGTGAAGGAAGTTAGCGTGCCACTTCACACTCTTGCCGGCCATATCGTCAACTGTGCGTTAAGACCAACCGCCTCTCAACAAGGATATCTCGGCAAAGCTTGCGGTAGACGCGCGTTGTATATGACGGACTTGGCCGAGAAACTCACGCCAATGGATCAAACAAAATTCGACAAGATGTTCTCTACGTCTAAATTCTCCCTGATATCGGGACTTTACGTCTGGAAAAATCATCCAACACTGTATGGGAAAGCGATGAATTTGTACCGCCGTCTTCGAGATGAGTACGATGCTGTTCTCAAGGATGTCGACGTTCTCATTACTCCCACAAATCCTTACGTTGCAAACAAGCACGCTGCACCTAATGCCGGACCTCTCGAGCAGATGAACAAGAGCAGGGGTGTAGCAGTAAACACTGTATGTTTCAATGCTAGCGGACACCCAGCTATGTCTCTCCCTGTTGGATTCTTGCCAGCAGAAGATGACGAGACAATCAAGTTGCCTGTAGGTATGCAAATAGTTGGAGGGATGTTCCAGGAAGAAATGATTTACCGCGTTGGCGCAGCTTGGGAAGGAGCATTTGACTGGGAAGAACTATAAACCTGAGCATTAACCAATTACTTTTGTCCATACAAAATGACTTCATCTATGAATTGCCGGGTTTCACTTCCGCAACTGTATCTACAAGCCAAATCCGTCCTCCTCACAGCTTCGACTTCCACGACAAACTTGAAAAGGCTGGATTTTAGAAGCTGTAATCAGCTGCCAGTCTCTGATTGATGTCACATTTCACTATGTAATGCATCAAGCTTCATTGCATGCCTGTCAGAGCCTCGTAGATGACTGTGCACAATGACTAAGGCCAATAAATACCGAGTCATGGTTGGCGCTTGGCCCCAGGCCCAACCGCGCCGATGGGTCCTCTAGCGTGTGGCGACTGATTATTGTGAGCTCATACCGCCCTGTAGCCCACTAAACTCGCTCCCACAGCGTTGGCGAAAACGCGATCCCGTTTGATGAATACAATATGCAACAGGAGAATCTAATCGTTGCGTCGCCGCGGGAGCACCGCGGTTATTGCCGAGAGCTCGGCATATGCTGCAAGGATCACCTACGAATTCCGAGAATTTTTCTTGATGTGAAATCTTAAGATGGACCAGAACTTGTACGACTAAATAAAACAATTGACGGTTTCTTATGTCTTATCTCGAACCACTAGTAGTTCTTTAAATTATGTTACATCTGCCTGTTATGGAGAAGCGAGTAGTTGTGGAAGATGTGGCGGAATCTACAGGTGGTGCCTCCTCTGATGAAGGGAGCGGCGATTCAATAATACAGGAAAGTGGTACTGAGCAAAAGCAAGAGGAGCACAACGGTCTATCAACAGCACGGCACATGATCCTAGTTGGCAGTATTTTCATGACTCTCTTTCTCCCGGCTTTAGACCAGACCATTGTTTCCACAGCGTTACCCAAAATCATGTCAAGCTTGAACGCTGGCTCCTCAGATTCTGGATACACGTGGATCGGCTCAGCATTCGCCTTGGCTCAAGCTGTGGTCTTGCCTTTCTTTGGGCAACTTTCCGAAGCCGTCGGCCGTAAATGGACATTTCTATCTGCGATTACAATCTTCATGATTGGAAGCGCTCTATGCGGCGCATCTCAGAGTATCGGAATGCTAATTGCTGCCCGAACAATACAAGGCGTTGGCGGAGGAGGGATCACAAGCCTCGTCTTCATCCTTATTGGAGATCTAGTTGGAACAAGGTTCGTTGTCCTCGTCATTTGATTACTGTTACCTCATAGCTAAATTTAGCTGCAGAAAGCGAGGCAAGTATCAAGGTTTCATTGGTGCTACCTGGGCTGTTGCTTCGGCTTTGGGACCAATCCTGGGCGGTGTATTCGCAGAGAAGGCAGACTGGCGATGGGTTTGTTCTCCTTCAGCTTTTCGGGGAATGCTACTAACTAATCATCAGTGTTTCTTCATCAATTTACCGATATGTGCTGTTTGCATCATCATAATTTTTGTGTTTCTCCAAATTTCACGACCAACTAAGTCACTAAGAGATGCAATCCAAGCCCTGGACTTTGCTGGCATATTTGCGATGGGCGTGACGACAGTGCTCTTGCTGCTTTCTTTCGAATGGGCTTCACAAGGCATCAAATGGTCCTCAGACCAAGTCATAGCATGTTTGGTCGTAGGATCCGCGGCTTTCATATGCTTTCTCTTCGCCGAATGGAAGGCATCCAGACCGGTCATCCCTTTACGGTTCTTCACTCATAGAACTCGCATCGGAGCCTATGCGTCCTGTTTCCTACACGCAATTGCCTATTCAGGAATGAATTACTATACGCCGCTTTTCTTTCAGGGAGTCAAAGGACAGACTGCCACTCGAAGTGGTGTAAGTCTGCTTCCTTTGGTGCTAGCGTTCGCAATTGTCAGCACTGGAAGTGGTTATTTGATTACAGCCACCAGAAGGTTAGTAGACTCAGATAGTCCTGGTTACCCTGCTAATTTAAAATAGATACCGAGAACTGATCTGGGCCGGATTCATCATTGCAAGCCTTGGGTGTGGTTTGCTAGTGTTGTTGGATGAAGTGAGCGAAACCCCTTAATTTCCCAGCATTCTTTCTAACAAATCCTAGAACACAAGTACAGGCGTGACAGCTGCCATATTGATCGTTGCTGGTATTGGTTTCGGACCAAATTTCAATTCCTTGCTGATTCCAATTCATGCTTCTTTTGATGACCGCTCTGCAAACGTAGACATAGCGCTTTCAGCATCAGCATATGCATTTATCAGAGCAATTGGATCTAGTGTAGGCATCAGCATAAGTGGGCTTGTCTGCTTTACAGAGCTACGAAGGCTTCCCTTAGAGAGCATCGCTCACATGAGCGTATCGCAAGCCATAGAGGCTTTACATACTATGACTGGAGCGGAGAAGACGGAGACAGTACATGGATTTCAGAAAGCCATGAATAGTGTTTTCATTGAGGTCACTGTCGCAATGGGTATGGGCATGTTGTTAAGTTCTATCATTGGAAAGCATCAACTTGGCGAAACAATTAGGTCAGATCATAAAGTGGGTGGCCGGCGTCAAACGGAAAAGGTTTAATGGGCCTCAAAAGTCGTTAGCATCAGCATTCATAGCGGTGTCAAAAGTCTCAGGTCCGAGTAGTTAATTTCTCTCACATCATACATTTCTAGAGGCTATAGCCGCCTAAGGCCCGCTTCTGCGATTCTTCCGCAAATCTTGATAATGAAGTCCATCTATAATTGCGCTGAGAAAAAGTAGGTGCGTTTCGCGTAGGTCCTGTCAATCGGCAACTATTTAAAAAGCTGTATAGTCCATTGATTCCACATCCAGCCAGAACTGCATATCCGAGTCAAAAGCCATTTCATTTAGATTTGTCAGATGAGGTTGATGGCTGTGGCTATGCAGCCGTTGAATGACTGTGTCGACTGCGGGTGATGAGGTTGCCTCCGAGAGGGAAATAACCGCATACCTATTCAGCGTTCCTTTCGAGAGTTTACGATAGATGCTCAACATCTTGCGACCGGACTTCCATCTCTCCGTCATAGCGGATAAAACCATGCTGGCAGCACGAATATCTTCATTGACCTGTGACCAATCCGCCGACATGCGAAGATGTTCTCCTGTCCACAAACAGAAGAGGTGTGTCACGGCAGCGAGGAAAAGCCAATGAACAGCCATCCAGGTCGAGTCGACACTCCCACGCAATTGAAGCCTCGAATATATCCTCAAAACGTGTGATGCTGCATCAAAGCACCTCTCAAGATGCTGTGTAGATGGTTGTGGATTGGCCGGAGATGGTCGGTGGATGAACATCGTAAGATTATGGTACGAGTGCTCGAACCAGTCAAGTGTATGGGGTGTGCATATAGATACTGGGATGTCTGATCGCCACACGTCCAATCTCTGTTGCACATTTGCTAAATAATCAGGGGGAGCTGGTGAGATTCTCTGGTAAAGGTAATCAGCGACTTCACTTTGCAATTGTCGGATACGAAAGCAATGACGAGATATCTCCACCGAATTTTCTGAAGCCTGATATCTGTTCCCTGTAAGAGGCAGATTGGCAGTTATGAACCTGTCTTGTAGCGCCGTGGGACGCCCAAGAGTGTTGCCAACTGCACGATCCATGCTATAAAGCGACCAGAAAAGGCGGCGTGGCAGATCGCTCGTGTCCTCGAAAGCCTCAAGAGCTGGCTGTTGACATATGGTCTCTGTATGAATGCCCAGCTCAGATGCCAAGCGAAGAGCGCTGCCCAGTAAGTGCCACACAATTGGCTTTTGAGGATTTACAATAGAGAAGAGTAGAATGAGCAAAATCGCTTGTAAACTATCAATTGTTTTGTGTCGAAGGAGGTCTCCTAGAAATGTAAGAGCCTGCTCATGGTAAGAATCGGCCATGTTCGAAGCCGTGACGTCTCCTCGAATCCGGCCCGCGAAGTGAACAGATATTGCAAATACCATGTTGACTACGACGATTGACGCGGGGTTATGATGCCGATCAGGCCCAAAGAAATGATCCAGATGGTGTTCAAATTCACTCCTCTCAAGTATCTGATACTGCCATTGTACCTGAACGAAATCTGCAAACAATTCTTCCATTTTCTCTCGTCCAGGAATTGAGGGTGCTGGTGTAGGAGCAAAGAGGCCATCTAGAGCGGATGTGAGTACGCCGGATGATAAAAAGCTGTCATCATCCACATCCTCATCTTCATGACCTGAATCAAGAATCCCGCGGCTTTGAGCAAGTCTGACAGCTGATTCAACAAACGCAAGTCCGCTAGATGCGCCCAGATATCTGCTTGCCGCCGAAACAGAGACAGATGGCGCAATAGAAATACTGGGTATGCCGGTTGTAGATGGTGTTGATGGTGGCCTGTCATCGTGCAGCTTCTTCTGGAGTAGATGTAAATGCTCCTCTAGCTGAGTTACATATGTCCGCGGTATTGACCTTTGTCGTTCAGGGTCAAATATCATGCACTCGACTTTTGCGTCGACACAACCAGAACAAGGTTTCAACTCTTGATCACATTTCTGCTTTCTTCGCCGGCACCTATCGCACACAGGCACCATAGATGGGCGCTGGTGACTTGTTAGGGTGTTCATGGGTTCATATAAAGGCCATGGGAAGACTGCTGTGTTGTTTCGTTGCTGTGGTTTCTCTGTGCTGGGAGAGGAATGGCGAAAGCGCAACGTGAGCAGTCGAAGTTTGTGATATGTAATTAGACAGTATGATTCGGAAGGCCGAACGGGTTATGTACATAGTGTCTTGTGGCGTCTAGAGCATGCATTGGGAATGGAATGTGTGCGAGTGGGTCCGTCTCGCAACCTCAATTTCATCCTCCGAGGTTTTACTCCTTATGTGCATTTCCTGCTGCAGCTCTTCTTGAAGCCTGTTGTCACATCTCAGAACATACACTCATAGACGTAAGCTTGAGAGCCCCGCGCCGCTCATGTCGAGCGATATCGGGACCCTGGCTCCTGCATGCACGAAATGTAGATCTCACCGAGTCAAATGTGACAGAGCCCGGCCAGTTTGCAGTCGCTGCGCGAGACTTGGGCATCGCTGCGAATATCCAGTCAGGAATCCCGCTACGGCATATGTCAATTATGTTGAAGACCTGGAGTCCCAGATTGCTGCGCTGGAACAGCAGCTGCAAGGCCCAAGAGAACAGGAGTCTGAAATCAGCCCTCGAGGTGGAGAATCAGGGATATCTGTAATCCAGGCAGAAGGGCTCTCCATGTCATCTCCAGCCTACTCAGAACACCTCATCAGCGATCTGTTCGCGCACACTACCAATGCGCGCGACTGGGACTCCAAAGTAAAGACTCTGGTTGACGATCTCGCGCAGGTGTCCCTTTCAGCAATGACAGCTCAAGGCACTTTTCCTTCACATGATCTGGTCTTGAGAACTTTGATACTCAGTGCAGCCTTGCCAGCGGGGCAGACCTACAGAGACAGCGCAGCCAACTCTCTTATACTACCTCATATGGATATTGCAGAGAAGGTCTGTGTGAGATATTGCAAGGATGTGTTACCAGAATCTCCTTTCCTTGCAATATCAGATGTCCAACAGCATATGAGAAGGGCCTATCACAATCATGATCACTACTCGATATTCATTGTGGCAACTATGCTCGCTACTACGGCCATCTTCCTGTCTCCTGGGTCTGCCGAGAGTGCTGTTGGCCTGTACATGACTGGTGTACAATTTCTTGAAGGAGCATTTGCGTCAAGCCATCAGCGAGATCCATTACAGGAGCTCGAGGCAGTGGTTGCTCTTGGCCAATTTGCTCTACTTGCAGGTGACAAGTATGCGGACTCATGGGCCTTGAGCGGATTGGCTGTTCGTATTGCAGTGGACTTGGGACTCCACAAAATCTGTGACACCGAAAGAAAGCGCCGACTGTTCTGGACTGCGTACTCACTTGATCGCAAGTGCGCCATCTCCAACCAGAGACCCGTTGGGATCCCTGATGGGGCAATTGATATTCCTCCATTACCTACACCGAACGTGTTTGAACTCTACCGAATAATGTCGGCCGCCTACGATTTGGGAAAGACTTCAAGTCGATCAGAATTTGAAGGCCTGCATCGCAGGTTGGATATCTGGAGCCAACAATTTCAAAATCAGCGACCACCTTCGAGGGTCTTAGAACGGGACATTATCCGTGTAAAAGCACTTCTGGACTCTAGTTGGACGCGGTGATACAGATATCAGTGGTCTTCTCAAAAATCAACCAATACCTCACTAAGAGCTTACCAGCATGACGTGAAGCTTCTGGCTGAAGTAAGGCAATGCCGCATGGCATTTCAACGCTGGTTGTTTAACAGGTGCAAATCAGATGGAGCAGCAAGTCGTGTGCTAACACAATCAGGTTGCTTCGCGCAGGAGACGTATCTGCCCTTCGTGTGACATTCGAGGTCAAGACCTGCGTAAGACGGCGCAACGTTCGGACCGTATAGTAGGATGGCCTGTCGAGCTGAACGGTCGCCAAGTGACTAGGGATTCAATTATAGCACTCAGGCGACCGTTGAAGAGGGTCGCCCAATTGTGTCAGTGCATTATGCATCGCACAAACGCCATCGAACAAAGCCCAATCATTAACGAAGATTGTCGTCTAGAGCGCCACGAAGTTTGAAAATTAGCCCCATCTCGCCTAGACGTTCGAGTACTTAAGGGGCTGCGTCCCGCACCCACAACTCGATCATATTCACCTTACGCATGCCCAAGTAAACGACCCTATACGAATTGACTTGGGCAATAATTCGTGTCCAGTCTACATTGAACGGCCGACAGTGTATCAATCAAGACAAGACTCAAAGAGCCGCCGGTCGGGAGATTCTATGTGCCAGTTACTTAGACTCTTGGTCGAATTCTAATAAAATGGGACTAAAAGATGAAAGCCACGAAACAGAGGGTCGAGCGCCTGGCTTAAGAGTGTCACTGCTTCGAGGTGAGCATGCGGCATCTCAACGCGATCCCGTCTCTGAAGTGTCCCGCGAGAAGATCATGTACAAGTTAGTCACAGTTTCTTGCCCAAATGAACCAACAATCATCGAATTCTACATGTGCGGACTAACACAACCCAAGGTACGAATGGCCCATTGGTCAAGTCCTGCTCTGGGTGTTTCTTGAGGCGTTGTGCACCGCAGGAGTTTTCGGTGTTTCCATTACACTTATACGCTTTAAAGTAGCTATACACGAAGCTGTACCATGGTATCCTCTCTCCTGCCCAAACATTCTACTGCCGTTGCCTGACATGTCACTATAAGGTACATATCATACTGGGTGGCCTGTAGTTCCATCACCTTACTATTCATATTATACGTCGTCTACATGATATCATATCGAAGGCTCCTTCCAATTCTGGTTGGTGTTGGTTGTGTAGTTCTCACCGCTCTCTGGTTCGCGGGTGTGATAATCACTATACGGGCATATTTTCGGGGTTATCATGGCTATCCGTTCAGTGTGAAAACGCAATGCGATACCTACACTGGCAAAAAGCCTAAAGCATCTGAATACATGGACACACTAGCGTGGCTAGAATGGGTTCACATCTGTAAGTTAGCCTTAGCAGGAGCTCCCTAAACTAGATTCACAGAATCTCTGACAACGAGGCGATAGGCGAGGCTTGGGTAGCAACCATTTGCTTTCAGGTAATTGGACTTGTCTTGATATGGCGCATGGCCGGTATTAGCATTATAACTCAAAAGAAGGCCAGGCGAGTCACAGGTTGAATGATGATCTGAGTACGTATTACCAATATCACAGCGCAGAGCAATTAGTTCCAGTCTTCCCTGGTTGGCCTTCGGCATGGCAGCCGATTCTTCGTCGTACGGGGTGGTTGGCACGTATATAGTAATTAGGTTTAGGCTTATTAGTGTAATCTTGCCTTGTCAGTTCGTACTTCCAATTCTAGCAAACGTCCGACAACCGACAAATAGTCGATTTAATTGGTTTCATCAATTAATATGATTGAATGACTCATTTGTCATTCCTGGATTTTTACGAAGTTCTATTCAGCAGCGCTATGGCAGACTTTGTTTACTTCGCCAATGTTTTGGTTCAGGCCTGCATGACGTCAATGACGTGATCCACACGTGGTCAGGTCTCCGAACATCGTCTCTAAAATTGGGCAAGCTTCGAACCTAGAGAAGTTCAATACTACCAACAAAATCAACCATGAAACCCTTAAGAAGATTTATCGTGACCCCTACCTACCAAACGAGTTTACCAAAGATCTTGTCCTCGCATGTCTCATCAAATTCCAAGCCAAAACAATCACCTGACATACCATCGTCCGCTGCTGAGGGCAGCTCTCAAGAGCCTCCACCACTTGTGTCAGAGGAAGCGAGAAATAAACCCCATGTCGTAAGAAAGAAGTCAATGGCCGAACTAGACGAAGAAATGAGGTTGAAAATGGAAGGTATATCGGGAGAAGGCGGTGCATCAGGTGTAGAGTACGAGAACGGGAAAGCCGAGGGGTTGAAGAGAGGAGTCAAGTCTAATATGTTCAGAGTCATCTAATCACAATATTCCAGAGGGACATAGACCATAAACATTGGCATGATCGATTGGGACCAAGCTGGCTTGCAAGAACGTCGGCTCCCAAGACATAGCAGCAAACAACTTTAGGCAATCAAGCTTAGAATACATTATGATTTCGGCAGAAAATGTTGGATTATTTTCATCTATCACTGTGACCTTGCTGCTGATCTGGCGCTGCATCTTTCTCTATCTGGCACTAAAAGGTGGCCATGACCTTGCCGAGCTAAGGCAGAGTCTTTGAAGATGCTTCGACCTTAGATTAGGCTTCATCAACATTGCACCGCCTTGATATGGCCGAATTAATATCCAACGTCGAATCGTGTACTTCGACAACAGAAGTGGTATCAGTACACCATCACAGCGCAGGCCGAAACTCAACACCCAAAGGCAATCAACTCCAAGCCCATCAGTATGCGAGGCTAGTCATCGTGACCAAAGCCGACGGGATGACGCGCCGCTCCTCTACTGACCTGCGCTTACATCGTCAAGCAGAAGTTGTCTGCGCCGGTACGGACGTTGCAGGAGATGTAGGACTTGCAGTCGTCGCCGTCGTGCCGCTGGTAGCTGTTGATGTGCTCTTCACCACAGTAGCTTGCACCACCTGCCCAAGCGCGTTGAAGATGATGTCCACTAAGCTGCCGAGTGGGCTGTATTCGTATGTTTTCTTCACCAATCCTCCTGATAAAGTCTCTGCTTCGCCCGTGAAAGTCATATTCTGCTGGTAGTTGCCCACAATTGAGCTGAGAACACTGCCGGCTGTGCCAACAACCTCCTGGACGATATTGCCGAGATTATCGATGATGAAGTTGAGCTTAGAATCTCCCTGTACGATAGAGCCTAGCAAGCCGTCCACAGCACCAATGACTTCCGTCACCACGTCCGTAAGATCGTTGAGTAGATTGATCAGCAGGGGGTTGAGATCCAGAGACTGGAGAGTGCGGTTCACAATATCCACCAGGTGGCCCAGGCGGATGATCAGCTCCAACTGTGCCTCGACATCTGCTATGGTGATGTTCACCTTCTGGATACCAATTTGGACGCCAGCATTGATAGATACAAGGCCAGCAACGTCAGCCGCCAAGTTGATCTCGGCTTGCAGATTGTCGACATCCAATTCAATGCGCTTGACTGATAGGTTGGGCACGCGCAGTAATACATCTGGTGGCGTGGAGGATGAGCTGCTGGCAGATGTGGTTCCAGTGCCGCCTCCGCTTCCACCTGAACTATTAGGTGCTGTTGTGGTGGGTGACGATGAATCAGGAGCCGTTGCCGAATCAGAGGCGCTCCCAGATCCAGTCGGCGCTGCCGTTGCGCTCTCTGTCGCTGCAGGACTAGTCTCCGACGGTGTTGCTTCAGTCGGAGAAGGTGCAGCATCGGTAGACGAAGCTGTCTGTGCCGTAGCAAAGGCAAGCAAAAAGCCTAGTAGAAAAAGGACAAAGCTATTGTTCCTCATGTTTGCGATTTGAAGTTCTAACGATAGAGAGAAAGAAACGAGTGTGGGGAGTGAGGGCTCAACCGGACCAGGAGAAGGTCTTTCGGCCTAGGATCGTGGGAGGAGGCGAGCAAGATCCAGGTGAGGCGCGAAGAGGACGAGAAGAAGACCACCTACATTTGGATCACGAGCCGTGGGTGTCAATGTTGGATATAAGGGGAGGAGGACTCCTGGCGCATTGGATGTCCAATGCACCCCAACACGGGCTCTAGTTGGGATGGTCATGCTTGTCCCTCACGCCTTGGAAGCGCATTGGGGCTTGTTTTGGTACAATATGCAGGGCTAGCAAGTTTCCAGATGGCCTAGAAATTGCCATGGGAAAAAGGAAATCCGTCCGACCAACATGCGAATTGCTGACCGCAAGTCACGTAATGTCACCTATTTTACACGACATATAGGACGGTCATTTCCCAAACATTCAATCAGAGTGGTGAGAAATCTTCCATGTTACAGGGAAATTGCTCATCATGCATGGGAGCTCAGCGGCGTCACTTCGCGCCATTGCATTGACGCACGTTAAACTTGCTTGAAAAGCCCCGGCATCCCGGTCCAGCCCAGTCGGATCTTTCCCCCCCTGTCGGGGGATGCGCCGCCGTTTCGGAGGTCTGCTATGGGATGCCCCAAAGGGGAAGAGTGGATGACCTGTCAATGGTGGGAACTTTGCAACCCTGACCCCGGATATTGTCATGGTGTAAGTGATAAGGTAGGACCGCGCGCCTGAATTTGCATGGCTATGCCGTCCTTGCAAAATAGCATCGACTAACATACATCGACTTACATGTCTGATGTGCTAGCACCTTGCCGATTGCAACCCCACCTCGGTGTAGGTTGATGGGTAGACGACGCAGGGAGACGGTCTTTGGTGGTTTGGCGGCGCCCATACTTTACTCATTCCCATCCCATTCCTTCTCACACACACTCGCTTTCTCTCGTCATCGTCGTCTGTCGCTGCCCTGGCCGCCACACCTACTCGACACGTCGACCTTCATCCATTCGTTTTCCCTTCGACACTTTCTTTCTACCTGGATTCGCAGCAGAGGCCTATTATTGCACACACACATCACAATGGGTTTGACTCTTCCCAAAGCCTTGGCTTTGATACTTGTGGCCTTGACGAGCTCTGTGCTGGCTGCCCATCAGCGAAATGAGAGGAGACAAGATGACGGATACATTGGCTACAATCTCGAGCACCGAGGTGATCCAGAATCTGCTATATACGAGACAGAAGATACCTCATCTGGAGTAGACCTACTCGTTGCAGAACCAGATGTCTACCTGAATGCCTCTGTCTATGTCGGCGAGATCAACATTGAGGTGGACAATATCACAGCCAAAGTCAACCTTGATGCTCAGGTTCTGAAGCTGCTGCACTTCAGCGCCGGTGTCGATGCATCAATCGACAGGGTTCGACTGAATATCCAAAATGTGTCGGCCAAGGTCGAGCTGGAAGCAAGACTGGAGAATGTCCTTCAAATGGTCGACGATGTGCTTCACAGCATTGATCTTAATCCTATCATTGCAACTCTGGGTCAGGATGTCGGCAAGATTGTAAACAGCACGGTTGGCATCCTAGGACAGACTGTTGACGAGAATGGAAATCCGGTATCAGGTAGCGAGAAGCGTGACCTTGGAATCCCAGGCCTGTCGTCGAGCTTAGACTACAACATCCACCACAACGTGCTCTACAGCGTCAATAACTACGAAGGCAAGGCGCACACGAATCGCGTTCTCGGCCAAAATGGTTCATTGTTCGACGTATACCTTGACAACGATGGCAACGAGAAGGGCCGAGCTGTGGTTGGCTACTACAGTCGCGACATGACATTCACCGGTCACAACAAGACAATCAGCATCGATGGCCAAGTCAAAGAGTACGAATTACAATACGAGTACAGGCCGTTCCATGGCATTGAAGTGATCAGCTGGATTTACCTTAATACGGTTGGCAAGGTGACCCGGACGCAGGTCATTAGCGAAGCGTGGGGAGGCGGCACCAGCACTATCAGCAATGATGACGAGGACGAGCTGAAAAAGTGATGAGAGCATCGTAGAGGTGAATCCATCGAGAGTTTTGAAAGGGGCCCGGCCCAATTTTCCGCGAATGCGGCTTCAATGCATGGAATTGCGATGCAATAGAGGCAAGCGAGCGAGCAGATTAGCGTTAGCATGTGGCCAGCACACAAAGGGCCCATGGAATGGTGTGATGGGGGGCTTGAAAGGGGAGGAACGCTTACCCCTTCCCTGCATTGGTCGGCAGTTAGAGCGCCGGCCAGTGTGCTAATTCAGTGTACATATTCGCTTAGAACAGCGTATATCATAGCCATAGCGAAACTAAACCATATGATAAAAGACTGTACGAAAACATTTGAACCATACCTCTGACAAGTCACAAGGCCAAGGAGTGAGTGCAGCCGCCGAAACCTGCTTTCCCCGCATGATTCCATCATGAAGAAACGAAAGGGATTGGGGGAATTCGCTTCCCCTATCTTCTCCTCACGGCAATTTGGGCACAACAGTCGCTAATCTGCACGCTAATGCCCTTCTGTTGTCCTGCCATGGAAGTGGAGATTCTGTACCTTACATCTGCAATTAAGCGTTGACAGGACAGGGGTCGTCTACAGAACAGGTCATTAACAGGAGGCATTGTCTTTTGAGCCGTGAGTGGTTGTTTCGTACAAAGTAGGCTCTCCGTGGCTCAAAATCTGAGCAGACAAATGTCAAGGGATACTTACAGAGCTAATAGCCTCAAAGGCTCGTCGTTCACCGAGATGGGGCCATAGCATCCGCTTTGAAAGAAACTGTGGTATTCGTGGGGGAGGTGGATTAGTCCCACTGGATGCTGCTGTAGTATTCGCACTATCAAGCGAGGTTCTCGGCCAAAGCTCGGTCCCGCTCTCAGACAATTCCATCTTATGATTCCCATCAGCGCATTGCCCATGATGCTTGACATGCAAATTGACTTGAGCCATAGCCCCAGCATATCCCAGTGATTCTCGCTCGCGGGAGAGTTGTACACACAGCCACTTAATGTCGGCCGCCATGCACTCTGATCGCAGGATAAGCCGATCGATGGTCTCTCCCACTCGTCCTTGTTGTAACTTCCGCACTTGATAAATGACAGCGCAATCAGGCATTTTGAGAATGCTCAGCGAATTCATTGCCACTCTCGGAGTGAAGCTATTCCTCGTACTAGACAATGCAAAGTCTGGTTCTTGTCGCTAATCCCTGCCGTTTCATGAACGAAGCTAAGGATATTGTGCTATGATTGCAGGGTTTCATCGCCATGGTACTTGACGTCATTGCTGGATCGCTAACACCACCATCACAGATACTGACACTCGCGCTAAAACGGTGCCATGCCATATCTAAATTGTTAACTGGCTGTGAAGTGACTGAAAGTCAGTCAAATAACAGGATGAGTTTATGACTGTCCTCACTCCGCAGAAATTTAGAACAGAAATTTGCAGCAGTGGACCCAGGTTTATATATCAGATCAGAGCACCACCTCTATTCGCTAAATGCAATTGAGAGGAGCGTGTCGTTGAAGTGCACGGCTCACCCGCTCACGATGTCAAGGATAGATATCGGAGGATTCACACCAGGAGTATCAACACTCTGTGCTCTCACAAATACGGATCAGCAGCCTACTGATGTAGTCACTTTAGCTATTAGAACTTATCAACTCTAACCACACAATACGTCCTGTCTTTGATTGTCACTAAGCACTTTCGCAGGCATAACGATCTAACGAATCAGTACTGCAAGCATATCCGGGCCAAGCTGTTTCCCAACGGCCATGTGCAGTCTCATAGTTATGCCACTGCGGCACCGCATTCCACTGAAAGAGATCCTCCATCGCCGAAGCCACTCTAACGAGCTTCGCCTCACCGAACTCACGCCCATAAATGCAGAAGCCGCATGGAACAGAATAGCCACTCTGGCCGATAGGCACAGAGGCAATGGGATAGCCCGCATAAGACGGAACAGAAGAGCAGGCGTTGTCGAATCCACCCGAGTAGTCACTTGGCAGAACAAGTCCGTCCAGCTCAATAACCGTGCCATTCTCAAGAGTGTATGCATATCCAGCGTCGATGGCTGCTTGGGCGGTCCTCCTCCCCCAGCCGAAAGCCTTCCAAAAGGCATCGCCGAGAGTGCCATTTGTGGCAATTGCGTTGTCGTAGAAGTCCTGTCCTGATATCGTGTTGTACCACCAAGTGCCGTTTCCGAGCGCTCCTGTTGTATCATTATGTGCGTCGTTCCAAGCTGCCATCTCCGTAAGGCTACTCATGTTATATCGTTCGTCATTCTCGGGAAATGTCCAATTTTGTAGCCACTCTCCATATGCCACAGCAAGCAGTGTGTTGTAGGCAATAAGTTGACCATACTCATCTGGAGTATCGGAGGGCTGTCCAAAGCCATAAGGATTGGCAATCGTGTCGAGATAGGGGACATGCTGTTGCGAGTCAGTCTAAGTGTGATCTACAATGAAAGTTGATACAGACAGTCAGATTATATATCTCCGCACCGGCAGCTTGCAGTTGTTTCACGCGACGTTCGTACTGCTCCCGCTGGCCAGGAGAATTGATAGCCTTGATCGCACGTCAGCACAAGGCTCTCATATGAGTAGACATTGGATTCACTTACACCCCAGGTAGACCAGTAGGGATTCCAAGGTAGGCCCAGCTTCATCCCTTTAAGTGCGTCTTTGTCCACCACTTCAGCTGCGTACCCATTGCTAGGGTGGCGCCCGAGCGATTGGAATGTCAAGTTGTCATATCGATCTGGGCCGGCTATGATGTCGAGCATGATGGCAACATCCTTGATCGACCGTGCAACGGCGCCAGGGGTATCATGATAGAAACTTCCGGGAACAACTCCATGGCGGGAGATGAGTCCGGGCGTTGACTTGATAGTATATAACCCGAGATTGGCGGATGGATGTACAAGAGAACTAGTGATTCTGTCAAAAGTGCTTTACCAAATTCTAAACTCAGGTGTACTAACCCATGAGTCTCACTTCCTAGGGCAATGGCTGCCTGATTGCTTCTGACTGCTACGACTGACCCTCCACTACTACCAGATGTGGCCTGAGTCAGGTTGAACGGGTTTCTTGTCTGCCCAACTCTAGTTGAGTAGCCGTCGGAAAAGTTGCTGAGTGCCCTGTGATCGGCTGCTTCAGAAAGTGCCGCATGTCCAAGCAATACACCACCAGCTGCGCGGATCTTAGCAACTACGGTAGCTTCTGATGAGTAGCGGCCTCCCAGGAGAACAAGGCCTCCTTCACTTGTATTGTGCTTATCATCTGTGTAGAAATTGTCCTTCACCATAAATGGTATGCCGTGCATAGGGCTTCTAATACCCTGTTTGGTTCGCTCTTCATCCAGGGCAGCGGCGATGGATAAAGCATCCGGATTCACCTCGCTGACTGACCGCAGGTAACTTACGATGACGATAAGCGTGAGTTCCCACGGCACCCCAGGGCAGAGTTTGACTCACCCATTGGTCTGCTCAATTCGCGCAATATAGCACTTCACTAGATCTTGACTCGTGAGATTGCCCAATATCATCCACCGTTGGAGAGTATCCACTGTGGCATCTTCAATTTTTATGCCATTGCACAGCGGCATCTTGAATGGCGTAGAGCTGTTGTGGCATGTCGCATTGGCGACAGTGGCCATGCTCACGATTGTGATTGCAAGCAAACGCATGGTGACTTGTCAGGACCGGCACTTGTGTCTCAACGCCAAAAGACTAGGCGGACAAGGTACGTCACATTGATAACTACTGGGTATATCTATCTTTTATGGCCGAGTATCATGACTCGATCATGAGCGACTTTCTGCCTCACACTCATGCCATCGTTCTTATCTGCCCGCGAGCTAGAGAGACTATTTACTCTTTAAGAGCCCGGCAGTCACGAGCCATTTTCCAAGATCCACAATATCGTGGAGAAGTCCGTATGGTGTTTAAGCTCGGTGTGATGTTTTATCGATAAACATCGGGTATTGCCGAGCACGATAGCTCGTTTAACTACTGCGAACAGCCGACACATTGCACGCTACGGGGCATCCGCTGGACTTTTGTTCAATACCGGTCTATGGAGCTCCACCTGGAAAGTACACCGATCTTTGATCGGGCCCAGGGCAGTTTACGTTACTCAATTACCACGCTGATTGACAATTCTTTGGATTTAGGTTTAGGACATCCCCGCCAAACCTGTACGAACCAGTTTCGCGGATGACATTTGACAATAAAAGTCTCTCTGTTTTGCTATGAGCAAATACATCGCGATTAACTTACATAAATGTATCTAGCCGAAGTGGTGTACTCTTATTGGATAATAAGCGCGCATCTGCAGCCGTTCCATCTCCTTCCAGCAGCTCCCCTGCTGCTCTCCAGTTGTCTACCTTGTATCTAGATTCAAAAGCAAGTTCCCTTGTGACATAAATCTACGACAGGAGTAGATAGGCCCGCACTCATACGGAACGTACTAACAGCCACAAGATAACCGCTATCAATCCAATCGCTTACAGCACAGACGGCAAAGGGGTCTACACCTCTCATAGCTCATCGCTACCTAGGGCGGAGATGAGCTCCTGGTAAGCACATTACCAAGTCTCGCTCATAACGATTCTCCGCGGGCGATAGTGATACTTGCAGCCGTTTTATTCGGCGATCCCCAATGTGTGAGCCAAGATGTACAGCTACATCCCATCATCAATACGCGTGTTCGTTGTTAGGTGCATGTCTCAGGTGACGTGTAGGAAAGCTTCACGAATTGCTTGTAAATACGAATGCTCATATCTAGGTCATGGGAGCTTACAGACATGCTGTAACCGCTAATTTTTCAAAATAGCGTGCTGCAGGGCCTACAAAGAGTCGTCTCACAGGCTTGGAAAGCCAAATCTCTCGTTGCTTTTGTATCGACGAATAGCGATAGCTCGGAGAATTCTCTAAACCAGTCAGCGCTCAAAGCTTAGAGGCCTAGGCTTCAATCTGATCCAGCAACAGGAATTAAACTACTCGCAAGTGTTCAAGTAACAACTGTGGTTGTTAGTTAGAGCCCTGAATCGTTCAATCGGGTGGCAAGCGACAGTCCTATCATAACCTCCACTGTGCAAAGGAAAATGAAGCTCAGTTATCGCGACAGCGTCAATTCATATGACTACCTTGACTTACCAGAGTGCCTCATTGATTGTTGAGATCTCTATCCAGATTAGGCATACTTGGCGGGCATGTGGAGCATTGTAGGATGTTAGCGACAGTGTCTTCGCCCGCAGTGCCGCACGTTACAGCCAAGCAGTCGCAGGCGGTGTGGCTCAGGGCATCGGTTCAACGGCGATCCGAGAACCCGCAAGGACAAGAAGTCCACAAGACAAGAAAACTGTGCTGACGGATTCGTCCGTAGCGATCAGCTGACGACGACGATGACTTGTTGAGTCACTAAGACTTATAATGGAGGAAAAACGCATCCCGAGAAAGGGCTTTCTGACATCCGGGAGGAGGAGCACTTGTAGATGGCAGCTGCAGAAAACTATTGTTTTGTATCGGGATTGAACCCCCGGTGCTCTGGGCAAGCTGAAGATATGTCGCAAGGGGCGTGCCAGCCCTCGCTCTATAACGTTATTCAGGTGCGTGGACTGCCACGTCTGTGCGATGGCTTAGTTCAGAAGAACCAATGCCTCACTGATTGACAGGCAATCTGCGGGGGTCGTGACGGCATCTCAATCTTAAGTCTAAAAGATGAAACGGCCGATTGCGGGCGTGCATGACATATTTGACAAAAATCTTAAGTCCTACCCTGGTCCTTTTCCCTCTCTGACCGTCGTGTGCCTGGTGAGGAGCCCGAGATGCCATCGAAACAACTTCTTGGGTCGAGGTGCAGACACTACGGTATTTCCACGCAGACAAATACGTACTGCCGTTGCTATTACAGTGTGCAATGTAATAAGCCGGTATCCCATGATTGGCCCTCCTCAGTATCGTTGATTGCGCGCCGTCGCCCTTTTGATGTGCGCTTGTGTTCGGTGGCGTCTCACGTCATCAACTGCAATTTGTCACTTTTGCTGGAAGAAGAAGAGGAGGTCGAGGGAGGAAAAGGGTTCCTTTTTTGGGGTCATCCTTAGGGATGATTATGGGCACGGCACAGCACCGGTACTTCTCCCAGCCATATCGGTGGATGCGTACAGTAAACAGTGTACAGCATTCGGATCCCTGCGGATGTTCTGGGATTGTGACGTCCGCTAAGGCTACTTGGGAATTGAGGGGACTGAACTGGGCTGTGAAGCCACCGTTTTGTCTTGTCTCTCGCTTCTGCTGAGAGTGTGTCCTTGTCTCTATTGCGGCTTGTAAGAAAAAGGTGGTCCCTTAGAAGTGAAGAGAGTGTTTGCTGCTCCCCTCCCTCCCTCCGCTTGCCTTACCAACGAGAAACGCCTCCGTCGCATTCTGTTCTAATTATGGCGGCCGCCTCTTTACCCTAACCGTGTAAAACCAGCACCATCTTGGAACAAACAGACAGACAGTCCAGGTCAGTTACCGACGGACCAGCATCTTTCGTAAAGGTGGTTCCAAAACGGCAATCCGGCTGCTCCTTTTCTGAAACTCTATCCTGCAACGATCCAAAGTTCGTGAAGACTTATTTTCTTTTCCCCGCGCTTGTATTGCATTGCAAAGATTGCTTGTCTGCTCGCCTTGCCATCACCGAGAAACCCCGCGCGCACACAGACGCAAGCAAGCAGGTATACTGATCAAGATGTCTAGCATGCTTCGTAAAAAGGAGGTGTTTACCATCATCACGCCCATTCCGGGCTTCATCCCACGGCAGCTGGCCATCGACATCCTCCACAGCCATTCCGAGGTCATAACCCTCAACCCGCTGGTCCTGGAGCACAAGCCCATCAAAGCTCCGCGCGATGCCGCCTCCGACGAGTTCTACTCGACCTGGTACGAGATCACCGAGCGCATCCAGTACATTCCCGGCCTCGGCAAGATGGGCTCCGGCAAGATCTCGTTCAATGGCTGCTTCCACGACATGCCCTGGGGCCTTCAGACACACATCTATGCCCCGATGAATATCGACCTGCGCAACAAGTACCGCATCGCCGGCAACCAGCCCGGCGTCGAGGCTCCCGAGCAGCTAGAGATGGGCCTCGGAGCGCTGGGAGCGCCGACCGATGGCCTTTACCTGCGCGAGGACATCGAGATCAAGTGCAACGTCACCATGGTCAGCTTCGTAAAGAGCCAGCTGAAGACCGCCAGCAAGGAGATGGTGTCGCGCATCATCAAGAAAGCCGAGCTGCTCGACGCCGGCGTGCTGCATGCCATGATCGAGGACGGCAAGCTCAAGACGATCAATCCCGCCGACCGCAGCAGTACGAGCACCAACATGGCCTCGCCGCAATTGACGCCCAACACCCAAGTTTACCAGAACCAGCCTTTGTCGCCGCGCATGCCGTACCAGGTCCCGCGACCAGTATCACATCAATACTTCAATCCATCCGGAACACCTCAGAACCCGCATTACTCGGCGCCGTACGGTCAGCCTCCTCCACAGCATCAACAGCAGCAGCAGCAACCGCAGCATGCTGAGCTGCCCACCTCTCCACATGGAGGGGTCGCCCCGCAGGGGATGAACATGCCCGTTGAGATGCCCGGCGACTTCGTCTATGCGCAGCCCTCCCCGCGCCTGCAGCCTCCCCAGCCCTCGCCGACATTCAACCAGCACCTGTCCGACCGCGATTCCGCCATCTCCACACAGTCGCGCAATTCGCCGGGGCCGAACGACTGGCGGTGGTCGCAGAGCCAGCAGGGCACACCCTCGCTCGGCGCCAACTCACGCCCAACATCCATCTCGTCGGACACGACCGGCGGTGGCTTCCACTCGCCGGGCCTGGAACACCAGGGCTTCGCAAGCGAGCTGCCGACGCACAGGGAGACGAAGGAGGAGCACCAGAATGAGACGCTGAAGAAGCTGGACGGAAGCGCAAGGCAGCATCTGCCCTCGCAGCAGAAGAGCTATGCGTACAACCCCGCGGACTATGCGAAGGTGGGCGGACAGAACACGTATCCGCACAATGCGCAGAGATACCAGTACACGCAGTGAAGAACACGGCCTTGAATGATCATTTTGTGGATGAGTGTATGCTGAGTTTGGCATGGGTAAATTTGGTGTCGTCCTCGCATGGCGCGTCGGCGTTTTGGTGTTTGACGATGACAATGGTGGGACGGGGTGGGCAAGATGCCTGCCTGCTGGGATTAGATGGGATATCAAAACCTGTAACTTGTTCATCAGGCGTTTATTTTAGGAGGCACGTTTAGCTTTATACCAATGGCATTATTTTTGACCTATGTTTCTTCGTTCTCATCGCGAGATCGGTCTTTCCTATCTTCGCCTGTCCTGTTTGTACTTCAACGATTGAATCGAGCATAAAGGGAGTCTCATGTCTCTACTCTGACTATAAAAGTGAATATATATCCTTTCCCTTACTGCTGCAATCTCATTCTCCGCGCTTGATCTTGAGTCCGCAGCGACAGCTTCAGCCAGCCCTTTGCTGTTGCAGCCTCATACACTCTCGAAGGCATCCGCACGACCGTCTCCCTGTAAAGGCAGTCATTCTCGAAACGCCAGCTACAAAGAACGGCTCGCAGCATGCCTCCCTCCCGGCCGGTGAGCAACGCGACGGTCGGTGGTCGCTCCGCCGAGAATATAGAGACGCTCAACTCGCCCATGTCCACCAGGGTGAAGAGCTGATGACCAATAGGTAGCGACTGAGCAATGAGCTCCGGCTGATTGATCCACTCAGGTTCGGTGCCTCGTCTTTCTCTCGGATGACGACTGTATCGTGCAAAAGGGGTGGCCGACGGCGCGTATGTGAGGCGACCAGTGCAGTTACCGAAGACAATCTTCTCAAGCTCCTGGATCTTCATGACCCCCTCGAAGCCGACTAGACTCGGACTGCTTTTGAGCACTGTCCCGCCGAATAGCCTACGGACAGATACGGGCGCGAAGGCGGAGAGCAGAAGGCCAATGAACAGAAAACCGCTCACTAACCAGGCAATGAAGGTGGTTTTGACCTGGTCAATAAAGCCAACCCAAAAAGGTATGTATGTGATGGCCAGCTGTACTCCGAAGACCAGCCAGCCAAGTCCAGCGGCAACGAAGAATGCCGCAAAGAGCTTCTTGAAGCCGTAGTTGCGCTGGACGATGGCCTGTGGGAAGTCCTTCCAGCGGATATGGATGGCACGGCAGTTGTCTAAGATGACGGTTTCGTCTTCGTTGGCGACACCGACAACGTCACAAAGGGGCGTGACGTGATACAAGAGGGTCTCAAACTGGTCTCTTTCGGAAAGAACCTCAAAAAGAGGGCGGTCAGTAGTTGTCTTGATGCCAGTTTGTGTCATGATTGGCTGAGGTTGAGGGAGAAGAGATATCATTCTCTCGATAAGCTGATCGCTATCATTACCAAGCGACAGGCGAGCGAGGTTTTGAAAGAGTGTGTCACCGTCGTTACGCTCGATGCGGTAATGCAGAAGGCCCATGACCGCGTATGCCAAGTCAGAGCCTGTGAACTCATTCCTCATCTTGTAGTTGAGTGCCGTGATCGAGGCCGGAAGCATCTCGAGGCGACTCAGGGTGAGAAGTCCAGCGAAATGCTCGGCCAGTAGTCGAGTAGCGCTACCGCCCTCATGATCGTCTCGGCCGTCTTGTTCCGTCCAAAAGGTGGCAGTCATCTCGACTTTGTGGATGGTGTCTGTCTGCAACATGCCTTGACTATCCTCAAAACAGAACAGCAAGTCATCGCCAGGGGCTAGGAGCCCTTCGGGAAGAGTCCACATCCTCTTGCCCCAACTTGCTTTGGCTTCAAGGGTGTTTTCTCCAAGCATCACAGCAACTGCGGTGGCTCCTCGTACAATATCACACATTGTATAAACATCGTAATCTTTCACATCTCCGTCTTCTTTTTCGACGAGTTGCGCATCAAGCCAATACGCGCTACAGCCTTGCTGTTCTGCAATATTCTGAGCCATGCGGCGGACTCTGTCACTGCCGCCAGACTTCTCGAACTGCACCCAAGCATAACTGATGAAAACATACTTCAGGCTAGCCTCAACTCTCCCATCCACTGTAATCCATTCATTGCCCTTCTTGGCAACGAGCCATCTGGGACGTATCGATCTCCGCCTCACATCAAAATCGGGATCTTGCTTGGCCAAGGCGTCAGTGCCGGGCGCCATATCCAGATAGTTGATGGCATATTTTGGCCAATCCCAATAATAACCCGAGTAGTCGGTATACGTATCGGCGGTTTCAACGTCTTCCCAAGACGATACTCCGGGGATCGCAAGCATGATTTGAAGAGGAACAGCAACTGCAAGCATGCGGACTCCGCCGTCCAACTTGTGGAGGAATCCGGGTTTTGCAAATGGACCAAGGGCCCATTCAGCAATTTTTAGCACTAAGGGGACGTTGCCACTGACACCGGCACGTATCCAGTCACCGGTGCCAAGTCTGTTCTTGAGAACATGTCGAGTGGCTTGGACTACCAGTCGTCGGGGTATGTAATTTGTCGGACTGAGGTAGACAGCTACGTCCTCAAACTTTCGCGAGATTTGGTGGAATTCATTGCGGTACGCATACTTTCCATCGATTTTGACCACTTCTCCTTTGTCTGTCTCCCAGTCCCCTGTTTCAGCCTCGTTCCCACGAAGCTTCTCAGGGTCCAGTCCCGGCTGAGGGTGAGGATGGTAGACTCTACGAAGTCGCTTGAAGCCTGGCTTTCCGCTGAATCTTGACGTATAATTTGCTTGTATCTTTTCTTCTGGCGTCTTGGCCCATGGCCACCATTTCTGGTTGTGTTTGGGCTCTTTCGAATCCACATTGGACCCATATGATAGGTTGCTGACATTTTGCTCGTGATTTTCAAACTGAGCATTGGCAGCAAGGGAAGAGGTTGACGCTATGGGCTTTCGTTGAACCTGTTGCATATCAGAGTGAGGTTGCCCCTGAGAAAGGGGCTGTTGGTTGATACCAGCCATGGCGTTCTATTTCCCGCGTGTTCAACTAACACCTTGGAGGCAAGGAAGCAAGATGCAAAGGGAACATGGCACAGAAAATGCTTCGACATGTCGAGCTCTTATTGCTGTCTCATTGCCTACAACGCAGTCATCGGAGCCTTGCATTGCTGTCATACCCAATAACACCACATTCTATGCAGCCCGTCTTGGTGGTTCACGCCCTGTTAGGCGACATTGGGGGCCAAGAGCCAGAAGGATTCGCCAAAACATGGCTAAGGTAGGTAATTTTAGACCCTTGGCCGCGGCTGACCACACCATCTCGTTTTTGACGTGTAAACATTGGTTCGAGGCCTATAACGGTGTGGTGGCTGGATGAGTAATGGGACTTCCCAGGTGCGTGGATGCGTTGGTGTCGTCGTTGGCTCCGGGAGGCTGAAGTCTAAGATGTCGGTGGCGGTTTCAGCGGGAATGAAGTGTTTGCTGCTTTTGTTAAATCTACGGAACTCGTATAGGGGGTTTCTGACTCGTCGACAAAAACTTTGAAGGGTTTGTTCAGCTGCGTAACCAGAGTGACTATGGACTGCAACTAACCGCAACTTCATCTGTCGTGGAAGTTGAGGACTGAGAGTAAGCCTGCCTTTGTTAGCGAGCCGATGAATGCTAGGTAGGCGAAGCCACACTGCACCGGCCCGAGCCTACCGAAGGTTAGTAGTGTCTTCTCCAGCACCTCGATCTCGCCTTCGAGCCGCTTGTGACATTGAAGTCATTGATGGACCCAACGCATGACACAGGTGAGTAGAGCCAACCAATACGAAGAGCGAAATCTAGAAGATGATTGTCAATTTGTTTGCGTCCTCTTTCTTTTTTCTTGTTTACTGTCTATGCAAAATTCAGGTCTTCCACTGGTATTTGCACCACCTTACGCTTGCCCCATGTCCAATGGCTTCTCGGATCCTGCGCCAGCGCCTCCAACGAGGGCAAGTCGCCGGCTTTGGGGCCTGACTGTCGCGTCAATGCGCCGATGGCCTTCTGCGCATACTCCTTCGCCTTCTTCTCCTCCGCAAACAGCCCGTAGTTCAATGCCGCTCTAGTATAAGCCGGACCCAAGTAGATGTCCAGACGCTCCTCTTCGTACAGGGCAACTAGCTGAGCGCCTGTCTCAGCCGTGACTTTCTTGCTGAATGGATCATCGAGCTCTGTCTCGAGCTCTGCGATTAAGCGGACCCGCGCGTCTGACGCTTCGGCCTCGGCATCGCCCATGCTGCAATGCGCGCACCGGCATTGGAACCCCCACTGTGAAAGGCGCTCTTGCCTCTCGGAGCGAGGCAGATTGGCATTGATGTAGCTGATTGTAAGCTCCTCTCCCGGAGCAATGTCGCGGATGGCTGTGGTGATGTGCGTTATGTTGGTGATGCGATAGGCAACACTTGGGGCGTGTCAGAATTGCGCCTCATGTTTGTCAGGGGTCGTCTGCTACTCACTTTGGCCTGCAATCATGATTCATACGAGAGGCGCCGGAGAAGCCTCCTATGTGGCCACCGCTGTCATCGGTGCCGATATGCATGCCGAAACCATTCTTGTCGAGTTTGACATGCACATCATCGCCCATCTGCTGCATGAAAGCTTCTTTCCCATGGGGTGGCAGCTTCTCCACTGCTAGATCGTAGAGATATGATCTCTCTTCAGGTGATAGATCCTTGTGTGCATCCACTTGAACCATCATAGCAGGCGGGCTGATCATGATATGTTCCCCCTTTGGAATTGCTCGGTTTGCAACTAAGCCGATGCCTTTCCCTGGGACACTGGCAACATCGAATCCAGCTGTCGACGATCCAAGATCACTTATGGTAGGAAAGTCCGCAACTAGCTTGGCATTTTCGATGGTGGTGACGAGAACAATACCATCTCCCACCTCCTGATTTGAAAAGATGCAGTACTCGTCAACGCATTCGTGAGGTCCTTGCCAGCCAGATTGCTTTACAGCTTCACTGCCTTCGACAAGCGGAGTTCTCAAGCATGTATTCTGCTCCCTAATATTCAATAATCCCCGTCGACAGATAGCACTCTCAGAATGCAGCACATCCGCTATGGCTGGGATCACTGAGATCGCAAGGGCCACCAGGTGTAGTTGTAGTGCCATCCCTGTCTATACCTAGACAGTCTAGCAAAGATGTCCAAGCTGTATGAAAGCTGTGTTGGTAAGTTTCTTCCGCAAGATGACGGATTACAGGGCTCCTGGCGCATTGAATGCTCAAACGAACAGGTGTTGTTGCCGGCCTGGGCAAAATCTTCTTTACGCCAAGTTTGACACATTTTGCCTAAACAGCGCCCTTGAGTTGGCACCGGCAGAGAATATCGATAACTTCCGGGAACGAGCATAACACTTATTAAGATGACACAATGAGCCATGTGGTGTGAAATGGTATATTCTTTAAACCACTCAGT
Organism: Phaeoacremonium minimum UCRPA7; assembly: GCF_000392275.1. Classification (NCBI taxonomy): domain Eukaryota; kingdom Fungi; phylum Ascomycota; class Sordariomycetes; order Togniniales; family Togniniaceae; genus Phaeoacremonium; species Phaeoacremonium minimum. Next base: position 284,853 of record NW_006921357.1, read on the forward strand.
TATATCCTTTCTATGTGATAGTCTTTCTACTTGTATGCGATGGCACAAGATCACAATGAAACACCTGCATCTCTTATGCACAAGTGATTTCCAGTGCAGATTATGTACCATTAACGGTTGCCACTATGGCGAAGTGTCTGATTGCATCCCCACATGATGGGGACATTCAATGGCGGTTTGTCATCGGAGGATTTAGAATCCCCTCGCATCAGATCACATGCATCGCAGCCGTTATTTAGAAGAGCCACTTCCAGACCCTCTTCCACTTGGGCCAGTTGGCCTGCTCCGCCTTCTCGGCGGCGATGATCTCCGCCGTGTCAAGCTCTCTGCGGCCCGTGACGAGATCAATCGAGTGTGACCGCATGAAGGGGGTCTTGTAGTAGATCTTGTAGGGGATGTAGCAGAGAATGACGACAGGCGCAGCAAGGTAGCTGAGGAAGAAGTTCTCAGCGATGCCGCGGGGAGAGTAGGTGCTGTAGTCGACGGGCCACACGGCAGTCCAGAACTGGGCGATGAGGACGAGGGCGTTGAGGATGAAGCCGATCCAGGAGCCGATGATGCCGGCCTGGGAAGTGAAGGCGAGCTCATCGAGGCTGTGGCCCTGGGCCTTCCAGGCCTTGCGGAAGCGGATGTGCGCGAGGCAGATGGAGCCCCAGGTGAAGATGGAGGAAAGACCCGAGAGCGAGTAGAGCCAGTTAAGAGCGGTGCTTGCGTCTTTTTGGCCGCCGGCTACGACGTAGCAGAGCAGACCCAGCACGGAAGACACAATGATGGCAACCAAGGGACGGCCCTTACGGTCGATGTAGCCGAGAATCCGGGGAGCTTGGCCTTGCTCAGCGAGAGCGGCCAGAGTACGGGAAGAACCATAGATGGAGGAGTTGCCAACGGACAGAACGGCGATGAGGATGACGACATTCATGATAGATGGCAGGACGGAGATTCCAGCGTTGTTGATGGCAATAACGAACGGAGAAGCCTTGGCATCCTCAGAGCTGCTACCAAGCAGACGGTCGTCGCCATAGGGGACCAGCAGGGACACGACAGTGAGGGCCACCATGTAGAAGAGACAGATACGCCAGAAGACCTGCTTGATAGCAGTGGGGAGGGTCTTGCGGGGGTTGCTGGCTTCAGCTGCTGCAAGACCAACCAATTCGGTACCGGCGAAGGAGAAAGCGGCAGTAACAAAGACGGAGCAGAGACCCTTGAAGCCGTTGTTGAATGCGCCTGACTTGATGCTTCCAGGGGGGTTGCCCTCGGGATCTTGGAAGTAACCGGCGTAGTCTGCTGGGACGTTGTTTGTCTTCCAGTAACGGTTGCCAATGTACTCTCCGTTCGGACCGCCTCCACAGTTGAGAACAATACCGAGGATGATGAAGCCAATGACGGCGATGATCTTGATAATGGCAAAGACGTACTCGGCTTCGCCATATCCTCGGACACCGAAAAAGTTGATAGCGACGATGACGACCAGGAAAATGGTAACCCAGGCTGCGGAGTTTGTGTCTGCTGCGCCAGGCCAGAATGAAAGTGTGATCGAAGCGGCGACAATCTCTAGCGGCAGCACAACTAGCCATTGCATAGCATAGCTGTTGATCATTAGCAACGAGCTATTAGCGCGTGTAGAAGATGATTCAACTCACTTCCATCCCATGGCGAAGCCCCAAGCGGGATCGAGGAAACGCGTCGAGAATGCTGAGAAGGAGCCAGAAACTGGGAACACGACGGCCATCTCTCCTAAAGCCTGAACCGTACAGAAAATCATGATACCAATGATACCGAAGGCAATGATGAGGGAGGCCGGTCCACCAGATGATAGAGCCGCGCCGGAAGTGACGAAAAGACCAGTTCCTGTAACAAGTCAGCAACTGTTCGACATCATGGCGAATTTTCACAGGTGGGCAGTCTCGGAGAGGCAACAGCGCATCATCTAGCAGCATTGCATTCGCAGGACAGTTTGCGAATGTGGGCTTCTGATGCGCCGCTGGCTCTCCGAGAGTACGTCCACGAAGGCAAATCCTAAGGTGGACAACGAAGGAAATGTGTATGGCTTACCAATTGAACCACCAATAGCAATCATCTGCAGATGGCGACCCTGAAGCTTTCGCGACAGACCCGAGTTCGCGGTGGCTTGGGCAGCTCCTTCATGGTCGAAGCCCTTGGTCACAGCACGCTCGCTGCTCTTTGTGACGTGAGCATTGGGGTCGCGCTTGAAGCTGTCGACGAAGCGTCTGCTCCATGGACCGCGCTGGCCCTCGGAGGCGTAGGCGACACTGCTGTCGGTGGCGGCGCCATTGCCATTGCTGGGAATGGCCTTCTCAGCGTCGTGGTCGCTCATGGTGATGATGGTGTTGGTCCTGCGCTGCGGTGCCTGTGCGGGAAACCCGTTCAGATCTCAGGATCGGCGCGTCAAGAAGGCTTTATAGAAAGGAATGTAATGAAATGTGATCATGAGCAGACCAGGGATAGGGAATGGGGCGGGTATAAAAGCGAGCATCTTCCGAGCGGCGGCGGCGGCGTCTCTGAGACACTACCTCGAGACTACTCACATACTCTCATACTGTACACTCTGAAGAGGAGAGAGATTGACTGGAGAGACTGGAGAGATTGGAGAGATCTGCTGCGGGATGCCTCGAAGCAGAGTTTGGATTCATAACAAGAACGTGTAATCTCATTACTCGAGTCATCCGATTCGACCATCTGGGAGCCCACTTCTGGGATGTCTCATCCTTCGCCGCGCGCCCTTTTGCGGATATCCTAGCAGATCCTAGCTGCTCCCAGCAGCAGAGGCTAGCATATCCCAGCACGTCATGAATCAGGGATGCGCGCCCTTGTATTTCTGACTAACACAAACAAGCTCCTTCCATAAGACCTTCCTCGCCTTCTAGCCAAAAGCTTGGTGCAGAGCCGCCCCACACAACCAAACCCTTTTTGAGGATGCACGGCTACTACTGCATGTACTGCATAGTAGGCTAGCTCGGCTAGCATGCAGCACACCCCCATAATTGTGCCAAAAATCACTCCGAAGCCGACATTACTCACCCTCACCCCAAGACCCTCTTGACCCTCTTCGTCCTCGAGTCACCCTGCGCACCCCGTACTGCTACCGTCCTACTCCCGTCCTAGACTCCTCCTACTGCGTAGTACTACACTCCTAGCCCCGTCGATTCTCTCCACACCGCGATGCCTAGATAGTAAGCTGGTCGGGTAGCTCGGCGTCAGCTGGAAAGAACGGGGCGCCTTGATAAGAAGACACTTTCAGGCCACTCAGAGAGCCAGAAACGCTATGTTATAACATGGAAAAATGACTGTCAGAGACGCACGGATACTCCCAAGGCACCACTCACGAGCCTCGCCCAGATATATCTCGTGTTGCGTGACTAAGGTGAGTGTTGCAAGTGAATTGAAGGAGCGACTGGAGAGCCACCAAAGAGGGAGGCAAACGCCGTTCCCGAACAGAACGGCCCGTCAGCTTTTGCCACTCTTTCGGAGTAGGCGCGTCGGCTCTCGGTCTCACTCCTACTGTATGTACGCATTTCATTTTGGTTGATAACTCGCACTTGTCAGCTTATATCTTGGCGGTCGATGGCTCATCATGGACAAACAGAGCCTTGAGAGGGAACGACCCGAGTCACGTTATTGGCGCAGGACGTTGACCGGCCGAGAGCATACTTCTAACGGCCACGTTATTCCAGCAGTGAGTGTCCCGTGGGATGTGGAAAGTATATCTCGAGAATAGTGTCTCGAAGCCTCAAGTCTCAACGGTACACCTCATAAATCGCCCATTGGTGGCATCAGTGCCGAATGCATACAGTCGGGGACAGTTACGATGCATCTTCTTGAGTGGTAACTTTCAATTTTATCTTGCAGCTTAGTCATCACTGGAGCATATAGAAGTGGTAGAAGGTTCAATGTGCCAGCCAATCTGGGCGTAAGACATTGCTGAAAGCGACAAGTTCGCAGCATTTGATGCAGAATGTGATGTAGAAGAAGGGACCCTGCCTTCAATTGTCAAATCGTTCACGTGCAGGCGTAGGAGGCGACGCTAACTGCAATGGTGCCTGCCGTAGATGCAGCAACTTGTCACGCGGGACATGCAGCGGCCCGCTAACTAACTCCCATTCAGTCGCGGCGAAAAGGTCATAAGCTGTCCTCTACTGCTCGGTGTACTCTATAGCACACACGCAGGGCGCCGAGTTTGTGGCGGACCAAGGCGATGTGTGTTCCTGAGGATGGTGTCCAATGAGATGGCGGTCGCCAAGAGGGATGCGCATCCATTTTCCAGGCGGCAGTAGGACACTGTGGCACAGTATCGCACTCAGCCACCCAACATCACTTCAGTGAAAAACTGCGTCACATTATATTCAATAGAGATTAATACCATTCTTGCGATGCGCAATCCTTCCAACATGAGTCAGCATAGTGAATCTCGCCGTCTTTGTATGGATTCAAAGCGTGATGATATCACCAGACTCACATTAATCACTGGCCAATCGACAAGCGATTCACCGTGAACCTTCGCAACATGGAACCAGCCGCCACAGGTCAAGGGAGTGTGATCCCTGGATCTACAGAGACTCGCAGTCGGGAGGGAAGAAGATGGGATGATCCTCCGGACAGCGAGCCCGTAGGAACGCATCTTGAGAATCAGACAGATCAGACCACTATGATCCTTATCCAGAAACGACAGATCATGCCATTGAATTACCGCAAAGAGGTCCTCAAGATTGCCTTTACGCCGCGGGATGATAAGATAGTCGCGATGGGACCGAACCACTTTGAAGAGTGGAATGTGTTATACTACTTTGACGCATCAACTTTCCAAGAAATCCTCACGCAGAGGCTTTTGAAAGCGGAAAAAGACTTCGCGTTCGCGCCTCTTCCAGACGACGCGATAGCGACCCCTTTTCTCCGACTGGCTGAGCATCATGAAGCGAAATATTATCGAGTCCGCAAGCCACGCCTGGAAATCTTCGACTTTCAGAGGAAGGACTTTCGACTCAAATCTGACGTCTGGGTTCAGGCACCCATCGCCTTCTCACCAAACGGGCTGTTGCTCGCTGCTGTGTCATCGAGAGATACGAGCCGCATTGTGATCATGAAGTCTGACACGGAGTCAGTGCTGACGGGAGTGATACGCGTGATTCCTTCACACATGGATGAAGTAACTCACCTTGCTTTCACGCCTGACGGGACCGGCATCGTCAGTCTATCCAAGGACGGGTCATGCAGGCTCACTAGTGTATCTTCAGGCCGGACTCTGCGGAAGTTTGAAGTAGAGACACGGCATAATCCTCAAATGCTGCAGGTGTCGCCGGATGGACAGTTGATTGCGTCAATCTGGGGCCGCGTGGTGATGCTATGGTATCCCAACAGGGAGGTCATCACCACTTACAACCTGAATGATGTCCGTCAGAACGAGGGATGGCCACTTTGCATATCGCCAAACTGTAAATACCTGGCTTGCAGAACCGAGCAGGGTCTAGATGTCTCGGATTTAGTGACTGGGCGGTTTGAGGGCGAGTTTGTAATGGATAGATCGTTTGCCACGGCTGCCGGATTCAGTTCTGATAGCAACCGCTTGGTAGTGGGCAAGGAAAACGGCGAGATCTGTTTATATGAGTTGATCATACTGTCATAGAGCCCTCAAACGAGTATCCAAAGGCATATGCTCGTATCTGCGGTCATGGCGGTGGCTTGGTTGAGGAGGATTTGGGAAGGATTAATGGACATCTTCGTTCTTGCCGTCTGAGTCACACGCTGAGGCAAGCCAGGACAACAAAGAATTCTCGTCCTTATATGTTACAACCCAACCAAAACACATCGACAACAAGAACAAGGCGGGCTTGGTCTAGTGGTACGATCCTTGCTTTGGGAAATCCAAACAAGCAAGTGGCCCCAGTTCAAGCCTGGGAGCTCGCCAGTATTTTTTTCATCGTTGTTTTGTGTTCTTTTTTCTCATTTTGCCTGATTTATCTTTTGCCATGTATGTTTCGCTATCACTTTCACGACGTAACTCTTATGCCCCAAGCTCATGATATAGACAACGTCTAGTATTTATTGATTTGATCAGATTTGCTCTGATGACTCTGTCCAATACACGATAAGATATAACATAAGACATAATATAATAGTCACTCTTTAAAGTAACCAATTTAACACAGTAAAATATTCTCAGACAATGTCTATAATCAGGATTTTATAAGGAATATTCAGTGTTATGAAAGTTTACAGAAAGTACCATTTTGACCTCTGTAGAGTGAATCGATATGGAGCTGCCAGATGACGTGAATCTTTTATCAGAAGGCTACCTTATTTTTATTACTGTGTCTTTCCTTAGCCTTGATCTAATTTCACTTGTTACGTGGTCTTCAACGGCTGCCCCACGCCAGCTTTCGGCTCCATTTCCTTCTATTGAATCCTCACCCGAGAACTTACATTTGTTCCATAGACCTGATCGGTTTGATGCTCCTTCAAGGCACATCGAATACATAGAGATTGCCCCTTGGATATGCACCGAAGCCCTAGGTCAGCTGCCTTTACTACATAATATGAGCTTTCGTTTCTTATGGATTCTGCAGCCTCGCCTATAACTCAAGCCCATAGAGCCGACATGTATCAGTTTCAACTCACAGGGGCACTAGCTCCTTTAGGTGAATTGAACCATCGCGGCGCATAGGTGCATAATGACTCCTCCAATCATCGAATAATGCAAGACGACACAATAGGAAGTCAATCCGACATGCAGCCAGCTAGAGTACGTTGGGCTTCGTCACAAATTTGGGCTTTGCTGCCCAACTAAGTCGATTCGGGTCGAAGTCTGAGACAAGTCGAGCAACTACAACAACAAAGCAATATCTACAAGTCGAGCAACTATAACAACAAAGTAATATCTACAAGTCTTCGCTAAACCTTCACGCTCTCGTTATGGCAGAAGATATGACTCAATTGAACTCTTTGTGGGAAAAGGCTGTGAAGACACATGAGGAACAGACGGGTGTCAACTTAAGGGATGAGAAGTCCAAGGAGGGTGGTAGACAGCTGAGAGAACTCTGGAAGAAGATGATTCGGCAAGGCGGGAACAGCGACAACATAGATAACGGGAGACCAGAGGCCGGGGACGATGATGAGGTGAATAGACTATTGACCTATCTGATCGGAGAGTCCGAAGGGTTCAAGAAAGCTCGCTTTAGGGGGGATACGCTATCTAAAGTCGGGCGATTCTTCGGTAAGTATATATTCTTCATGAAAGGAGCCGTTTCAATTGCAGGAGAAGGCGCGAATATTGTCTTTCCTGCGGCATCTATAATCACAATCGCCGTCACGTACACCTTGGGGACGTGTGAGAAGCTCTCTGACTCACTGAATTCTATTGAGTCTCTCTTCGAAACCATGTCTTCATTCGCACGAAGATTGGCATTATTGAAAAGTACACTTTCCAATAAGCACCTTGGTGAATACACGGACCATATACTCAACGTATTCACAAGTATCCTGGAATTCTGCACATATAACCACCAATGCCTCAAAAATCAGCATTGGAAATCGGAGAAATGGGTAAAGATGTTGTTTCAAGGAGGGGACGCCAAGTTGAAAGGAGCATTCGACCGCGTATTTGAGAGCATAAGTGCGCTTGACTCTGCTACAATGTTCCAAACGCTTGCTTCAGTCATCAGGGTATCAGACAAAATCGACGGGTTTGAGCCTGCGATTAAAAAACTATTCAGAATTCACGAAGAGCTCGTGGAATTCCATCGTGAAGTGAAACAACAGAACAATCTGAGCAGAGGAGACCAGCGTTTGAATCAAGAGAATGGTCGACATCCTAGTGAACAACTAGGCAGAGGCCTTGAAAAGTTCAACACTGAGTCACGAAAATTTGAGTCACTTGCAGTTGTCACAGAGTCCCTGTCTTCTGGAGCAGAGAACATTATGATGAGGCGACTGATGGAAACTGATAAAACCTTTGTCAAAGACACTTTTGAATGGGTTGATGACAAGTCTGATTATATTCATTTGAAGACCACTAAAGGAGGAGTCCTTCTCATAACTGGAGAATCCGGCATGGGCAAAAGCAGCATCTCGTTTTCAATATGGACTAGACTGCTTGCTGAATTTGAGGACGATCGATCAACATCAGTTGTCTATTTCGCCTTTGAGAGAGACATTGAGGTTTTGCAGTCTATTGAGAATATGCTGTCATGCTGTGCAAGCCAGGTCACAAAGCTTGAAACGGGCTATAGAAGTGAGGTCAGAGATATGATGAACGAGCCAGGCTGGAAAGCAAACTTATGGGAGTCTTTATTCTTGTCGAAATTTGACGATGCCTCAAGAAAAGGTCGGCGATTGTTTATGATTCTCGATGGAATAGATCAACTAGAACATGAAGAACAATGTCGACTTTTGGACCATCTACGCACTATCGAAGAGAGGGATATTGATATTAGGGTGGTACTCACCGGTACTACAGACGTATGGAAAAGAGAGCATCGAGATTTGAGCGGCCAGTGGCCCGACGAAAAGCTGTCCTTTCATGGCCTTAGACACTTTGAAATTTGCTTGGACAGGCAGAATCTTCGCGAAGATTTCCAAAGATTCGCAGAAGTTCGGATTGAATCTTTCGAAGTGCTTTCAAACCTTCAGCCCGGATTGAAAAGAATGGTCATCGAACAGATGAGGGATTATGCTGACAGTGTGTTTGCCAAATTCCTCTGAACCATACTCACCCGACTAATATGACAGGCTTTCTATATATTGAACATATGTTGCGTCGATTGAACATTATCAGGAACACGTTACTTATAAAGAAAACCCTCAAGTCGCCTCCAGAGAACACCCAGAAGATTTACGATGAATTGCTTGGCGAATGCAAGAGGAACTATACCGTTGTTGAGCAAAAGCTCTTATCATATTTGTTCGTTTGGCTGGCTTGTTCCAAGAAGCAGTTCACTCTGGCTGCAGCACAGATAATCTTGGATTTAGCACCTGTTAAACTAGATTCTCGGCCAAGGTTGGACCTCGAGGAAGGGGTAATGGGGAGATTATCAAAGTGAGCATTATATTCTGTTCCCCCATTGAAGTCAAATAAAAGTAGTGTTATTGATTATGCAGAATTCTTTCAATTTCGGACTCAACCGACTTCTACAATCCCGATAATTTATCAGACGATGAAGAATCAGTAGGACATGGGACTTGTCATCCGCAAACGGAATCCCGGAGCTTAGTTCGGTTTCAGGAGCCCATGCTGCGAGCTCAATTCACCAATAGGCTGAAGGGGTATGTCGCCCGCGACGCGGACAATGATTCTGCGACAAACTCTTTTCAAATAAAAAAGGATGAGATTGAAATTATGTTATTGAGGTTGTCGGTGGAGATTCTCACAACTACTACATTTCAGGATCAGGGCGATAGCGATGATGAGCAGAAACACGCTTTCAAGGAGTTAATCTCTGCTGCAGCGGAGTCTTGGCATGAATACTTTCGCAATGCCATTGATTTATCATCAAACGACAATAGTGTGCCGGAAATAAGAAACATGCTTTCTAAGATACTTGACAGAAACAGCGATGCAATAAGGAGGCTGGAGAGCATCTGGAACGGAAATTCCGAGAACACTGAATTTTGCATCTTCGGTTCAAGCCCAGAGGTCATTCAGAAATCATTAGAAGCTTTGTTAAAGATTGCTCCGCCCCCCAAGCAATCATCATCTCTCTCCACGGACTCCGATTACAAAGTTGGAACACTGAAGCGTATTGCTGAGCAGCACGTGGATAACTGGTTTCATGCGAAGGATTCACATTCCGCCTTCTGTTCCTTTCGGGGTGCCCACGTAGCCCTTCACTATGCTGGGGATCCCCACTTCGAAACATTGGAGATCAGGGCCGAGATTTTCGAAAAAGTTGCAAAATTTCGGTGCAGCTCGCTTTGTGCACAGGATTTGAAAAGCATCTCTCTGGCCTTGTTCTATTATCTGTACAATGGCGAGTCTATTGCTCTTGCCGAGAAAGGCATCGAGCTGTCAAAAGACTGTCGTGATAAATTTGATCTCAAGTACAGGATTGCGCGCGCCAGGTTTGAAATCTGGAGACAAGACTTCAAAAGCGACAAAGATGGTGTTTGCGCCCCAGATAGACTCGAGGCTGTCGTGGACGCCTTGAATTCTGCTTTGCGTTCCGAGCAGCTGTCCACTATGGCGAGTGGAGATGACGAACTTAAAACTATCATCAATAGCGCATATCAGATGAAAGCGAGGGTGGAGGCTCTGTGGCCGGGGCATGAACAGGATGCATTGCGGAGCATGGAAAAGGCCCTTGAATACAAAACTTCAGACTGCAACATAAGGTACTTGAATCGTCTAATCGAAAGTTTTGGAGCGAAGGAAATGTGGGCAGAAATCATCGCACTGTTAAAGATTATCGACAACCCCCTTGCGGACTGGTTGTGGGACGAGACTTACAGACTTGTCCACAGAGCAGCCAAAGCTACAGGCAAGATGAACGAGGTCCGAAATTACTATATCGATGCTGTGAATAAACCAGATAAAAACGGCAGTGAAGTTACTGATACTAAAATCTGGCTGGCTGCATTTGAGCGATTCGTCATGATGGACACCGATGCAGCGGCGAGACAGCTTCGCGAGGTCTTAGTATCCAGACATAACAAGTTCCGGTCAAAAGAGACGGCAGCCAGAAAGCTTTGTGACATCTGTATCGAACACTTTCTACAATCTTCAGACCCAGAAGAGATGGAGAAGAAGTTGGGTGAAATCGAAACGGTGGTGTCAGAGCTTACGCAATGGCACGGCTTCGAATTTAACGCAGAATTATCGATGACAAGAATTCCTGCTGCAATTATTCTCCGTAAGCTCGGACCAGCCAGACATTTCTACACTTATTTGAACCTCACCTTCGAATCCTGTGTAAATGCTCTTCGAGATGGTTATGATGCAAACGACCAAGCCAGTTTACGGCTACTTGCAAAGACTTTATGGCTTGCTCCTAATGGGAAGTTTGAAGCACAAGTCGCACTGTCTTGTCAGTTCTACCTCGTCACTCAGGTGAACAAGGAGCTAGAACATAGCTCCGATGGAGAAAACGAAGATGATGGCACGGAGCCGCCCGAGTATGATTTCCACCAAGACGTAACACGAGTCTGTGATGCATGCAGAAAGGATATCGAGAACTTTGAGGATGGTAAAATCTATGTATGCGTTTTCTGTACTTCTGTGGATTTGTGCCAGAAGTGTTATGAAGCGCGAATGCAGAGATATCAGCCACAGCAAAGTGACAAAAAAGAAGGCACTACAGACCAGCATCAGGCCGCATCATATCTGTCAGATGATTATGTTGAAGTCTGTCCTCGTGGTCATGTTTTGATCGAAGCTCCAGTTGAGGATTGGAAGGGGGTTCGAAATTGTGTTATAGAATATGGTAACGAGAAAATCGATTTTAAGGAGTGGTTAAAGAACTTGGAAGTGAGTTGGCAGCAGGCGTGGGAAGATTACTGGAGATATGGGGATAAGTACAGTTGGAATAATGAACGAGATCAAATAGGAAGAGTTCTTCGGAAGTTGAAGGAGGCACGTGGAGTTTTGGAAGATATTTCGGAGGACCTGCAACATTAACCATGTTTTCTGGCTCACAAATACTTTGCGTAGCTTCATGTATAGAAATACCTCCTGATGTTTTGAGTCTGGCCATTCTGTAAAACCACAATCACCTAAAATGCTGGTCTGAGGGGCCAGATCCAATTTTGTGAGTTCTCGACATGCGGTTTGGAGCTCCCAATACAGCAGCGTTCTTCCATCTTAGAACGAAATGAACCCACCTGTCAGCCGTTGCTCGTGTTGTAGACGTACTTAGGCTCAAGGCAGCTGCCCTGGCCTTTTCCCTCATAACAGCAGATCATTCTCCATATCAAGTGCATTACAATAAATAACACCAGACTTCTGACTACCAGACTACAATTTGTCAGCTAAGAAGAGCATGACTAGCCTATGAGCTTGTGGCGTTACTAAGACGTTGGAGAGGAGAGCTGGCTAGAGTCACGGTAGTGTTGCTCTTGATAGAGAATCAATCGATGCGTTCATCTTGTAGCAGGTATCAAAGCTATGGCCTGTAGCCTCCTAGATGGGTGGAAAAGGAAAGGAACTTACATTCAAGCAGACAAGACCGCCACTAAATATTCTCAAACGAATATGGACTGATTAATTATACCACGAAACCCATTTTTATACTTAGCCTATATCTAGTCAGAGACTGGGCGAGCTCTAATGGAAGCTGTAGCTAGGCAATGGTAGAAATGAACATATCCGCGCATGCATTGTGGCGGTACTTGCACTCTCGAGGCTCACCTAAGCATATGAAGGCGGTCTTCTGCGAAAGCTGATACTATAGCTTATAGAATCATCGGAAATTGCGCGTTGCGATCCTCAAAGCCAGTCGTGATGTTTCTTGGGTAATGCATTGTTTGCAAATAATGGTGCGAAGTGCTAAGTCAACTCAATGGGTCTGTAAACTCATTGCGTCTGATCAGGCCAAAGGCCTGACTCAAATGAAGGGGATAGAGGAGCTTAGTAAAAGACAAAACTGCACGTCAATTCAGGCAGACGACCTTTTATTCTAGTGGTTTCAAGGCATCTTGCTCGCTGATCAGGCGCCTTCCGCTGCGGGTCATTCTTCCTTAAGGTCGAGCATGAGGCGTCGTACTTTACTGTAGCAAATAGTGCGTCGTCGGCTCCAGGCGCTAGGCTCGTGACGTTCGCTTCAGTGCTGTGCCACCGCTATGCATTCGCTTAAACACCACTCAAATCTCTGCCCTGCGCGTAATCGACACAGGGGTTTCAACGTGCTCCCTACCGTTTTCCTACTGTCTTCTTCACCTGTACAAGTACAATGCACCAAATACCGAAGATGAAGTGTCTGATGGCACTGCTGCTCCTGATCGGCGCTGTGGTGGCGTATGAGACATCGTCAAGCGTCTTGATACCGCCTCCAACCGTCACAGCGGGCGTAGGCACGGCCATTCAATTCAATATGTCGGCGTCTTCGTGCTCTTCGCCTCTTCCAAATGAACGAGGTTGTGACTGGCCATATTTCGTACCTTGGCTAGTGGCTGACCCACGCTTCGACAATTCACAGCCGTCCAATCTGTTTGTTGAACAGTACATGTGTAAGCAAAAAAGCCAGACTCGCTTGTGGCCGCCGCAGCCTGCAGAGCTCTGAGATCTTTGATTGCATGCGGAGTGCTGACTACGTGCAGGCTATCTTTCCCCATGCGTCTCTACCAATCTGACCAGCTTCGACGCAACTATCCCGCCTTCCGCCGTGCCAAATGGAGCTCCATACACCCTAACGTACGAGCTGTTCAGGTGGCTGGCGAACGGCACTGTGGACAAGTATTCCCCTATCTGGGCTGCGTTTGAGGGGACAAGGTTTAACATCACTGGCGCCAACACGACCTGGACACCCTATGACCTCACGGGGCGGTACTATAGCGACAATAGCTTTCGCGCCTGGTACTGGAATGTGTCTTGCGAAACGCTTGAGTGCGCGCGCAATTGTACCAATGCAATTATCGCACCCAGGGTCCCTTTCGTAGGGGGCGAGATACCAGAAGTCGATGCCTGTGTCGAGGCTTGCCCTGGATATGGCTGGGTTCCACGGCAATGTGTTACGGAAAATGCTGTAAACATTGTGCCTGCATCAACTTCAACAGGCATTGATCCCTCGAGTAGTCCAGCATCCAATCCACAAATGACCACATTTAATACGCCCGGTACATCTCCTACTGCTCGTCCTTCTAGTAGCAGCTCCAGAGAGTCGTCGTTCGTTCTATTGCTTGGACTTTTCATCCTAGCGACGATATAAACAGCACCATACTTGCTACAACTACGGCCATGCGCGTGACGCGGTTGTTTGTTGACCAGATTGGTTCTCTTGAAACGTTACTCAACTGAACTCGCTATTTCCCGATCTGTGTCCACGGCGAACTGCGTACCACCTTCTTGTCTTGCACTGACGATGATCGTCATGTGCAGATGTTTGGATTTGCAAGTGCGCGGGGTAGTGCAGAAACAAAGATGCTAGTCTTGGTATCCCCTGTCTTGAGACAGTAGCTCTCGGCCCTACTCAGTCCCCAGATGCAGCGAATCGGTGTTCGACGGCGACCACGGCGGAGACGTGGATTTTCAACCTTAGCTTCCTAACGAGGGAGTTGCTAGGCTCTACGCTGCATACTTCGAACATGAGCCGGTGAGAAACTCGAATGCTCACGTTAGGGGCACGAGAACAACTTCTGATGCCAGATTCGGATCAACGACGGAACATTCGACGCAGGACAAACGATCCGCTAATCTCCTGACGCGTTACGACAGGTCCAACAACAAGGGCATTCATGTCGTTCTTAATAAAGTTTGTTCAAGATTCTGACGTGAGATTGGGGTCTGGAAAAAAAAAGTTGCAGGATACCAGCATCAAGTTTTGGGTTTGAGGTGATCACCTTGCAAACTGCCCCTGCGCGGTAATGCCGTGGCCTGTCATATCGATCGATCGGAGCGGCTTCAAATACCGAGTCAAGCCTTGTAGTTATGCTTACTATTCGTTCTCATTTACGATATGCTGCCATGATTCCGATTCAGTGGCCTACTAGGCTTCGGAATTCCGCTACAACATACCCATTCTAAGCGCATAACGAGGTATTTCCTGGAGGCTCTTCATAGTGAGATTTGGCCATAAACTCTCATATAAACATGCTGCACGGCGCGAAGGATTGGGCTGCAGCGCACGGGTGGAGTAGCTATTTTTGGAGACCACTCGGCACTCACACCCGCCATGAAACGAGGGCGTTCGCCCGGAAATCGTCCTTAATTTGACTAAGATCGTCTAAGCCTCATGTCGACCGGGTTAGCTAACGGCTTTAGGGGCAGTCTTTGATGTCATGGGCCCTGATAACGGGCCATCCCAGGACAGCTGCCCGCTGTACTTTGGGCCCTACGTCGCTGCAGCTGCGCCTCCCACTTTGACTGCCCAGAATCCAGGGAAGCACCGAGAGTGGAATGATGAATTGGCCGGTCTTGGACCATGTCGTCCGTGTGCGACGTTACAAACGATCACCACACTTTAAATTGACGTACTTTACTCAGCCAGACAGCTTTGCAGGCGGAACCCAGTAACCAGGTCAAAAGAGTATTTAAAGACTCGGGCGGATCCGCTGCATCGACGCCAGTTCGGACAGCGATCTTCACTCGGGCCATCGGTAACAACATCCAGTCAGCACCACGATGCTATTCTCCACTACTCTCGCCATCTTGGCCGGCGAGGCAGTCTATGCCTCGACTGTGCCTAATCTGCATGCCCGCGTAGCTGCGGCTGCTTACTGCTCTTCATCGGACAGTGCGTACAAACTGACTCAATTCGACACCCCTGTTTCTGGCACAGGAACTCCCAATGGCATGTCAACTTGGCAGCTCACCGTCGACGATACCAGCTCAGGCTACAAGCAGAAGGTCACCGGTTTCGGTGCCTCTGTCACTGACGCCACTGTGACTGTATTCAACAAGCTGTCGGCGTCCAAGCTCTCGACTCTTCTGAACACCTTGATGACATCTTCCGGTGTGAACTTCAGCCTCCTCCGACACACTATTGCCTCATCTGATCTGTCTGGGGACCCTGCTTACACGTATGATGACAATGGAGGCAACGCAGACACTTCCTTATCGGCATTCAACCTTGGAGACCGCGGAACTGCCATGGCAGCTATGCTCAAGGCAATGAAGGCACTCAATTCTGGATTGACAATTCTGGGATCTCCATGGAGTGCTCCAGGCTGGATGAAGATCAATCGGAAGCTTATCGGCACCACTGTAGACAACAACCTCGACCACACATACGCTAGCCAGTTCGCACAGTACTTCGTAAAATACTTGCAAGCCTACAAGAACAATGGCGTCACGGTCGATGCCATCACCATTCAGAACGAGCCACTCAACAGCAATGCCGGCTTCCCTACCATGTACATCTTTGCCGATGAGTCTGGCAATCTCATTCAGCAGAACATCGGTCCCGCTCTGAGAAATGCAGGTCTGAGCACCCAGGTCTGGGCTTATGACCATAATACAGGTAAGTAGCTCTTCCCACCGAATGACCAGCCAAATCTAATCTGCAATAGACCGGGCTGACTACCCTGATACTGTTGTCAATACTGCACCAAGCTACGTGCAAGCTGCAGCATGGCACTGTTATGCCTCAAACAACGATTGGGGAGTGTTGACCGACTTCCACAACAAACATCCCAGCGTCGCACAGTACATGACCGAGTGCTGGACGTCACCGAGCACTGGCTGGTCACAAGCTGCTGACTTCACCATGGGACCTCTTCAAAACTGGGCCAGCGGCGCTCTTGCATGGACTTTGGGCTCTGATACGACTTATGGGCCCCATCTCTCTGGTGATGGCCCTTGTCCTACTTGCCGAGGTCTGGTAGTGGTCGACACCACCACTGGCAACTACGATTTCGCGATTGACTACTACATGATGGGCCAGTTCAGCAAGTACATTCCCAAAGGCGCAACAATCCTCGCTGGTACCGGCAGCTATACCTATGATGACGGCACAGGTCTGCAGAGCGTGGCTTCCCTCAATCCCGATGGTAGCAAGACTGTGGTGATGACAAACAAATTCTCCAACGATATCTACGTCACCGTGTCTCTCAAGAGCGGAAAGCAGTGGAGTGGCCGTGTCTACAAGAACTCCGTCGTCACCTGGACACTCCCAGCCTAGGGAGTGCGAGGTTCACCCGCGCATCTTTGGGTGAGCCTCGGTTTGATGCTTGTCTTGGGCTTTCGGTAGAATTTGAAGTCTCAAAAGTCTCCTTGTACATATTGCTTTTAGTAAATATCTTCCAATGTATACATAGTTATTGCACTCGTATGTTATACAAGACTAAGTTGATATGCATGGTGAATCATGGCTCTCACGCTCATGCTGTTGATGTGTGCCGCTTGCTCTTGTTCCTGGTCTTCCCATTCGGTATGCACCCTATGTAGCACAGTTCTTCAGATTTCCTTGTCAAGTTCATATTCGCAATCTCATCTATTCTTTTCGGGGTGTGCACATACCATGAACATGAAGTTGATTGTGGAGCTGTTGAATCTATTTTCTTATTGGGTATCTCCGGCCGTCTTCCTAGAGCTTTAGAATAGGCTGGACGTCGTTTGGTTATACTCGCTCCTAGAGCGATCCCTGTCCGTTCTCTCAACCTTTTTCGTCTTGAAACCTTAGCCATCCTTCAACTGACCGAATGCGTTGAGGATGAATTCTGTCAAGAAGCGCGTAATCTCGTTTGGATACTGCAAGCATCGTGTGGCTTCCATGCATAACTCCATTAGTGATGTGGAACTGTATTAAATTTGGCGACCCACGAACGGTCGAATCCTTGGGGCGAAGCACGTCTAGGCCATGAGAGACATGGTAGTGCGTGATAATGGTATGAAGAGATCTAAGCTTCGGTACAACTCCACGAGGCTTGCAGATCTCGGGTGGGCCTTTGCACATGATCTCAAATTTGTCTATTGATTATATATAATTAGTGTATATGATTCACAAGCAGCGAGAAACTCTGCGGCATGCGACGAATTGATGACGAGCAATTGGCAGACCGCCCAAGACTCTAAACATAGCTATATCAAAGTCGATCAGCGGTGATCTCCATTGACTTCCTTGGAAGTTAAAGACCAATTGTGGCTCCTATTCCTGGCTTTTTTGCCTCGAGCACCTTCATGGTCTGCTCAAACACCTTCTTCTGTGCCCTTCTGCCTACATCCGTGTAAATCCATGGTTCAACATTCTGATTGTATCCATCAGCCATATACTCCCCATGAGAAGTAGGGCCAGCACTGGCTCCGAGAACGAGGGTCCGAGCGCCGACTTCAGTCGTCCTTGAAATCAGTGCGTATAAGATAGATTCGATGATCCTGGCCGCACGAGGTTTCTCGTTGCGCGTAGCAAGAGTTGAAACACAAAGCCCTGGGTTTACCAAATTGATGATGACTGATGGTGAGCCTGAATCGCTGGTGCTGATGCGCGAAACTATCTCGCGAACCAAGAGGATTTCCATGAGCTTGCTAATTTCATATCTATATATGGCGAAGAGAATGGTCAGCTTCAAGTATTTATAAGCTTCAATATAGTAGAGTCAATACGACATCATAGGCTAATAGACGTACGTCTTCTGCCCGTTGTAGGACTTCTCGTCATTCAACGCCTCATAGATGTCCGGGAAGTTAATCTGGGTGAACTTGGTGAGGTGATGAGCCTCTGAAGTTACAATCGTCAAATGTGGTGGCGAATCCGCGACCTTTGCAGTTTCCTTCAGCTTTGGCAAAAGCGATAGTGCGAGCAAAAACGTGTTAATGACGTTGACTTGCATCGTCTGCTCTATTCCCTCGATGATCTTGATGGTTTTGCTATTGATTCCTGCGTTCTCTACTAATACATCAACTCGAGACAGTTCTTTGTTGACGCGTTCAACGAAAGCGATTGTCGATTGTGTGCTACTGAGATCAAGAGGCCAAACTTCGATTGTGTCGGCATCAGTGCGGTGTTTAACGCTTTGGGCAATGTCTTCCTTAGCGGTTTGACCTTTCGAGACGGTTCGGACTGCGAGAATCAATCTTGCACAGTTTAGCCTGTAAAAATGACGGGCTGCTTCCAAACCAAGACCAACATTGGCACCGGTGATGATGACAGTTTGTTTGGAAAACGACTGAGTTGGGTAGGGTGGCGTACGGAAAAGTTGGGAGTGAAGGAAAAGTCGTAATGCCGGGCCGACTTTAGTTTCGATAATGATTTCTTCAGACATCTTAAATAACGCCGAAAACCAAAACTTAGATGAGAGGAGGTATAGATGAATGCATGCAACGAAGAGAGCGAGGGAAGGTTTATTGTCCCATCCTTATACTTCGTCAGAATGGGGCCGCAAAAGTGGTTCTCTCTTCCCGCCGCAGCGCCGCCACTATAACGTTTTAACATTGACCACGGCAAGGAAGAGAAATGTGATTTCCATCCCTAATTCATCAGAACTAGAGCACTCTACTTCTTTCCATACTGAGACTTCAGCATGAAATATCGACTTGATTGCCTCAGCCGACATGGGTCTTAATTAGTGACCACAACCTGGAGCCCGTTTTCCACTACCAATGTATCAGTTGCAATTAATGCGCAGATTACATCACCAACTCCCCATCACCCTACTTCCTGCTCACATCAGTGCAACTGCCAATAGCTATATGATATATGTGTTTCTAAATCTATCATTTGGTCTAGAGGGGCTTCAAAGGTTCCACCTAGCACTCGGCGCTGGCGTCTCGAGAAGAACTGTTGATGCAACACTTCAGATGGAATAATTTATCAGCCGCAGGAACATGTCCCAGCAGAAAGCCCGCCGAACAAATTTAAATCTACCCTTAGCACCAAGGCAATTCTGCAGGAGAATTCCAGAGAAATGACTGACTAAGTCGTCCCCAACAGTGGGCGCTAAGCTAATCCGGATAGCGCCCGCAGACTCACACCTCGAGAGAGACCTCACCGTACTAAACCATATCCAATTGGATTCGTAAGGACCTACCTCCTACATCCACCTTCCTTGTAAGCAGTCAAACTGTACGGTGCAAAATACGCATGCTTTGGTCATGGTGAAGACCATGGAGACAAAAGCATGCCGTGCTTGTGCAATAGCAAAACGCCGATGCGGAAAGCAGACACCACACTGCCTGCGGTGCAAAACGCGCGGCATCAAATGCACATACCCTCCGACAAAGCCGGGCTCATTCGTCCTTTGCAGGGAGGATACTACCCCTGTCGAATGTGAAGCATTCCCTGAAAAGACTTTACAGCTCCCTGCCCACCCTTCCCAATACTTGCAAGCCGGCGGAGTGGGCGATGCTAGACTCTCCTTGGGGCTGGGGCTAGACTTTTCTGGCCTCTCCAGCATCCTCATTGATGAGCAATTCGCTTCAGGCTGGTTTGCTTCCTCAGAGAACTGGCAGGTTGGGTTTCCTGCCACGGCGGATCAGAGTTCAATTTCTGTCCCAGACCTTAAGCATTTCATCAAAAGGATTTTCCGGTGGCTGGAGGAATGGGTTGAGAAAGGTTGCAATTCTTTCATACATACACGGCTATACCGGGCTCGATTTCCTCGTTGTGTCCAGGATGCATATGCGGCTCTATCCTGTTATTTTCACAGGACTGCATCAAACGAACAGATTGCCCTCCGGATAATTGAAGACCGAGCCAAGAATCTAGTAGCAGAATACGACATAACGTCAGGGTCATCTAACAACAGCACGGCTTCAACCACTCTTGATCCTTTGGAACATGTAGCTCGCGTTCAAGCCTTGTTAATCTACCAAATTATTGGTCTTTACGATGGTGACATTCGGCTGCGTCATCTTTCAGAGACATATTTGCCGGTGCTGAATAAGTGGATGCAAGAGATGGCTCTTCATGCTAGCCAAACAACGGCCTTAGGCGGCTACCTCATCTACTCAGCTCAAGAGAAAACCATTGACAGCCAGGGCTCGGCTTATGATTCACAGAGGGAGAATCTTCTCTGGTACTCGTGGATACTTGCTGAGAGCATACGACGTACCTGGGTCGTAGGCTCTGGGATCCAAGTTGTTTTCATGGTTCTTCAGCAGAAGCAGGTGGACTCCTGCCAAGGAGGGATGATGATTACAACACGCCAAGGAATCTGGGAAGCTCAGTCCTCGGCTGCCTGGGAGAAACTGTGTTTGGAGGTCCATGTAGGGCTGATGCAGATGGTCGAGGTCGAGAGGTTATTTACAGAGTTTGCACCGAGCGAGGTCAACGAATTCACGAAGGTAGCACTGGAGGTTGTTTTTGGTCGGGATAAAATGGAGAGATGGGGTGTCCAGACTGAATTGTGATCGTCATCTGGCAAAGGAAGTTCACTTGCTGACTAGAGCGAGTTTACTACAGACGGATAGCAATACCCCAAGCCATGGCGATGGCCGAAACCAGCGTGAGCTTCGGGAGAGCCGGCAGCTTCCTGAGCTCTACATCCATGGCTCTTAGATTGGAACCATGCACTTGCATTTAGAGATTTGCCCTGTCCATACAGTATTTCAAACACCTTAATTTCTAAAACGTGAGACCTCATCGAGCCGATGCTCTTAGTTGTCGCTTATTTCGGTGGCTGCATCAAATCTTTGATCGTGTCTTTAAGTGCTTGTACAGCCTCGTCGGATATTTCTATGATTTGTTAGCAGATATTGACTCCTAAGATGAATCGAAGACTCACGATAATGCACCACTACACGATCTCTATGTATCCTAATTCCCTTCTCTTGAGCCTTTTTGACCACCTCGTCAAGTCCAAACCGTTGTCCGTTAAAATCAAGCCACACCATATTGGTTTCGGCTGGGTATTGTAACTTTCCACCATAGCTCTCCCACACACTGGCTATCTCCTTTGCAAGTTCATGTGTCCTTGCTAGTCGCTTTTTCTCGAATGTTTCACGAACTGCGACATGTGCGGCTGCCGCGAGGATCCCAGGTTGCCGAATGCTACCGCCAATACTCTGTCGGATCCAGCGGGCATGACGGATAGTATCTTGATTTCCAACCACAATTGCACCGGCTGGCGCACCAAGACCTTTGCTAAAGCACATTGTGACAGTGTCAAACAGAGAGCAGTACTCCTTCAGAGATCCCTCGCCTGAAGACACCACCTCCCACAGCCGTGCACCGTCTAGGTGGACCTTTATCCCATTTTCATGAGCAAAACCGCAAATTCGACGAGCTTCAGCCAGAGGTAGTATCATTCCACGAAGGGTGTTCTCTAGAGAAATGACGCGTGTCGGACACATATGAACCTTTTCTCCTTGCCCAAGCTTGACATGTGGGAGTATGTCTTCGAGAGTGAGGTGTCTACCGTTTGCCGGCTGTATGGTCTGGGGAATTGCGCCGGCAAAAGCAAAAGCACCTCCGGCTTCATTTGTCACAGCATGACACCGCGCATCGCAAATGACAGCATATGGTGGCTGGGTTAGAAGCGTTCGCAGAGACACCAGGTTGCCCATTGTCCCCGACACCACCCAGAGCGCTGCCTCGCGGCCCGTCAATGATGCTACATACTCCTCAAGGGCCTTTGTGCTGGTGTCTGAGCGATCAATGTCGTCTAGCAGGCTTGCATGAGTGACCGCCTGAAGCATTGCTGCCGTTGGGCTTGTGCGAACATCGCCTAGATAATAATTGATGTTAGAAGAGACATATAAGTCGACGCATGAACCCCCGACTTACCACGGAAGTCGTAGGCTGCTGGTCCCGGTTCCAGCCAGGAGTTGGGGCCTAGCAACGACTCATGCAGCATGGCATCATCGGCCGCTGAATCCATTTTACCCAACCTCACCTCGAGGACCAGTGAAGGCGTTTATAACGATATATTCCGTAATAGAGTATATAGCCGCCACGGACTGAACTCTGTCCGTCAGCTACTTGGCGCGCTCCGTCGATACAGAATGTGAAGTTTTAAGAAGTTTTGTCGGGGTTCCGTGGCGGCGCCAGGGGCCCGGAGCTTGTCATTGCTAGGCCTGAAATATGGGGAGCTGGACGCGTTCCGCCATACAGAAGCCCCTAAGGAGCCAGAAAAATGGAGGTCGTAGTCCGTCCAGTCCGTTCTGGGCCGACTGCAAATTGTGGGGACAGTCCGCCCATCGCCGCCACGGCTCCGGATGACTCGCTCCAGCAGCATCCGTGAATCCTGTTGATACAAAGACTGTACATTTGGATTTATGAGAATTTGGAAATTGGGAAGACCAATCGGTCAATTACTCAAGGACTCTTACTTGGTGCAATTCCCCCGTAATGATAATATTCCTTAATGATAATATTGTACCCAATAGGAATGACTTCTTCACTGCCTTCACTACACGTCAGATCTCTTCGTAGCCTGAAAGACCACAAATCCAGGGTTATCTACAAAAGATTTCCAAAAGTTTGGATCCTCCTTGACCACTGACATTTCTTCGGGAGCCACTGACGAGAAACCTGTCAATCCATACTTCTCCGGTAGCTCTGTACTTCCCTTCATGCTCAAGTTGATTGAACTTGCCTCAAACTCCAGTGGGGGGTTCAGTAAGAGGGCATACCGATAGTTCAGACCATCGGCCGTCTCCTCAAACGCTGATGTGAGGGTTCCGTACCGGCCATCCCACGCCTCGCTCCGAGGGTCTCCGACACGGATGCCTATGAAACGGCCGCCGGGTTTTAAGTACGCTGCTGCGTTGCGCCACATGCCCTCGTACTCGGTGAGATCGTGGGCATGGTCGAACGTCCACCCCACAAGGACCAGGTCGTACGACGGACGAAGGGGCAGGTGTGTCAGGGGCTGGGCGATGTTGCCAGTATGCCAGGAAATAACACGCCCTTCGCGACCGAGCGACGTCTCGACCTCCTGGCCGGCCCGCATCATCTCGACGGAGATGTCGACCACGTCCACGCTGGCCGCGCCGGCGTCAACGGCTTCGCGCGCCTTGAGCCCGCTGCCCCCGCCAAGGTCCAGAACTGTCAATCCCGCACAGTCTCCCAAGGCAGCTCGGAAAAGCTCTGTTTCTATCTTGGCAAAGGGGAACTGAGTGGCATAGTCACTGTATCGCCCGCCTTGGCTATCATAGTCTTTCATTAATTGGCTTTCCATACTTGTGTGGTCACGATCAGAGTTGGTCAAAGGTCATAGATGGTGAGAACACGGATGGCAAGACAGCACAACTATTGCTGCTTCTTATCTCTTTATACCCCTCTTTCGTTATGCTTTGAGAGTTACACAACAATGCATCATACCACATTTACAGAAAGATGTCCAATAAGAGGTGGTTTTCAGCATGCCTAGATGCGCCCAAAGAGGGGAATGCATAACATTGTCTTTGCCCACCATCAAGTTTTGTAGCAGATTGCAAAACGACAATTGCTCGAAAGAACCAGGTGACCCATCCTAGGCTAATGGTCACCAAAGAAGCCAACGTCAATGATATCTAGCTTTACATCCTGGATCTCATTTCTAGGCTATGAAAAGACAACGATCCGAGGATACTATTCAGCAGTCGTACTTTCAGTGCATATCATGAAAGACTTCTGAGATATAAAGACTCATTCATCCTGATTATCTCGTGCAATTGTCGTAAACTCAGCTCAAAAAAATGCAAAGAACAAATAAGCTCCTAGTAGATACGAAGATAAGAAATATAGATGCACCTTTCTCGATAGAAGATATTTTCAATTCGTCTTCATCTATACGATCTCTATGTAGACATAGAGATGGTTGGTTTAGGGAGTCGGAAGAGCGGTTGGGGCTGAGACATCGACTACTCCCTCAGGCAGTGCTTGCAGCTCGTCTTCTTCATAGTCCAAGTGATGTATTTGAACCCAAAATATCGAGCCTCCACAAAAAGCGAGGATCGCTGCAACTGCATAATTCCATACAAGCAGCGGATCATCGCTGAGCGGCACGAGCGCCTGTCCCAGGGCAGCAGCGATGGCGTACATGAAAAGGGCCAGAGCCTGGACAAGCGACCGCATGCTCCTAGGTGCTCTTGTATACGAGTACTCTAAGATAGTAGTGTTTCGTAGCACCTCGCCCAAAGCAAT
Source organism: Phaeoacremonium minimum UCRPA7 (assembly GCF_000392275.1). NCBI lineage: Eukaryota > Fungi > Ascomycota > Sordariomycetes > Togniniales > Togniniaceae > Phaeoacremonium > Phaeoacremonium minimum. Next base: position 309,512 of record NW_006921357.1, read on the forward strand.
CAAAACAAATATTCCTGGCTGCGCGCCAACATCGATAGGGGTCGAAGAATCACATACGTTAGAGTTGTGTCCACATAGAGATTTCTGATAAATGTAGTACTGCAAGACAGCTGCCCAAATCATGCCAGCCGAACCATAAAAGAACGCGGCGGTAATGCGTCGAATTGGAGATACATTGATCTTGTATCTACGAAGGAACGGGAAAGGCAACCGATCGAAGAATGGCGCGAAGACTATGATGCCGAGCGGGTCGATGATCGTTAGGACCTCATTGGGCAGACCGTGCGATTTCAACAGTACTGCCTGGGAAACGAGATTGCTTTTAATCTGGATGAAGCAGAGGAAGAAGAGGGGGTACCAGATGAAAACTTGGAAGCTTTCACACAGAATTGAACATACGCAGTTGACCAGTCCCATAGTAGGTAAATCTTTCACACAGTTCAACAAGAGCAATTGTGAAAGCATCCCAAGTAAGTTTATGGGGCACTCGTCTCAGGGCTCTCAGCCCCTCATCCGTGACCGCCAATGTTTCTTTTGGGACTTCGTCGACAACATCTTCATCGAGATGATTCTGAGACACCTCTATCTCTTATGGTTGATTGGCGATCTGGCCAACTCCTAGAGAGGTGGATTTCTCGATGTTTGATATGTCTTTGGAACATTTCCCCAGCATCTGATGTACCTATAGAGGCGGCCATGATGAAGAGAGATCCAGATAGCGTTGTGGTTATGACTGATGACGAGTAGACCGGATCATGGCGAGACTTTATCTATCAACCGTCCCCCTGTAACTTCTGCATCGTTTGTCTTCGAACTCTCCGACTTGTCCTAATAATGGGCTAGACTTGGGTTGTCACCTCCGCTACGAAACCTCCCCAGGGACTTGAACTGATTTGCTGGTATCATGGGCCACCCAACCCGCACGGCCACCTCCGCCTTCTCCTAGCCAATTCCAGCCCACCGGACTCCCCGCAGCGTGCTTTGAAATAAGATCTTCATCTGAGGATTCAACCCTGGTACCAACTCCAACAAACGTCCTTAGTCAAATTGGTGATGTGGTTAGCGTGAATCTAGGGGACAGTAATACGCTAGCGTGATGATGGTGGACACGTGATCAGGATGAAGCTTAAGCCGTCTTCGGATATGCGGCGGGTCTCTCTTCACTTTTTCTGAGTCGCAGCCGGTCAAACAACCACGTATCTTGCTGTCAGTCAATCGAAAAACATTCCACTTGGCTGGACCCTGCTGTGGGATTGTTTTGGTGCATCTTGGGCCACTTTGGCAATGGCCAAAAGCCCTCGAGCCCTTCAAAACAGCCATGGATGCCGAAAAGAAACGGATATCGTAAGCCGAACACCCCCCCATGTCTCCATTGTGCATCGAAGCTAATCAGCCTCAGGTGTCGGCGATGCCAACTTCGCAAAGTAAGTGATGTAAAGTCAGTGAACTATGTTGGAAAGTCGCTCACATGGCCTCTCTGCAGTTGAAATGCACCAGACTGCACCCGTGTGAGAATTGCGTGACCAGTGGGAACGAATGCACCTTCCGGGATGATGATGTGCGGCGTAGGCCAGTCAGCCGAAGATACGTTGCTGCGCTCGAGGAGCGGCTTGCATCGTACGAGGCAACCATTCGTACACTTCAGCAATCTCCTTCGAACCAACGGACCCTTTGGCTGCCAAACAATGCCCTAGGAAGTCCATCCTCAGGAGAAAGTCGAAATGTTGCCGCAGACCTTATTTTCGACTATAGTGGGTCGTCTCGAATGTCAACTCTGACGTTACAACCAAGTCCCCAAGGTGTGCATGTTCTTATGCTCTATCTGTGGAATTGTATCTAATATCACAGGTCATCGCTCATTCTATGGACCAACAAGTATATACCAGAAGTACTGCATCACTGATGAAGCGGATGAGGACAAGGAAGAGCAGACCAGCTCAATACTGAACGAATATTCAGACTTTCGGTTGTCTCGAATATTCAAAATCGATGATCTCGTGTTCAATTCGGCACTTTCATTATTCTTCCGTCATCTGAATGCCGAGTGTCCTTTTATTGACGGACCAACACTTCTAGGAGATTTCTTCCACGACAAGTACAAGGGCAAATTCTGGTCGTATCCGCTCTTGTATGCAATTTGCTGCTTGGGTGCTCGCATCTCATCTGAGCCAAATGTCTCCAAGACTGCGGACTCACTGGGTCGCTGTGTCCATGAAATGTTAAGCATCAGGAGCCTTGAGAGTCCACATGCCACTACAGTACAAGCACTACTCTGTTTGGCATACGTAGAACTAGGTGTGGGTAATAACACAAAGGGATGGATGCTTTCAGGTAAGTATCCCTCCAGTTACCATGCTGTTAGGAGAATTCTGATATCTGGAAGGAATGGCATTCCGGATGATTCAAGACTTGGGACTTCACCAAGATCCGAAGTTCTTAACAAGAGACGATTCGACAATCGACCTGGAGCACGATTCGCAAATGAGGAGACAAGTATATTGGGGTTGTTACATCACCGACAAGTATGAAGAGTCTATATCAACCTAAACACAATGCTAATGAGTGTCTAGGGTCATTTGCCTGTATTTCGGTCGACCTATGTTTTTGCATGACGATGACGCCTCGGTTGATCCGCTCAATCCAAATACCACGTATGTTGCTTTGTCTACACTTACTTTTTTCGATACCTAATCGCGATGTATAGAGTTGATGTAGAGGCTGTTCCTCTTCCAGCGAATCCCGGATCAGACGCCCCAAAGTCGTCTTTATTAGCCGATATGAATTCGCTGCCGATACTTGCACATCTCGCTGAGCTCAGTAAAATCATCGAATCGATAATGACTCAAATATTCTCGACAAAACTTATCAAACTGCCTCGTAAAGACCTAGTATATCATAGGGTGGCAAAGCTTGAAGAATTGAATATACGCCTGTTCCAATGGCATTCGGCTATTCCAGAATCACTAGCGTGGAATCAATGGACTCCAACTACGCAGAGTCTTCCTCCACAATTAGCAATCATGCAGTAAGATGACCCTCCCGCACTGACTAGCTTATTATTGAGGCTCTAGGCTAATGAATGCAGTGCCTTATACCACAGCTGCTTAATTTCCTTGAACAGGCACTTCATACGGCCCACTCCGGGATTTGCTCGAAAGACGCAGTCTCGAGAGATCTGTATTGCCTCTGCAGATAGCATCATGGCCATCACGCGCCACTACCGAGCGCAGCATACTCTTGCAACCGCCCCGGTCATCCTGGTGTATAGCCTCATGATGACTGCAACTGCTGTCACTTTTGCCCTCGATAGCGCGACATCGACAGAGGAGCAACCTTCTGAGTATCACCAACATATTAGCTTCCTCCTGAAAGCGTTGAAGGAATGTTCTGTCACTTATGGTGCTGCTGTCCACACCAGTAAAAATCTGAAGAGGGCGATGGCGAGACGGCATGGAAAGAATGCTGAGCCTGAGAGCGATAATGCATCGCCATCCTCAGACGCAGATGGTCCAAGGGGGGCTCCACAGCCAGCGACCGAAGAAACAGTAACAAAAACCGAAGTTACGAGTGACTTTCCTGTAGAAGGATCGTCTCCAACTTGGTGGAACAACGAGTTCACGGACTTTGGAGAACTGGGGGTCTCAGGTCAGGAATGGGAAAACATGGCCTTCTTCAACGACCCGGAAAGCGAAATGCTTTCTAACCTCAATTGGAACGATGCGTTTATGTAGCATACTATTTGAAATATATCCTTTTGATGATAAATGACACCACGTATCTTGAACTGATGGCATTGTTGTCATCCAGGACTCGTGGACTGCTTACTCCGTTCCGTGCTTTTCGGAGATGTGGGTTTCCGTCATGGACTTTGAACTCCGACAATCGCTACCGTGCGGGGCCGTGTTTTTCACAATTCCACGGCGCTGAATGCACCTCCGCCGAAGTTATCTCAAACTTGTCAACTACCACTTGGCCATCGTTCTTTTCTACCCAGACCTGGGCTTGACTATGATTGGACTCTCCCGTCATCTCTTGGGATTGATTCTGTATCATACGCGGTCCGTTGTAGATTGTAGCTAATTGAAGTAACGCGATGACTGGGAAGGACTCAAAGCCGGCATTTGGTTATGAACACGTAGAGCCTTTCGATGCTGGACTACTAGAGGTCGGTGAAATACACAGGCTCCACTATGAGCAGTACGGAAACCCTGAAGGAAAACCAGGTAAGTGGTATTGGTTATTGAAGACAGCTCGGAGTACAGTAAGTTGGCTAATAAGACGCTTTCACGCCTAGTTGCCTTTCTTCATGGCGGTCCTGGAGGACAGACTTCAAAGGCAAATGCACAATACTTCGATCCAAGTGTGTACCGAGTAGTGTTGTTTGATCAAAGGGGTGCCGGCAAGTCGCAGCCATGTGCTGAACTGGAAGAGAACACCTCCCAGCTCCTTGTGCAGGACATCGAGACCCTTCGCAGGCACCTAGGGATCAGGAAATGGCACGTCGTTTTCGGGGGCTCCTGGGGATCAGCTCTCGCTTTGCTCTACACGCAGATCCACTTGGAGGCCGTGGGGTCCCTGATCCTCCGGGGCATCTTCACGGTTCGGAAGGCAGAGCTTGCCTGGAGTCGAGGCGCCAACGGTGCCAGGAACATCTACCCGGACGCCTACGAGGCATTCCTGAGCCACTTGCCTGCAGATGATCGGGAGAATCCGCTTCAGGGGTACTACAAACTTCTGACCTCCATAAATCGCCAAGTCAGGATAGCGGCAGCGAGAAGTTGGAACAGGTGGGATACGACCATCGGGTCCCTCGAGCCTGGTCCGGGTGCCTTCTCTAGACTTGACGACGATGATTGGTGTCTATCCCACGCGAGGTTGGAATGCCACTATTTCGTGCATGGCGCCTGGCTTGAGGAAGGCCAACTTCTCAAGCGAGAGAACCTGGATCGTATTAACCACCTTCCACGTAGGTCACCGACATGTGGAGAGCTTCGTTTTGGGAGTTTTCTAGTCTACCCAACTGTCAATAAGTAACTAACGCAAGTGTAGTCACGATAATTCAGGGACGATATGATATTATTTGCCCATCTCGAACGGCGTGGGACTTGCACCAATCATGGCCAGGATCTAGAATATTCTTCGTGTCAGGGGCAGGTCATAATGCTTCGGTGAGACTTCTCGTTTGTCCCAAGTCACGCGAGTACTAACCAGAAGGATCAGGAGCCCGGAATTCATAGGAAGCTAATTGAGGTTGCGGATGAATATGGTCGTAGTGAATACAACGTAGGCTAATATCAGAGCTTTTCAAGCTACCGCGTTGTGTCTCATGCACGACTGTTACTTCTCAACCATGTTCTGTCATTGTAAGTTTTGTGGGTTAACACTGACTAGCCCCCAACTTCAACGATACGACTCTAGATGATATAAACATACAAAGTATACCTACAGGGATAGCTCGAGGCTAACTCCAGGGTCCAGCCTTCTAGCCGCATGATGTGCGCGTCCCATTCGGGCCCCTGAATCGGGTGCTGCGAGGGACTTTCTGTCTTCTGCGGCTGGGCTGGGCGTTGAAGCGGGTATCAAACTCTCCCCATTCACAGAAAATGCCTCGATGATGATCTGCTGGGCCGCACTAAACATGGAACGTCGTTGATCGACGACGTATTGAAACATGTTGTCATTCGCAGTAGCTAATAGCTATCGCCCTTAGCGCAGACGCCACCCGTAAAGTTAGGAACGGCAGTTCATTTCGTGCACAGTGCCGCTTCGAAGACTAGAGACAGTGTGGACATGTGGTATTTCATGCTCGTGAGAGGCACAACAGCGTACGCGACGGGGCACAGAATGGAAATGGCTTGGCTTAGATAAGGAGAAGCGCAAGCTCCAAATATCGACCGGGGAAGCATAGGATCTTGATATCTGGAGATCACTCAATAAGGTAGTCGAGCGTGTGGCCTGCCGAGATGTTTGGGCGCCGGATGCAAGCGATCGATCAACGCGCGTGCTCGGGTCAGCATTTGGAGCAACGATCGACGGTTCTCCAAGACGGCAATCTGCACGGAAGACCTATTGCTGCATCAAGGCGCCGACTGCCATTCTTTCGGGTCTCGCAGCAGCCCCATCATTAATGTGTGAATGATACACCACTTGGCTAAAGAGGGTTGCAGTCGACAAGGTGGCACATTCTGGAGCGATGTGACGAGGCTCAATCCCCGGACGCCTTGGGCTAATTAATGTGCCCTCCAGTCAGTCCCTGCAGCAGCAGGAGAGTAGATACTACATGGTGGTTATCGCGCACCTTTGAGCTCTTGCGCAGACTCGGAGTGGCCGTCGCTAAGCCTGATTACGTTGCTGGACACTGGGATGGATCGTCTGCCAAGTGATAGGGAAATTCTCGACAGCTTTATGTCGTGTGTTTATCACGGCCTAGTCAAGGTTTTTTGATCGAGTTCTTCCGGCGGCGAAGCTCCTGCCTCTGCATCTGACTTTCTTAGGCCAGGGAAGGGGCAACCCAGCGAGCCAGCCAGCAGCACCTTCCTAATGTGTGAGATGGTGGCGCCTTGGCAAACCCCGCAACACCAAAGTGAATGTCACTGGAGCCCACCAGGGCCACTCTGCACTCTTCACTTTGCTATGTAGTACTTCGCTCTCGGAGCATTGCAAAGCATCCACATCCATCCACACGCAGCAAGAAAACGCCCAGCAAACTAGCAGGAAGTACCAATATCCCCAAACCCCATAAGAGACATCAAAACCAGACCGGGAGAAAAGCCTTTTATCTCAAGGGCGTCGCGGCGCCTGAGCTTAAACGCAAGCCAAGCCACAGCCGCCGAAGATACAGCGGAAGGAGGCCAAGGCGCCATCCCACCCGGATCCCCTTACTGTACATACAGTACTGTACTGTAATGTACTCTCTGTACATATACAGGGAACCAGCAGAAAGACTCCCAACAGGAGGGAAAGGACTGACTCGTTCGATACGTGCAGCTTACTCGAGTACTTGACGATAACTAATTGAAGGTCCCCGGTGGCGCGCCGTTTCGTGGGGTCCAAGATTTCAGGGAGCTTCTACCAGATTATTCGACTAGTACGATGTGGGACGCAACTCTGCCCACACCCTACGTACTGTACTGCAGCGAGTGTGCCTCCTGCGAACACGACATTAGTCACTACTGGGCTGGGCATCGTGGGATGTCAAGCAACGTGGCGCGACGAAGCTTCCTTGGACTATTGTGCGGCGCAGAATGGAGAACGACACCTCCAATACTACTTAGCGAACCTCGCCTATGCTTCGCTATCACAGCAGGATCGCAAAACCGCGCCGCTTCATTGTCGTTGCGCTTCGACCCTGGACAGATACCTGTTCATACCCTTAAGCGACAATTGTCCGCAGGATAGCAGACATCAATGGTCTTGCCCCCGATCCAAGAGCGCTGAAGTGCACCTTGTTTACGAGCCAATGTGTCTGACATTTGATGTCACGGCGCACAAAATGTCGGAGAGTGCTATAAATGGTACCAAATAAAGAAGCATCGACAACAGGCGCCGGCCGCTCGCATACTAGAGCTGATGAGAAACAGGCCCCCGGGGCCAGACTACCTTTCAATTCAGTAATACGACTCTCTTTTTACGTATGGTCCGGGCGATGGCTTGCTTGCGGCACATATCTTCTGGAACATTTCCATTCACGTCGTAGCTTCTCCCATGGAAGTTCACCCACTGCAACACGCCCTTAAACTCCCCACCTCGATGATTGCTGACGACCAGCGGGGAAGAGCAAGCTAGGGGCAGGCTCACGCTCACGCACTGTGGCAGGCCTTCGGGCCAATGACTCTATGTCCTTGACAATAATAGCACCGCTTTTATCTCTTGGCGATGCAACCAAAACGGCTGACGATGGTCTAAATCCAGTTGATGCATGCCTAGGGGCGGCTGTTCTCTCGCTGGCTTCTCTAGCGGTGCCCACTTCGCGAAGCACGCCTTCGCCCCAACCGACCAACACCTGCATAGGAAGCTCCCTATCAGTCCCCCTCTCCAAGGTATCCAAAGTATCCAAGGGTACGCGATACAGTATCCGGGCATTCTACGCAAACAAGGCAAAGCTGACGCTCTCTCTGAGTAAACTGCTATCCGCCAAGTCGAGGTTCCCATCATCCCCGTCTGCCAAGATGCACCATCGGGGGAACCGCCATCCAGGCTCTGCTCCCATTCGACCCTGTTGTCCCTACTTCGGTCACGATCCACGGGTTGATCTGCCTTGCCTGGGTGAGATGCCCACGCCCGCTCCCTGTCCCACCTCAGATGTCCAGACCCAGACCTCTCTTGACTCGAGTGGTCGCGCCGAGCCACATGGAATAATAGATAATAATCAAATATTAAAACCTGTTCCCCCTCCTTCCTGCTTCCAACCATCCCCAATCATAGTCTATATTGAGACTTCGTCTAATTTCTTCTCTTCGATTGAAGCAGCGACTTCATTCTGAAGATCGATCGAGTCGAGGATTGACACAAGGTCAACGCGACCACCAACCACCAACATGGCCATCTTCCCGTTTAGAAAGACGAGCAGCGGCGATGAGAAGACTGGCTCCCCTCAAGAGGATATCGCCGTTGCGCAAACCTACGCCGAGCCCGAAGTCGATGAGGATCATGATGATCTCCATCGTGGAATGAAGCCGCGGCAACTTAGTATGTCCCCCCTCGCCCTGGGATACCGTGGCGCACTGTGAGACATGATGCTGACATGACGACAGATATGGCAAGTCCGACCTCACGATCTGGCGCAACGGACGATGAAACTATCTTCGGTTGCTAACAGTCACACAGATGGCTATCGCTGGCGCCATTGGAACTGGTGAGCATCTCCGTGGTCCGAGGATTGAACTTGTGAGCGCCGGATTAACATCAGCTAGGTCTTATTATCGGTTCTGGCAATGCGCTCAAGAATGGAGGCCCTGCTTCTCTTCTAATCGGCTACAGCATCATGGGCTTTTGCGTCTATGTCGTTATGGTTGCCCTCGGCGAGATGGGCGCATGGCTTCCCCACAAGAAGTCTTTCTCCGGATACGCTACCCGCTTTGTTGACCCTGCTCTCGGGTACGTGGCCCGTTACATTTCATCTCCTTGCGAAAGGAACATGGCTAACGAGAATCGATTCGCAGTTTCGCTACTGGCTGGAACTACTTCTTCAAATACGTTATTGTGCTGCCAAACAATCTCACTGTTACCGGTGTTATCATACAGTACTGGCTACCTAATATCAACGTATCGGTCTGGATTGTCGTATTTGGCATTGCAATTATTGCTCTGAATGTATGCCTACCATCAATGGCGCAGTTTGCATATGCGACTTGTACCACAGCTTGCTAATAATCTCGCAGCTCATTCACGTTAGATTCTTCGGCGAGGCTGAATTCTGGATGTCTCTACTCAAAGCCATTGTCATTTGCATGCTCATTCTCATCTGCTTGATCATCGCCCTCGGTGGCGGCCCGAACCATAAGCGAACTGGCTTTCACTACTGGAACGACCCCGGCGCATTTGTCCTCTACAAGGTCGAAGACCCGGCTTCTCTTGGTCGCTTCCTCGGTGTCTGGGCCTCGATTGTCCAGGCCACTTTCGCCTACCTCGGTACCGAGCTGGTCGGTGTTGCTTTCGGAGAAACCCCGAACCCACGCAAGAACGTTCCCCGCGCTGTTCGCCAGACACTGCTCCGTATATGCTTCTTCTATATCGCCGGTGTCATCGTGCTCGGCATGGCCGTTCCGTACAATGCCCCGAAGCTGATTGACGCCAAGGGAACCAACGGCGGTAAGAATCAGACCTCCTCGCTTCGAATAATGTTTATCATGTTGACTGACTTTTTATCTTATAGCTGCCTCGCCATTCGTTATTGCTGCCAACATCGCTGGAATCGGCAAGCTCGCCGATGCCATCAACGCCTTCCTATTGGTCTTCACCATCTCCGCCGCCAATTCTGACATCTATCTCGCTTCTCGTACCGTTTGGGCGCTGGCCAAAGATCACCAGGCTCCGGCCATCTTCCACCGGACTAACAAGCACGGTGTGCCGATTCCTGCTGTTGCTCTGTCCTCGCTCTTCATCTGCCTAGGCTTCATGAACGCAACCAAGGATGCCGGAACTGTCTTCGGCTACTTTGTGTCCCTTGTCACTGTCTTCGGTGCCCTGAACTGGATTAGCATCCTAGTGTCTTACCACTTCATGCTTTGCGGGATGAAAGCCCAGGGTATTCCTCGGTCTGTTATGCCGTACCGCAACCCGCTTCTGCCGTGGGGTGCATACATCGCCTTTGTCCTGACGGCTCTCGTCATCATCTTCAATGGTTGGGCAACGTTTATGCCCTTCACTGTCGACAAGTTCATTACGAGTTACATTGGAATCCCGGTCTACCTGATCAACATCTTGTGGTGGAAGATTTTCAAGAAGACGAAGATGGTGAACCCTCATGAGATGGACTTGCATACCGGTAGGAGAGAGTGGGATTAAATCCCATCTCTTACAAAGATAGGGGATGGCTAGCAGTAACGGTAACCGGCATTGCGAAGATATGAGTATGATCTTGTGCTTAGATGAAGAGCTTTTGTGAAGGGGCTTGTTATCAGTCAAGATAACATACCACTCGCAATGACGAAATAGAATTCCCGGTGACTATTGTCACCTCCACGTTCGGATTTTGTGCCTCCTTTTGTTCGCTTCTGTTTTTCCCTGTGCTCCTTATACAATCCCGCTTTTTTAAGCGAGTGAAATTTTGTATGCCTCAAATCACCTACGAAACTCGACACAACCTACCATTCTCCGTCGGCAGCCCGTCCACACTCTGCACCGCCCACCCCTCGCTACCCACGGCCGTCGCCGCCCAGAACACATCATCCGGATCATACGCCCTCTTGATCTCCAGCAGCCGCTTGTAGCTATCGCCGTAAAACGCCGTCTGGAAGTCCGGCTCCTCCCGGTCCGCCTCGTTCATGTAGCTCCCCGACCCGGGCGTCGCGTCCCGCAGCACCTGCATGTAGTGGTTGGTGAACTTGTCTCGTGTGGCGAGCTGTTCCGCGGCCGTCGCGTTCGGCGACCACTGTACGAAGACGAGCAGGTGCGAGAGCGCGTCGCGCCACGCGGGCAGCACGGCCAGCGGCGCGATGGGCTTGGCGACTTCGAGCGTGGGGCCGATGTGGTAGGCGTCGAACATGTGGCCCGTCTCAGAGAGGTAGCGGAGCGCGGCGATGGTCTTGTTCAGGCCGGTTTTTGGATCCGAGCTGGAGCGCGGGAGGAGACGGGAGCCGTAGCTGTAGTGCGCGTTGCCGAGGGTGTCTGGGCCGTGAGGGAAGGCCGCGGCGAGGGCTTCGACGTAGGAGTCGAACTGGGTGTAGGTGATGTTGACGTTGATGCCGAAAGATGACATTTCCTCAAGCCATGGAGTTAGTAGTGTCTTGAGCTCGACTACTGTCTTTCCTGGCGCCATGAATGGTGTGACGCTGAAAAGGGGCTGGCCATCTGGTGGAGCGGCGCCGGGTGGTGCGACATCTGGGAATGCGCCGGTGGGCATGAGGTTCCAATGCGACGTAGTCCCGGCAGCAGTCCACTCTGGGAAGCGAGCATGGTAGGCAGTGACGCCCAACCAAAAAGTGTCGACCGTGATGTTGTTCTCAGTTACTCCCCATTCAATAACTGCGGAGGTAGTGGTCGCGTCCTTGTGTGCTCTCACTACCATGGATGTCACTACACCAAAGGTGCTGCCTCCTCCACCACGGATGGCCCAGAATAAGTCTTCGTTCTTGTCTGGAGATGCCGTGAGGAACTCCCCGTCTGGGGTGACGACATTTAGCTCAAGAATTTGGTCAACTCCTAGCCCGTGTAAGGAACCGAGGAGGGAATGTCCTGCAGCTTGACTGTAACCTCCAAAAGTTCCAACTGTCTGCTATTGATAAGTCTTAATGAATTCAGGGGGGCATGGATCTACGTACTGGGCATACGCCGCCCACGGCGCGCAATCCATGGGCATGTGCTGCTTCATAGATCTCAAAGCCTTGCACGCCTGCGCCAACTTTGAATGCTGGGCCGGTATACCCTAGCACAGTGTAGTTGGCAATGTATTCGATATCCTTGAGATGCTGTTCTTATAATGAGTGAAGAACGTACATCGATGATATACAGATTGAGACTTACGTGAGTCCAAATGGATAGTGCTCCAGCCCCTGATGACTTTCCTGAACAGTCATGACCGGTGTTCTTGACAATTAGCCTCACACCAGTGTCTCGAGCAAACTTGATAGCCAATTGAATGTGTTTGACAGTTGTCACATTGACCACGTAAACTGGATAGCCGCCCTTTGAAAGGTGTCATTGTCACAGTTTACTAATCAGAAACACTTTTTGGGTGTTTACCTGTGTACAGCCCTTGGTGTCAAACAGGTCCGGCGGCAGACAGCTGAGGCCTGCAGGTACAGGAAAGAGAGCCTCAATTGGGTCGTTTGTGCTTCTTGGGTCAGCTTATCTGCCCTGCTGCAAATGGATAAGAAGGTTCGATTGACAAACATGTTGAAGTTGGCCGTGACTGCAGCACATTGAGAGGGACTGTAGTCACTGTAGATCGTGTTCTCCCAGCATACAGATGACTGTGGTATTGGTTTCAGTAGCGTACCACCCAGTGTTTCGTTGAAAGTTCTCCAGTCTGTGTCAGTGGGCCAGTCTTCATCCCCAGGGAAGACTTTGCACTGGCGTTGAACTACCGCATTGATGCTGTTCGAGGTTTTGCGCCTGTGTATCAGAGCAGTGTTTGAATGTCCTGTGGCTTGGATGTCTTCCCACTCAAAGAATGCCGCTCTCCCTACCACGGAGACAGTGCTGGCCTCAGCTGCGACGAAACAAATGGGAAAGTATGAGTGAAGTAGAACTCCTAAACTAAGTCTGACCGATTTCCTTGTCATCATTGCTCGTGCCATGTTTTTTGTTCTTTCGTGATGGATAAGAGACTGACCCGTCTCAAAGAAAGAAGCATCAGGCATATAATTAAAGTTTGTTACGCAATACTTATACATAGGCTCAAGGTTTACATTCACACATCCCATAGCTGCACACTAGAACCTCAAGAGTTACTGAGTACATTTACCCGCAATCAGCCAGAGGGGCCGCAATTTATACAACCGAGCCCTAGAGAGTGAGTTCGTATGGCCCACTTCTGCCAAATAAGATGTTGATACTTTACTGGAAGCTCTGTAAAATCAATTGCAAATAAATTTCTGCAGTACGTTGGCCTATCGTCAAATAATTTGTGTCATATCAATGAAATCCTTCTCGGGATTCAGGGAGCGTTCAGCCATATTTGTACTGCTTCCCATCAATTAGTCGAACGAAGTAACAATCTCCAACAACTTTGTAGAGCCTGCCAGCCGTGAACCGCAAAATCAGTGGGGTTTACACTTCGATTTCTGAGATTCAGGGTCGCCCTTCGACACACCCGGCAGGCCAAGCATGACGAATCCTTCTCAACTCGTGGATAAATCTCTTTATGAGGATTTGAATCGCTTGGAAGTGAAAACGAAGAATGCATTACCTTTTAAACGATGGACGCTTGGGATGGAAGTTTGGGTCATGCGCGCAAGGAGCTTCGGGCTACCCTGTATTAATGGCGAGGATGCATACGTAGAGACCAAGGCCAGCATGAACCTCAAAACGTTTGACGCAGGGTAGCACTGACTAGAAGTTAGATGACAGGTCTTTTTTGAATTCGCATAGTATTTGATACCCATGATAACACAGCCAACTGCTCCCAAGCTCTTTGCCGTCCACCACCATTCTTTATGCCACAAACGATTGGCAATCGCATGTCTTGAACTGTAAGATATCAATCATATCACTCGTGTGCATTTCCCAATTGTCACTCTCCAAAGATGATGCTTTGTGTTCCCCAGGTGCTAACATCTCATTGAGTCCCGCTGACTCAGCATCCAAGCAAGGTTGGGAAATAAGATTCGAGAACGTGCAGCATGAAGGTGCTTTCGGATGCCACAAGGTCGTCGGCGGGTGGCCATGTTGAACTGGAGAGCCACTGCCTTCTTTGTCTCTTGCAAGTATTGCATTCGCCGTCATGTAAGTATCACAGCAGAGGTCGGAGTGCAAGATTTAGGGGCAGTTGTGCAGATGTGATACTATAGACGACTTGTTCGGGAAGTGTTTTCGACACCGAAGCACTAGAAATTGGTCCGAGCGATGTAGGTGACCTTTCGAGTCGTAAGAGGTAGAATGACGCGGTATTGAAGCAAGAATAAGCCTTATTCTAATTTCGTCCTGAAGCTAAAGATATTGATGGCAGGCCAAACGTTCATCAAGTCCATAAATCAATACAAGTATGGACAAGCACTTATTAGCTCTTTCTAGAGAGGTCAAATAATAGTAAATTTCGTCTGATCGTCTAAGAGATGACAGACGATATCTAGGCCTCGGGGTGGTTTGTTATTTCTGACCAACGTGTTCTACACTGTCTTGGAAACCCGTGGCCCGTGAGACTATGGAACGTGATATACGAATGTTCCGTAGGAGTGAATCTTTGGAGTCATCAAGGTACAAGCTTGGTGCAATGTCTCTTCTGCCATACGATGATGCCATAAGAGTTTTGTGGAATCTGAATATCACATATATTGTTTTGACCCGTGATCTAGGAAATCTATGCTCCATATCTGGAAGCTATCCACCTGGGCCGATGTCTCTTGCCTCAGCAGATAGAGAGAAGACCCGGGAAAAAATTGGAGATTGCAAAATTTTCGTCCTACAATCAAGACAATTCTAGCCTTTGCTGCCTCGACTAATCAAAAGGGGAGGAGAAGTCAGCTGATTTCAGTTCCTTGTGTTTAGGGCTCCAAGGTCATGGCTGCATGGAATAGGAAATATTGCAGCAAGTTATTATGTTTCATGGAGGCTAAGGTAACACTGCAGCATCTGAGAATAGCAATAACCGCCGTGGGAGATGACGAATCAAAGACCAAGAGCAAGGGGGCAAATTTGAATACACGAGGGACCCGTATCGTTTGATCTATCCGAAGACACTTGGACTGGCACAACTCAGCTCCTGTGTCCAGAATCTCAGGTTCAAAGGCACAAAGAAGATTGCGACATGGCGACGTCGCCTTGCACAAGCGAGCTGGGAAAGGGGTGGTCGGAGTCAAGATACTCCACGCATGTAGGAACAACTCGCTTTGTACAGGCGGATAACCCCTCGCGCCCCTTGGAACAGTCTCGGATAGAGACTCGATCGAGAGTGGCCGTGTTGATGCAGGGGTAACATGAGGAGGGTGCGCCCCACTGCATAGTTCCATTAGTGCTTGTAGCACAAAGCTCCACCCTAAATTGCCGACCTCAAGTCTTAAACTTTGTTCCATTATATATAAGTCTATGTATGACCCCCTGTGGTGCCCATGTGCTTCTCTCCTTGATAAATCCACTCCGATCAATCTAAGAGAGAGAGAGAGAGAGAGAGAGAGAGAAAGAAGACAGTCGTCGAAGCTTTCGAGCTCCTGCCTAAGCCTCATCCCCACTAGCCACCGACAATCCCTCCATCACAACTTCTAATGTGGCGTTACTAGCGCTACCCTGAGGGAGACGGGGATACGATATTCGGCAGCCAGCTGACCGAGGAGAAAAAAGAAAGAAAAGCAAACGGGGTACAAAAACAGGAAGACCAGAACAGCTCAGGACTGCAACGTTACCTGGCGAGGGTCTCGCTGATCCGAGGTCTCGAGGTGGCACCTAAACTCCTGGTCCTGCTTGCTCACACACTACGCCCCCACGCAGAAAGATTCACAGGCCAGTCGGAAACCCGTCCGGGACGGCACAACGAGACACACTATTGAATTCCATTTCGGAGACGCGTTGAGCATTGGCGTGTCTTTTCGCGTCATCTTCACATTCTGCGTCCCACTGCCAGATCGCGCACGGCTCTCGAGTCAAGGTAAAGAAGTCTATTCACTTGGCAGGGCTGAGCTTTTGCCACAGAGCTAGAGCTTGGTTTGACCGTGGACTTGATCTCGATCACCGAAGTTCGATTCACAGCCATTCGGAGAGCAGTAGGTGTTGCGCAATCCGAAGGCTCCCTTTCGCCGCACGCAATGGCAACTCACGGTCTATCACGGCATACAATCGAAGATACCTGGATTCCACCCTAAATGAGACTCGGTAACAGTTAAGCTGCTCGCTCGACCTGGACGGTGTCGCAGAGCGACCGATACTCAGACAGTGCGCTTTAGGCCCGGATGAAAATGACCTGCGACATGCCGAGATTGCTTACATCTAAACGCGAACGCGTTTGAGATCCACTAGAGACCTTGATGGATTCTGGCAGACCGTGCCTCCCACCCTGTGCGCTCGTCCAACTTCATGCTACTTCCCAGAATGCTACTTTGCGCCCGATTCTCTCCGACGACGTACCAATACCGTCAAAAAAGAATAGGCAGCAAGACCTTTGCTCCTCACAGTTCGGCCATCTCTGTCTGACACGGCGGGTTTTTTTGTCCAGACACGATTTTTACGTCTGAGCACAAGCTTTAAATTGCACATCCTCTTACGGCATGGCTCCACGACTCCCCTGCGAAGTAGTGACGGGAGCGGTGAAGCGTGCAGCGAGCGTGAGTACTGCGGGACCGGCACCCAAGTTTGGTAAAAGAGATGCCGACTGTATTGTCGCTTTGAATTACAGCCAGACTGAGCTAGTATCATCCTTGTTGAAGGTGATAGATCACGACGAAACAGTGGCACTAACATGGTCTCCACTTCGTGAACCTTGTCTTCAGAAGCCACAAACACTCTCGGAACCCGCGTTATTGAGAACTGAAATGGGGCTGGTCACCCTCCCTCAAAATTCAATCCTCAAATCTGCTTCACATCTGGATTGTGTTGGTCGCTTCGATGTCCACTTGAATTTGAACCGTACGCTTCGGCAGTGGAGTGTTGTATGAATCAAATTGGCTGAACACTCCTTCCGAATCCTAAATCGCGCGTCTGTCGTCTGCCTGGGCATTGACTACGTTCCAAAATTCCGATTTCTCGCTTCGTTTAGAAAATGCCTGTGGCTCTCGAAACCGCGCGCAGGATTCGCAGACTCGTGTGGCTCTTCTACTGTGTTCGTCTTTTTTGTGATATAGGAGTTTCTTCGCTGATGTGATAAATGCAGTCTCATTGCCACAAAGAGACAGAACAGGATCCTAGCTATCGTGGACCGTGCCGAGTTTGTCAACATGATCCATGCCCTGAATGCAAGAGGCGTCATATCACGAGGTAGGGTCCATACCTGGCAATACAAAGCTGTTCTACACCGATCGTTGTCCCGGTCATTGTGTTCGATCTTCGCCGTGTATCTGGAGCATCGATGCCCCACCACCCACCAACGAGGAGCAAGAGCTCAACAATCTGCTCACCTCTGCGTGTCACCTTGTCAATTGTCTTCCCCTGTTGATTCATATTCAACATCGATAGACATCGTCCTATCTGCAATCGCCAAAAAAAAAAAAAAACGAAAGTAACATAACCGCGTTTCTCGGGTGAGTTATTGGTAAGGAATTTTGTACGGTCAAATCGCTTATTTGTTACAACAGATGCTGCCGATCTCATTCTATCCAAGTTCCTGGAATCGCAGCAGTCAACTCGTCGGAATCTGAATGAGACCTCTCAGTACCGAGCCAGAAAACATCGTCGCACGGTGACTGTATCTTCTTCCGCTTTCGCGGAGAAAATGGCCATAGTAACTGCCAATCGGTACTATTAGTGGCCAGATCTAGGTCTAGAGGAGAAGAGGACTCATCATCTCCCAGCCCAGCAAATTCATCTAGCACCATGGCAGCATGACCCGTGGGGTCGATGGACCGAAACACGTCTATGATAGGATTTTGAAGGGGATCGAAGGTTATTTCGGCCCGTTTTGGACGCAGTATGTTGAATGCCCAGTGCCATGGCTCGGAAAGATGCTGGAGGACACCACGCTCGGTAACCATGTACTGATAGGTATCGATACCGGAAGATTTCAAAAATTGCAGCCATTCTCGTATTATATGCTCGGCGTCAAAGGGATGAAAGCGTTGTATGATATCACCAAGCAGAGTATACTTGTCGTTCCCAACAAAATGCAGATCAGCACCATGAACAATGGCCGCTTTCATCAGTCTTTCCCAGTGGGGTTTGAGCTCATTGAAACCTTCATGGCCTTGACGTGTGGGATCGTGTTCAATAGCGTCGGCAACATGAAGAGCCCAGGCCCCTGCCTCTACCACCAGAGCAGAGCCGAGGAAGTCTCTGATGTCAAGGCATGTCGCTTGCCCGGCATATGTAAGGTACCATTCAAATCTGTCTGGATTGTACATAATATCCTCCGAGTCTGGAAATAAATCTTTCGCGGAAAAGTCGCTTAGGTCTGTCTTGGTATAAAAGAATCGAAACACCTCATCAGATGCTAGGTTCCAGGAAGCACTGGGCTTAGGTCAGAGATAACATGAACAGCATAACTTTCAAGTAATGCTTACCAAAGCTCCACATTAGACTTCGTTACTTCACAACCTCGTCTTGCCAAGAACATTGCGGCCTCTTCATCTCGGCAGTGTTGAGCAAACTCCAGCATTAGTGTCAGCCGAAGAGATGAGTCAGGGTGGTCGTCAGTAGCTTACGAGTGAGAGTGGTTCCCCATCCGAGTTTACACAGTCTAAAGTCACAACTTGATCTGAGAACATCTGTACAAGTCCAGGGAGATCTCTGTCCCAGAATATCCGCCTAAGCCTTGCTTCTGTAGATCGAGTTAAAATGGGACGCAGCTTCAAACTGTATTGCCACTGCCCTGCATATGCTAATCGAACTTGAAAGCACCATGGAATGCAACGCGGGCTTATTTGGTATTGTACTTGTTTTTCTTCCTGTCTTGTCTCGACATCGCGGCCATTCATACGAACTTTGAGCCGTTTGGTCTTCTGCACGGCTTCGGTGGATATCTTTCCTAAAATGTTGCTGTATGTCCATGTTTGGCAAGATGTAGCGATCACAGAGATCGCATGCTTTTGAATCACTCTCAGGTTGTCATTTGTTGGCAAGGTCTTTGTTGCTGAAGGACCATTGTTTCTATTGATGTGTTGTAGTTGTGTTGTGGACAACGGTGCGGAAACAATCGCTGGCGGAGGGAGAGGCTGAATCAGGAACTGATTTCCAAAACTGATCACCGTACGTTCGGACAAGGTGGAAATTGTACTGTGGCTATATAAATCAATATTTGTCTTGATCCAAGGCCAAAATGATAATTTACAATGCGTATATGTTAAAGCTAAAATGGAGAAAATTGAGTGAATCTGCCAAATGTCGTTCAAGTCTCTCAATTTCTTTTGTCTTGCATGCTAGACGAAATTGCTTCCAGCCAACGAATCTTCGTCCTTTCTTATCTATATTGAATTTCTGCAGAACAGCTTCAATCAACTGCAACCTGCGCTGACACGCTTGCAAGGCGACCGATAAACCTGAGACATGGTCTTCTTGGCCGTTCCCTCCAGTCTGCGAAGCCTCGAGCAGCGTTTGGATGGTCCTGGAGGTAGCATCTATTTGCATGATGAGGTCTCGTAAACGGTCAAGCTCAGAAGGTACTTGTGACAAAATATCAAAAAATTCTTTGATTTTCACAACACTGTGCACTAGCTCGATCGCAAGGGAAAGCGCAGCAAAGCCGCAACTCACAGGCTCCATGTTTCAAGCTGGGAAACTGATGAGGCTCTGCAATAATGCATGAGCTAGACCGAGAAGTGGAGAGCATCATTTATAAGGACAATATGGAGCTGTCTAATGACCAAAATGCACTTTCTGCGGCTCGAGATAGCACATTTGAACACCGTTGGCCGAAGACTACACAGCCCATGCTTACCAGTGTGGCTTCCAAATGTTCTGCGAATCAACTACATAGAATCAAAGATGACGCCCGATGGCTATGCACGCAATGACCTACATCATCTGTGATGGTGGTGTGGTCTGATCGAGCATTGCTTGGCGATTTGTGGGTTTGACTGAACCCTTTCACCTAATGTGTCAATGTAGAGCACGTCACAACCTGTCAGCATTCGAGTAATCGAGCCTCGTCTGGGTTGGGCTTTGACAAGTATACACCGCATTTAAGTTAACAAGTTATCAAATAAGATCGCAGTAATCAAGAACTCGGTTGTGTAACAATTAGCGATGAAGAAATTGCCAAATGGCTCACCTAATCCAATCACAAAAGCAGGCATCATCGGGCAGCAATGCCACCAACATAAGTTCAGAACACGCGCGAAGCGCTATCGATGACGAGAGAATACAATAGATGAGTGAATTCGGGATTAATAAAACAATAGTTAGAGATTGTATGTTACAATTCTTGTTATACGAACTCTAGCGTGAGAGCAAGCAAAATCTAGGGGGGTCAAGGCTAGTGTCACAGTGGAAGCCCCTATAGCACACTCATTACGCTTGCCAAGTCCTTCAAGGGCTCAATTTGGGTCATACAAACTAGCCTTATGCTAATTCAGATCTTAGGACCTTTGATTTGAATTCAACCCTCTATTACCTAATGCAACGCTTGCACACACCTTTTCGCAGCTAGAAACCAGCTTCGCCTGCCAATCTCACTGAACTCGGGTGTTTCGGTAAAAGGGTCAAGCTTCAGCTGCAAAGCACTCTCTCAGAAACATATTTGACTAATTAGTACTAGCATCAGGCCATTGATAATTAGGGTCTAATTCTAACTATGAAGGCGCTGTTACGAATTCGCCATGTTCTTGTTTTAACTATACTTAAGTTGATAGTGATATCAACGACGCTGCTTGATCCAGACTCTCGTTCGATTTGCAGGTTTTCTGGTTCCTATATGTCTAATGCCATCTGGCTGCTTCCAAGATTTGTTGCCGGCAGGGCGGATATCCCAGACCATGAGGATCGCAGCAATAAAGATACGTACCTCCTCATAAGCGATGCGCGAAATTGCCTCAAGCTCTTTGTCAACGTCAGTGAGAAGCTCCAAAGTGAATACATGCCAGGGAATGCTATTTTTATACTTACCAGGGCGTCGATAGTCTTGGCTTGTGGAAAGTTTCACTTTTCCTGTTTTTGAATTTGCCAAATGTTCAGTGCTGAGGTGTCTATTGACAAGCCATTTCATTGGTTCTTCGTAAGTCGCCGGATCTGTTCTTTGCAGGTCTTCCGCTATATGAGCATAACTTCCCTTGTGAAGAATAACCCCAGGATTGTCGTCATCCGTCAAAGCGACGTCCTCGTTCATGTATCTTGAGCTCAAAGTCGTGTCATATAAACGGAGCGTTTCGATATAGGTCGCCATTAACAGAGGGCACCTGGCTAATACGCTCTGAGAGTCGATTCTCTTTAGTCTTACAGGCTCGGAAATCGCTGGTCCAAACTCGCCCGATGGCTCAAATATTTCCACAAAGGGTGCAATTTCTTTTCGCAATCGAGTTGTTAAATCCGTGTTTTGGTATATATGGCATAGCATCCAATATCCTAGTAAGGCTGCATTGGAATATGTGTCTCGGATCAGGGCAAGGTCACTTGCAGCCCGTGCCTGTATGCTGATGTTGTGCTCTCTGTAAATATCCATTCGAGCGCGTATCACAGCTCCGACATCATCCAAGTCCTGCCATGTCGACCCAGGATCCTCGCCCCTCCACTGCTTTTCCATAGCATCTTCGAAATTGCTCATAATTCTCAATAGGTTATTTAGTGCACCTCGAGCACGGTTCAACTTGGCAGAAGGAATCCAGCGCGGCCATTCAAGTGCCATAAGAAGATAGCCATCCTCGAAATCCCAAAATGAGCTCCAAAACTCTGGAAAGTTGGTGACAAAGTCCGAGCCCAGAAGAGATGGACTCGCCGTGATAGCCACATAATTGCGAACCAAGTCCAACAAGTCTGCCTCAACGACTGGCTCACCGTCAAAGTTTTCATCAACAAGCGAACTAGCAAAAGTTTCCCACGGTGATTGATCGACTTGACTGTTATTAAACGTCACGAAGTCTGCAATGTTATGACGCAGAAGGTCGACTGTCCGTTGAATCATGTTCTCCCCTTCTGATTCAGCGATCAGATTTTCTTCATTATGGGCAAGCTGAAGTATGGCCCTTTCGAACTTCTCAGTGTCCTTTATAGGAAGTCCAAAGACATTTTTGAGCAGCTGTAATCGCATTGCCGTCGAGCTAGCTTCGGAATCCGGCTTGCTCAACAGCGCATTTGCTAAGCTAGGTTTGTGAACAATTGAGTGAGTGGTGCCGAAGACTCTAAGACTGAATACACCTCCAGGATACGATTGCCTGAGCCGTCGAAGAAAGCCATCCGAGCCAGTTGATAATTGAGGAACATGCCCCAGAAAAGGAACCCAGTACGGTACTACAGGCGCCGTCTTGTTGCCATCAATTGTTACTTTAGAGGCGCCGTTGACGCCGGTGAGAAATCGCGTTGTGAGCAGAACTGCTAGAATAGTGCCAATCAATATTGCGAGTGAAGACTGGTCTTTCAAAGCGGACAAGGATGTCGCAGCCCACGTCGTAGTCATATTAATCGGTCCACTTGCCCAAAGTCTCAAGGTAGTTTAGCTCCCAATCATATGTTCCAGAGGCGATTTCCTGGAGTTGAATGTTTGGAGGCAAATGAATGTTCTGTCGTCTGTTTTGATCAAGCGTGGTTTGTGTTTCGAGTGGTGAGAAGACTGGGAGGCACAAAATTGTTAGCTGAGTAATACTTGGTCCGTGCAGTATGTTGTCCTCTACCCCTGAGCCCCTGAATGTCAGGAGCAACATCATCGTCCCGTGTTGACTGTTTGTAGTGTCTCTTCTTTTTCAGTCCAACTGCAAGCACCAAATCCTCAAGAGTGAATGAACTGAGCACATATTTGCCTGTGTGACACACATGAGGTGAATGACGGAGGTTGCCGTGGCTGTATTTCTTAGACTATACCTTCCTTGACGTGGAGCAACACAATGCGTACGGAAAACATTGGAGAATTGTGCATGCTCGTTTCTTAAAACATGTTACAATATATAACTATTGAACTACATCTTTCTGAGCTACACAAAGAGTGTAGTAGTAGTCGTTAAGATGATTCAATTTCAAGCCAAAGAAGCATGTTTGAAGCTTGGAAAGAGCAAGAAATACTGCTTTAAGGTGAACAGTATAAATTATTCCATCCGAAGTTCTCTCAAAGCACCGAAACCGTCTCATCTAACTTTGATAACAATGGCATTTCTTCACTCGCTTTGTCCATTCACCAATAATCATGGTGATTAATGTCCTCAATAACGGCAACCAATTCTATTTCACACCAGGGAGTATTAAAGATATCTCTTCAATAACTCCTATCCGCTTCCATATCACCTCGCTTAGGACTTCAAATGTCAAAGCATTAACACAGCAGAGACGGCTTATCGGAGTTGACCCCTTGCCCAGATTCATCTCACCACATAACAACTGCCCAGACTTCAATATTAAAGACGGTAATACAATAATCTCACCCTGCTCTCTGCTCGTCAAGGTGAGATCTACTAACTTCCTGTTCAAGGCACAGGCATTTAACGTCAGAACAAATGTGTGACATCTATTTCACAGAATGTCCGATTTGCTCCGATAATTACGAGATATTTTTCGTAAATTACTGCCCTACCAAGAAGCACGTCATTATTCGCCATCTAGACCTTGGTGAGACACCGGACTTCTCAGCATTCCTACCTTGTAGCAATGCCATACTGGGCGGTTGCCCGGCCCATGCCGCGAGCCGTCTTCGGTTCGATCCGGCGGTCGCTTGCACAGAGCCTGTAGCAGCAGAAACCGAGGCCGCGAATGGCGAAGAGAACTAAGCCGTTGCCGAGCCTTATCACTTCAAGGCCGAGATCTGAGGTGAGAAAGAGTCGTTTTGACTCTGTCCGGATAGAATCCAGGGCCCTGTACTAATAACAAATCAGATTTTTGGGGCGCTTTATCTTGCGATTTCAAGCCGAGCGCCGTTTCACTCACTTCATTCTCCGAGCCCCCTAATACGAAATCAGGTACATGCTAGGTGATAATGTGCTTATAGAGTTAGGCAACACTTCGTCAACATTACATAACATGCGAGCTAGTCAGTCTAGGCTTGAATTAAGGCATCTCAAACCACATCTATAATCGCTCTCAACAGCCTGACCTATCGAAAAAGGTCAATGTATCCTTACTGTCGAGGTGCTTTTGTATTCAAATAATGTGACAGACCGTAGAGCGCGTACGAGCATATAATTAGGTAATGGAAAGTTCATTGAACTATCTAGAATGTACAAAGGAGAATTAGGGTGCTCTCACACCATATATATAC